>NC_053119.1:38149721-38499721 GCF_010015445.1 Perca fluviatilis
GATGATATACAACTCCAGTGTTGTATAAAAGTACTAGGAAACCAAATACTTGAGTATCGTATCACTAGAAAAAGACTCTTTGGTAGAAGTGAAAGTTACCCCCTTAGAATATTACTTGCAGAAGTCTTAAAGTATCTGATATATACTGTAAATTTAGTATCAAAAGTAATTTCTTGATATTTAATGTAATTAAGTATTTGAAGTAAAAGTAAAAGTTTTTTTTTTAAAGCAAGCGGTTAGAACTTTATTGTGGCTTTCTTATAGTAAAAGCATAAAGCATATTCAGGGTTCCCATACTTCTTAATCTCACTCATAAAAATCTAAATCACATTCTTTCTAGGACTTTTCAGGCACAATTATCTTAAGTTCAAAGAACAAACAGCATATTTTTAGAGCTGACATCAATGTACAGAAACATTTCAACACGGGTGTAGTGACGCTATCTTCACATTTACCCTGTTCAGCGAAGTTCACCACTATCGCCGGGTTCGCCCAGGGCTCAACATAAAAAAATCCCCACTGGCCCCTCGGGCCAGTAGATCAGAGTTTTGCTGGCCCCTTCTAAATTTTTACTGGCCCTGAAAGAAATATCATAGGTGTGATTGAAAAGGACAAAAAAGCAGGAAAACATACGCCGCGACCTATGCTTTGAGAAAATGGTTCTAACCCAGCTAGCCACTGCCACTGGATGTTGTGCCATTAGCAGCAAAGCTAGACCAGGGGTCATCAACTACATTTTTCCAAGGGCCAGAATTTTTTAAGCACACACCCAGGGCCGGACTTTCAAATAAAGAAAATTATACCTAATACATCATCTTGTTTGATATTTTCACTTTCTTACTAAATTAATGCTATATTTTTTACATTAGTAAGCAAACCCCTAAAAAACATGGAAAATCCATAATGATAACTAGATAGGCTACTTAACTAAAAATGATCTCAGATTAGTATGCCTAATTTGAAATAAGACAATTCTGTTGCTAAATAATACAACCGGCAACATCGCCAAGAATTAAGAACCCGGCCATTCACGGTATATTAAAAAGAGAACTCCGGGCAATTTTACGCTAATCTTGATCGCTATATGTATATGAGTACCGTCGCATAGCAAAAAACGAAGCCGACCGGTGCTAGCAACACGGAGTTGCTGCGAAGCTAATGCCGGTGAGCTCCCCACTCAGCTAATACGGCAGTTAGGGGGCATAAGATAAAGTGTGTCTTTGTGCTCTTAACAGACACAAAATGCAATTAAAATGCCTGCGCAACACTAACAGGGCCATAACATGACAACAAGATGCGCTTAGCAACTTAGCCATTGTTTAAATTCACCTACCCTCTTAGCTGCTAGCTGCCGTCTGGGATGAGTGAGTGTGTTCAGCCAGGCTCCGTATTAATCATCACGCAGCAGTTCCATGTGTATTTGTAGCATATATATCCATTTTGTGTGCTGTCGTTGGTGAATATGAGTCTCTGCAGTGGCGAATTGTGTGGTAGTTTCCTTTAGCCAGGCTAGCAGCCGAACCGGCATCCTTCTACTTCCCCCGCCCCTTGCCTGCCGCTCGCCGACAACAATCCACAGGCGCTCGCTGGTCTGTTGGATGTCCTCCAGAGAATTTTTTATTCCCCCCCCAAATAGGTAATTGAGCACTGTAGTGGTTATGATCATATCAGAAACTATGTAACTACATGGAAACAGGACATGGACTCATATTCACCAACGACAGCACACAAAATGGATATATATGCTACAAATACACATGGAACTGCTGCGGATGATTATTACCGAGCCTGGCTGAACACACTCACTCATCCCAGACGGCAGCTAGCAGCTAAGAGGGTAGGTGAATTTAAACAATGGCTAAGTTGCTAAACGCATCTTGTTGTCATGTGGGGCCCTGTTCGTGTTGCACAGACATTTTAATTGTATTTTGTGTCTGTTAAGAGGCACAAAGACACTCTTTATCTTATGCCCCCATAACTGCCGCTTTAGCTGAGTAAAAATTTGCCCGGAGTTCTCCTTTAAGTAGCCACATGTATTTGTTTTGGTCTTAAAATACATCCATAGGTTTACCGCCGGCGTGGAGAGGATGGCCGCTTAGACAGCAGCTACGTTTACAGGAGTTTGTCCAAAGTTCAAGATTGGTTACAAATTAAGACAAACAGTTAGACTACAAACTGACATCTTTCATTTTAGCTCGTTTGTAAAGTCGCTATTTGCAGAGTAGAGCTGTGTTGCGCACAGCGGTGGACGAGAGTGGACAGCGCAGACTGGAAATATCGGTTTCTACGTGTTTCTGCCTGTAGAACAGGTACGTGGGTTATTGATAAGTATTGACTCTTTAATCATGGAGGTTTTATTGTAGGCTACCTACTTACAGTAACGAAGTGTAGCGTTAGTTCATCTGCGCCATCGGGCGTGTAAATAATCCTCGGTAACGCTTCCAGTCAGTACAGGTGCTGCGTGGAAGTAAGGCACACACCAGTGACTGTGGCTGCAACCAGCCCGACATACGCTTTACACGGCCCCGGCCATCGCTATTATGTCGAGCCTGCGTCGCCTACGATAACGGGAGGTCCTCCAGTAGGTGCGCATGCTTCCATGGCGGTTTCAGTTGTGCGTCCTCCTCCCCTCCTCTTAGCAACAAACAAGCGGCTGAAATAGATGCGCGCGTATTGGAGCGTGCATAATGCAATCTAGGAGCAGTGATTCGCCAAACCTCCTTTATTGCAGTCGCACACATTTCTTTTAATTTTATTTTTAGTAACGGGAACGAAGATGCTTAGTGGAAATATAACGGAGTAAAAGTATACATTTTATCTAGGAAATGTAGTGGAGTAAAAAGTGAAAGTTGACATAAATTTAAATAGCGAGCAAAGTACAGATACGCGGAAATTTCTACTTTTAAGTACAGTAACGGCGCATTTTGTACCGTACATTACAACACTGCAACTCTCCAAATTTCAGATTGCAGATACTGGGAAACTTTTGGTCACTATTGTGCTTCTCTAACCTCTGTGCAGCTCTAAATGTAACTGTAAATAATTCATTAAATGTTTCAAATAGTCTTTCTTTTCCCAAAATAATTACATTACTGGGCCTTGGCACAAAAAAAGTTTGAGAAAGGCTGTGATATGACACATGCACATAATGAGCCATGCTGTGTCTTTTTGTCTTGCTGTTGGTATTTTTCAGTCTATTTTCTGCTGCACCTTGTGGTGGGGAAAGGCCTTGATTGAAGAATGAATTTCCCTCACTGCCTAATCTAATGAGGTTTGGTCTTTGGCCACCAGTCCTCCTGGTGTCCAAAAAAATGGTTATTTCTATTTATTTAGTTTTAAAGGATTAGAATGTATGTAAATCAGTGGTTCTCATTCTTTAGAATTCCAGTGGTCCTAGTAGATCCCTTTGGTAGACCAATGTTAATTTAACTTTGGGTCCCTGGTCCCTACACTGAGAACCACTGGTGTGTGTGTGTTTGTGTGTGTGTGTTGTAGTAGTAGTAAAGAGAGAGAATGGGAGAAGGACGTTTGTGTGAGGAGGACCTGGTCACCACAGACCCAAATCTTCTCAGCTGTTGCTACTGTCATATGCTGCACTGTCTCTTCATGTGGCACATTATGTTTGGCACATTGTATGGGTCACTTCTTATGTCATAACAAGGTAATACAATGTGTAATCAAATGATTGACTGATTAACATCAATGTAAAAGCTAAATGCCCTAATACCTGTTGATACTACAACAATGCAAAGTTTGCAGTTTTGCACATATCATGTAAGACTCAATTTTTCCATTTCTTTGCACAAAACTCTCCAGAAAGTGCCATTTAATGGTTTATTTTTCAAATAAAAATCCCGGGGGGCGGGGCATACACCCGGACCCCCCCTACGGAGAGCCTCCCCACATAACAAATCGCAATTTTTAACTCTGACAGTAATGATGCTGAATGACCCAAAGAAATTTGCTTTGTACAGCCAGCAAAATTTGGGTTCGCCCCCATCAAATCTCACCCCGGGTTTTGGAAAAAGTTGGCAGCTCTGAATATGTGATGAATGGTAGTGCTCTGATGTGATGGGGAATGCCATTCCTAATTTTGGTGTATGTATAAAAAAAGGATTTCTGACCGTAGTTGTTTTGTATGAGGGAACTGGAATGAATGCCTGTGAGACTGAGCTAGTGAGGCCTACTGGTCTCATATTGTGTTTTGGGAGAAGTGCAGCAAGTGCTGGTAAGGTGCCATGAAAAATAAAAGGCAATAGCGTGGCTGTTTATGTAGTTCTGGTAAGTCAGAGCGTTTGAGCGTGCGAGTGCAATGCAGTGGTGAGACCACTTAGATGATTACTGTGGATCTTGAGAGCTTGATTGTATAGTCGTGCTATTAGTTCAGGAATTTCCTTAGTACACGTGGTCTCTTGTATCTGAAATCTTCCTGTCCAGAGGCAACTGGTTACTCAGAAAGACAGCGTATCCATAGATCTGAAAC
Source organism: Perca fluviatilis (assembly GCF_010015445.1). Lineage (NCBI taxonomy): Eukaryota > Metazoa > Chordata > Actinopteri > Perciformes > Percidae > Perca > Perca fluviatilis. Next base: position 38,154,205 of record NC_053119.1, read on the forward strand.
AGAGCTTCAGCCTCCTTCTGTTCCCCTTTAGACAGACCATCACCCCACTGTGCAAACAGGATGGAGTGTGGATATAACTTTGGCATCACAATCTTCTCTTTTTCTTGGTCCACATTTGAAAAAGGTCCATTGATGGAGCTCTTTAGACCATATACTTCTATCATCTTTGCTTTGGATTGTGTTCATAAAAAGACAAAGTCTTAAAATGGAAGTTAAAAAAACTATAAATATGGTACAAAACATCTTAAACATTTTTTGTTCCTGGTGTTATCCACGCCAATTTGAATGCTTAACTGTTTGAATATTTGACACAATACTTACTTAACGACTACTCAAAGCACTTTAACATAGTACAGGAACCATTTACACACTGTGGCCGAGACTGCCGTATCAGGTAAACATTCACACACATTTACACTCAGCATCTGGGGCAACTGTCTTGCTTTCTGGGGCAACTGTCTGGGGTTCAGTGTCTTGCTCAAGGACACTTCGGCATGGAACTGCAGGGCCAGGGATCGAACCACCAACCTTCCGCTTGGCAGGCAACCTCTCTACCACTTAGCCACAGGAGATAAAAATATATTTAATCTCCTTTTTTATTGAACCCCCCCCCCCCAAAAAAAAACAACAATTAAGGCTATTTTTAAACCGAACTCGATCGGTGACTTATGCCATTTTTCAACGTGACCATTGGCTTCCTGTGGGCGACTAGGCGCTCGCAGGCACTGTGTTGGCTATCCCTGATGTATTGTGTTTAATGTTCCACTAATGCCTATCTATGTTATAGATGGGCATTAATGGAAGCTAGCTATCAGTGTACATACTTGTGTGACAGATAAATCTTAAAACTTACAAGGAACTTCTGTTCTTTGTTTTCCCTCAGTTTCTTTTTTCAGGCCGAAACATCATTGTGTGATTTAACTTGTGTTTGTGTCCACTTTGCCAAAATTTGTTGTCATTTTTAATTTTGACATTCACTGTTTTGTCTTCATTCACTTCCTGCCTTTGTTTGTTTCCGCCATTTGTGATTACCTGTCTCTGCCCTAATGTGATCTACCTGTGTGTAGTTGTATATATATATATATATACCCCTTGTTTCACTTGTTCCCTGCCAGATTGTTGTTACCCTCGTGCGCTCTTTCTCCAGCGTTTCCTAGTGTTTGTTTCCAGTGTTTCCTGATTTATTGCCTGTGTTTTTGACCACGTTTTCTGCCTATTGGATTTGTACCGTTGCCTGGATTGTTAATTCATTAATAAACATATTCACCTTTTACTCCGTGTTGAGTTGAGCAATTGAGTCCGGACGTTGTAAACGCGGACACAGACGATGCAAGAAAAAATCTCTGTGTAAACAGACAAAGTGTTATCTTATTCAGCTCTAGCCGTCACGGGAGAATGGCCAATCACAGATCATTTCAGAGAGAGAAAGTGTTCTTATTGGCTGTTCTGCCAATGCAGTTGCGCATGCACGTTCCTTGTTAACCATAGCCAAAGACTCAGGGCTACAGCTAATTCAAAGCTAAACCATTAGATGAGAGACTTTATTGTCATCCAACATATTGTGTAAAAAAGTAATCCAGTTTATTGCCCAGGTAGCTGACATTTGCTGTGAAAACAGTACGCGGGTTAGGCTTTACCTTAGCATGAACACCGTCTTGTTTACGCTTCCTCTAATACAGCCTTGTTTGGATGGCAACAGCCTGCAAGAACATAGGCCGAAGTCGCGGCAGCGCCTACTGCTGCCATCTGAACGAGTAGACGCCAGAGGCGGTGTCAGAGGAAACGTTAATGCTGCAGACCAGCCGTTTAGCCTACTTAACTGAATAATAAAACCACTGCTGAGTGAACAGAAAAGGCACCAGGATTAATTAATCCTGGTTGTTAGCCTGGTCAGGAGCAGGCTAGTTGCACAGAATAAATCTCCATGGTGATGTATCTGCCTCTGCTTTTGTGAAACCGAGTCAAGGCTTAAGTCATCCAGGATGACTGGGAAATCCCGGCTTAATCCACTATCTAGGTTTTGTGAAATCGCCTCAGGCAGATCCACAGCCGAACTATTTCACATCTCCGCTTTAAAAAACATGACCCCTATCCCATGTCCCCTTCAGTAGCCTGCTTAGCACTATATTTATGCTTCCCAAGAAAGCTCCTCAGTCAGCGGCATCCTTACAACCCACTACTCCTTCAGCAAAATAAAACTGAACCATTGAATAATAAATTTATGAAAACGAAGGTCACAATTTCATCATATACCTCATCACAGACCCTAAAGCTAATGCTCGTCCTGCTGACTAAGCCAAGTCCCTCTGAAAATCGTCACCTGCCAATGGCGGGTACTTTTTCAAAGTGGCGGGTGACTTTGCCTTGTTTACCAGCCACAGTGGCGGGTGGATTGTAAACATTCCTTGTAACGGATTGGACAGCTTTTCCTTATACGAGCCGCGTTACTTTACTGCTAATGAATCCCCAACATTTCTGGATTTTGCTGCTTCATAATAAAAACATTCAAATACCAAAATAACAGAGGACTTTTATTGTGAAGAACTCATAGGAAATGAAACCGTTCACAGCCGGGGCTTTGACCACGCATATTTCCGTCAACTCCAGACTTTTGTCGAGTAGTTTTCAGCGCTAGTCCGTGACACCATGTAGCTGAACTGAGGTACAGACGAAAGGAAAATTATCGGTTAAAAAAATGTGCCGACATATCCCGAGTGTGAAGAGGCCCGCCGCGGAGTCAGCAGTAGCTATGGATGTACAAGCTGTTGAGGGCAAAGTAAAGAAAAAGAGAAGGAAAAAACATTTCAGACCGTCCTGCCAACCTGTAAACATTTTAACATCAATGTACGCTGTAACGATTTTTCACTCTAAAGTCGCTGAAGCTGCTGCTGTTTCAATCCTGTTGGCTCTCTGCTACTCAGTTCCCCCCTGCGACTGATGCACGCACGGTGGATGCAGGAAAAAACGGAGATGAGACGTACAGGATGACCTAAATTGAGGACAGCTACGCTTGTTATTGTAAGTGCAATGATAAGTTAAAGTATTTAATCAAACCGTATGAATGTGTGTCCCAGCCAAGCCAGGTTAGGATATTAACTAACAATATAAAGATCAACAAGCCACTGACAGAAATGTTCAAATTTGATTAATTCAATGAATTATAATTTTTTGTCTTAAATCCATCAGCCATTTTCATTATACCAACAGTTGCAGCATCCTGAGCCTTTTGGAAAGGTTACTAGGAACACTCAGCCCAGAGTAATTTTTTTCTCCCCAAAATAAGTTTCCTTTTTATTTTTATATACTATATTTTTATATACTATACTATTTTTATAACTATACAAAAAAGCAACTTTGACTGTCTCTTACAACTTCATTGCAACAAAAATACAAAAGACATGGCAACTTTTATCGCAAGTTTTTACAAAAGCTCCTGCAAAATCAGGCATTTTGGGCTGCAACAATCTAAAAAAAAGGCTGTGAAATCCTGGAGGGACTGCTTAATGCTATGTTACTGAGAGATGAGTCAATATTTTTTTGGTTCATTAAACATGTAGGCCTACAATTACTGTAGAATATGTCCAAACTGACCAAACAAAATTTTACCATGGTCTCACAGGCTTTTTTCACATAATTTTTTATTTGCCTATATTAATAAAATATGTATTAATAATAAAAAAATAATGCATTGAAGCAATTCTGAATATCCTAATGCACTTTCTTTTCTAAATTTGACTTCCAGAAAAAGTGGCTGGTAAAAAATATAAGTGGCTGGTAAAATTGGGCATTTCCCACCCTGATTGCTCTGCTGCTCGAATAGCTTTCTAACATGTATAATCTGTGGGTTTTGACTGTTACTTTAATGGCAAGTATTTACTACACCACAACCTAATAATGTTTAGCAATTTTTGTAAATAAACCTCTTTCTCTGCAACCAACACAATGCCATCAGCATACAACAACAACAACAACATTTATGTCTTTCAGCTACACTCTTGCGTGTGCACGAGTTTGCAATAAAAATGTATTCCTCTTCAATTACTTTAGATTACAGATCTTTAATATAAAAGGTTTACTTCATTACCAATCCAATGTTATGTGATTACAAAGCCAGAACTTTACACTCGTTGTTTAACTCTTTTTTAAGGTTGCTTCTGAATTGGTACTCACCCAGCTTATTTAGAGTCTTTTCAATCCTGTTCAGTTTCCTCCTCACAACCTCTCGATCTGTGACTCCCTCTGTAAAAGATTTGCCTGTTCTCCAACTCACGATCATGTAAATTATGATGTATATTAAGAATAAAAAGGCTCCAGTTATTATAGCTCCTCACACTGAAGTCTTCATTGTGCTTTCACACAAATTATTACATTAGTTATTCTGTCTCTTCTCTATAGCCAGCAGCTTTACAGATAAGTTGTACAATAAAGCAGATCTTATCTTAAAGATACCATTGCTTACCATATGCAATGTACATTTAAAACCAACCTAGGCGCAACAAAGTGCTGCTTAAATGACTATCAGTTTATAGTTGTTTTGTGCCTATTATTAAAATCAACAAAATAGCATGATTTAATTTCAATCAGGAGACTTCATTTCAGATATGTGATGATTTATTGTACATGTGCGTGAAATGTACAGTACAGTCTTTGGAGATTAGACTCCACCATCATTTAAAAATCCTGAGAAATTTTTTTAAAAGGGGTAGAGCCGAAATATTAACCCCCCGATGATGCCTAGACACTGATGGTGGCGTGAGGAGCCGGAGGGCCAATGCCGAAAGCCGCTGGCAGAGGCCGGCCGGAAGAGGAACCAGGAGCCGAGAGGGGCAAAGACCGGAGGAGCAGGGGAGGAGGAGGGTGGTGCACTTTTCCTGAAATGACAACTGAGCAGCAGAGAGAGACAGGTTTAAAACAGGGATGTCGTGCAGTGATTGGCTCGAGATTCCTTGGCCGCTTCTGATTGGTTAAGACTAAAGTGAACACCTCTACCGCTGATCCATTCAGGAGAGTGAGGAGTGATTATGTTTAGGAAGTCGTCCTGAAAAAACTTGCGCTCAGCTGCATAAGAACAGAGTCAACACACTGCTTTTAAGGGGAACTACAACATCTACATATAGCCTAATAGTACCTTGCTGACTTGAGGGTGGACAAAGTACACCAGTATTTACTGTGCCTAGAAGCATGTTCAACTTCCTTGATTTTATCATGTTTGGTTTTATAACATGCAAATATCTTATCAATGACAACCTGGAGCATATGTGGGTCAGTCTTTATTACTTGCAATACTTATATACTAGCCTACTTTACTTTCTGCGCCACACATCTGCTCCCTTGGCCAAGGACATGTATGGAGCTAGAACAGTCTCAATAAAGATAAATGCACACACTACATTCACACATGCACACACAGGATTCATACATGCACACACATGATTCATAAATACACACACAGGATACACAAATGCGCACAAAATTCACAAATACACACACAAAATTTAGAAAGCACAGAAGATTCACAAATGCATAAAAAATTCACAAATGCACAAAATTCATAAATGCACACACAATTCAGAAATGCAAACAAAATTTACAAATGCACACAAGATTCAGAAATGCACAGGACAAGATTCAGAAATGTATTTCTGATGCACACATAAATATATCTTCATTTACAAACTGCTTGCGGTCTGTGGACTTCTTTGCATTTGTGTGTGAATTTTGAGACTCCCCTGACTTGGTTCAAAACACAAATGCATTTTTTTAAACAGGGAATGATCTGCAACCAATCAGATATCTCCCTTGTTTTAGCCAATCACAAGAACGCACCACACATGACATACGTCACGATTTGGGAGGTGCCTATGGCCTGAGCCCGTCCACCATTTCGGCATACCTACACTATCGGTAACCAGGGTCAACCATAGACTGTATAGGGGGCAATAGTGTGAGCGCAGCATTTCAAAACACTTGAAGAAATGGATGTGGAACTGTGAACTGGGCTGTTTAATTTGTTTTGTTGAGATGGAGAAAGTGAATCAGTGTCAGTCTGCTTGCAGGAGGAGAATATTCTATCGGCAACTTTGGCTGCAATGTGCGAAGGTAGGTACTGTTACGGACACTGATAGGCTACCGTTTTCTCTTATTTATCCCATGTCAATGAATTAAAAACTTTTCAAACGTTCATGTTTGTACTTTGTAGTTGTCATAACACTTACCGGTAAGGAGAATTGCATTAATTAATCTAAATTACATTAAGCTTACAGTAGCTAACAGTTTACATTAGCTAGCTTGTAGTTTACTGCATGTATGTAACATTAGCTCATTGTCCAGTAGCTTCTAGCTTTCAAACAAATGCAGTGCAAAATATGATCAGCAACTACAACAAGGTAAACTCTACCAGCTAATGGAGGTTGCCACAGGTAGTATGATATGCAGTAAACAGTACTGTAAACACACAAGCTACACGGCTACAACCAACATAAGAGCTAGGTGTAGCTAAGTGTGTTAAATGATCAACAGTTAGTCAGTTAAGACCATGATAAATAAACTACGCCACTACACATTTACATGAAGTACCTTAATGTTACAGTATGCTAAAATATACTTGTGATACAATTCTAATCTTACCAGGACAGGTTGGATAACTACTGGACTAACCTAAAGCTTTCTCTTTCTATAGTCTATATAGCATAGTCTTGCTAGTGCAGCCTCCGTTTGTTCTTTAGTCCCTGTTAAAAGACAGCAGCAAACAAGACAAATGTTTACCGTTATGAATGCTCTTCACATGGGAAACTAGGGCTGGGCGATATGGACCAAAAGTCATATCCCGATATATTTTGGCTGAATATCGATATACGATATATATCCCGATATTTTTTCCGCAAAGTGAGAGCAAATGTTCAGTCAAAGCCCAAATCAAATATGACATGTCACAAGTAGTTTCATAGAAACAGTTGCAAAATCAAATAAATAATAAACCGGTTTCTTCACCTGGTTCATGATTAAATGCTCAGCTGTTCAAATAACAATAAAATGTAAACCTAAATACTGTATAACAGGAGTAACTTTTTTGAAATCAAAGCTCCATAGGCTATTTGTGATTCGTTCCAAAGGTCAATTAAGCTTTTGATATTAATATAATCTACTTTGTTCAAAATGTAATGCCTCATGCCTGTAAGCCTAGGTTATAGTCCCATTCTTCCACTTGATACTGCTTCCACTTAAGTAAACTAAAAGATGAACTATCGACTACAAAACAAAGAAATTTATTATGATCGGTTCACAGATCTGAGTCCAAACGGAAACTTCACCCTTCTGAACTAAGAGTTTCTGCTTCAAGGTGAAGTTTAAACAGACTGAAATGTCCAGGCTCATTCCTCCACTATTTATTTCTGTATGTATTTAAGCGTTACATGTAATTTTAACGGGCACTGAGCTCCAGATCCTGCAGCCGCGAGACGGTCGCTGCCCCGCGTAGCTTCTTTCCGCGCCCCCGCGCGCAAACTTAGTGGAACTTTCCCACGATATCGACATACAGTTCGTCTCTGGACTACGCGTAAGATCCTACCGGTCACAACTCTGTCTTTGGCTGGTCCGATCTGGATCAGCGGGGACCGCGAGCAGCGCGAAGCGGCTGTGTTTTTGCCGGGAAGAGACGCTGCGCCGCCACGGGGCCCTCTCGCCTCCGGCCGCCCGGAGCTCAGATTGCTGGTCGGCGGCGATATATAATCATAAAACACATTGTCACCTGTTAAATGTTATCCATGCTGTTTGTTCTTTTCATTTCCTCTATCAAACATAATTAAGCAGTACAAAAGTCCGGCATCTTTAGCGTTGATCTGAATGCTTCGGACCCCTGTTCCAAGATGGCGGCGGGTTTTGACGTATGTTTAGAACCTCACGGCGACATATCTATGGGAGCAAGGATCACATTTGAACTATATCGATATATGCAATATGGTCTAATTCCATATCTCATTTAAAAATATATCGATATATTTGTTTATATCGATATATCGCCCAGCCCTATGGGAAACTACTTATACATTTTAGCTTTCCTTTAAGGTTGCTAGTGAAGTAAACAAGGTGCAGCTTTACCTCCCATCCTGCAGCTACAACTGATAAACACACATTTCTAAGTCACTGCTAACATTACGCATATACAGTAACAGCTTATAAAAAGATGAAAATGCCACCGGACATTAAACTTTACAAACACAAATGTCACAAAAGACAGCAACCCAGTGTCAGTACCCAATCCGTTCCACCGGCACGATCCGTTCTGCGCATGCGCAAGATGTTCACGCATGCGCTGTGGTACGAGGATTTACGACACTACCCAATCTGTTCCCACGCTAGCCTCCAGCTAACGTTAGTTTAGCTAATAGCTAATTCGGCGGACCACTAGGTGATTATAGCGGTCTGCCGTTAGCCTCCACCGGGTAGCTAACGTTAGTTTAGCTAATGGTTAATTTGGCTAACCGCTAGCTGATTGTAGCGGTCTGCCGTTAGCCTCCACAGTTAAGCTAATGTTAGTTTAGCTAACAACTAATTCCGCTAACCGCTAGCTGAGACAGCATGTAAACTTTAAAAGACCCTCAAAACAAAACTTGAAAATAAACGTTAACATATATAACAGCTGTTACGTCAGTTCTACTTGTGCTCATTTAAAATACAATCACTCAATACTTGTCTTTATTGTTATTACTGTAAAGTCTTAATTTAGCTGTAGCCTGCTCTTCCCATTATGTTTGACCTAACGTTATTTTAGACTGAATCTAGCTGTCCGTTCTGCCTGCACGATCCGTTCTGCGCATGCGTTATTTTAGACTGAAGGCTGTCGGCTAGCGGTTAGCCGAATTAGCTGTTAGCTATCCCGGTGGAGGCTAGTGTGGAACAGATTGGGCAGGTCGTAAAATGGTATTATCATCTGCGCATACGTCATGGCATACGTGTCATCTTGCACATGCGCAGAACGGATCGTGCCGGTGGAACGGATCGGGTACTGACACCCAGCTAACAGCCTTGTGTTAAATGATTAGCATGAGTGTATTCACTTATGCTTAGCAAGCACTGTAGTTAGCTAGCAGTGATAGGTGAAATAATCAAGCCTGTATGTACTTAAATGTATTTTCATATTTCATATATTCTATAATGTGTTACATTGAGACCATATATAGTAGAATCTCTCAAAGGTGAACTCTTGGTCACAGTGATACAAAGAGGCCTACGTGTGCAATGGTGGGATCTTGTTCAGATGTTTAAGTTGAGAATAACAAGTTAGAGACCCTGATTAAGTAGCTGTCCAAAGTGTTATATAGTCTGATATCCTATAGCTGAATAACAACGAATGGAATGTTAACATATGTCCTTTGGAGGGGGCCTACAGTATACTTGAGTCTATCCAGGCAGGGGACCCTTACAGTGTTAGGATGAGATCATGAAGAAGGGTTTTCCTGGTGGGCGGCCCCAGAAAGTATAAAATGTATGTTCAATCCTATGATAGGAGGACACTTTGGGTACATGCAACTTGTGTGTGTACACATGGTTATCTCCTTTGTTCAATATTGAATAAAGCTGCATATAATCTGAAATCATCTGAGTCGTCATCTGTGAGCATCTCCATCATCATTTCCAGAGAGTTCCATCTCTCAAGCAGGCTATGCAACAACTTCGTGGCTTTAAGAGCTGACAACATAAACACATTTTAAGAGAACTTACCCGAATAAATATGCAGAGAACACACTCCCATTGACTGGGAGATTAGGTCGAAAGTAAAATCCTTTCTTCTAATTGCAGCCACCCGATAAATCCGACATCTCTAGAATAAAGACCTCCGCAACCAACATAAACAATGAACATGAGCAGTTCAAAATGGAGGAAGGGGGATCTCTGGGGGGGGGCGGTGCTGTGACAACACCTCCTCATTCTCAATTGGCTGATAAGTAAACAATCCCCCACGTTGGGTGCGTTCTTGTGATTGGCTAAAACAAGGGAGATATCTGATTGGTTGCAGATCATTCCCTGTTTAAAAAATACATTTGTGTGTTGAGCCACGTCAGGGAGTCTCAAAATTCACACACAAATGCTTCACAGCTCACAGACCGCAAAACAGTTTGTAAATCAAGATATATTTGTGTGCATCAGAAATACATTTCTGAATCTTGTTCTGTGCATTTCTGAATCTTGTGTGTACTTGTACATTTTGTTTCGCATTTCTGAATTGTGTGTGCATTTCTGAATTTTGTGTGCATTTCTGAATTTTGTATGCACTTGTGAATCTTCTGTGCTTTTTAAATTTTGTGTGTGTATTTGTGAATTTTGTGCGCATTTGTGTATCCTGTGTGTGTATTTGTGAATTTTGGCGCATTTGTGTATCCTGTGTGTGTATTTATGAATCATGTGTGTGCATGTATGAATCCTGTGTGTGCATATGTGAATGTAGTGTGTGCATTTATCTTTATTGAGACTGTTCTAGCTCCATAGACATGAGACAAGATGAATCAAAACAAGAGGAAGACACAACAAAGTACGGCAGTGATCCACCACAGCCCCCACCTGAGCAAATATTTGACCATGGGAGACCACAGAGTGGAGATGAGAAATCTCAACCCCCCTTCTCACCCGTCCAACTCCTCAAACCCCTTTAACAACCACGATGCCGTTGAGGACCAATCACTCTCCCCATTCACCATTTCCCCTGTTTCCCCCTGCCACATGTTGGGGTTCACTGAACGGATGGAGCAGCTGGTAGATGCCTCCTCCCATCATTCCCCCCCAGCATCAAACTGACCCTGTTTTGACTCAATCACTGAGAGTAAAACGCCAGGCACCTCTGCCCCCTCAAGGACTGCAGGGAACTCCTTCTCCCAGACTCATAAGTATGCTTGTGTACAAAATGCAACAAGCTTTAACTGATATGTGCTGGGTCCAGGCTGCACGCCTAGTGGCACTCATGACTCTTTCCAGGACAAGCCTGGGCCCTGTGTATTAAATTCTTCCTCAATCTATGTTGTGATAGGTAATAGAAAAAGAATGGTGAATCCGCTAAGTAAGAAAAAGAAGCACTTAACTGCCAACTTAGCAAATTTAGCATCCATTCCTTGTCAGCAACAGCCTGTCCAAAAAAATTATTTAAACACACTAACACTAGCCTTACTAAATGTCTGGTCTTTGGCGGGTAAATCATTTTTAATCAATGATTTTATTATTAAGCACAAACTGGATTTTATGTTTTTACCTGAAACCTGGTTAGACCATAATAACAGTGCTGCTGTTCTTATAGAGTCTGCTCCCCCTAACTTCAGTTTTATGAGTGAGCACAGAATGAATAAGAAAGGAGGTGGGGTCGCCATTTTGTTTAATGACTCATTCCAATGTACTCAAATATCTTATGGAAACTTTGCTTCTTTTGATTATGTGGCTCTTCAGTTAAGGTCCTCCCCTCGACCTATATTTCTAAATATCTACAGGCCACATAAATACTGTGCATCCTTCTTTGACGACTTTACTGAACTGCTGTCTATAATCTGTATTAACTTTGATTGTGTAGTTATTGCTGGTGATTTTAACATTCATGTTGATAACCCCCAGGATAGAGGGACCAAAGAACTGTGTTGTATTTTTGAGAACTATGGATTGACTCAGCATGTGACGGAGCCCACACACAACAAGGGGCACACAGTGGACTTGATTATCTCCAAGGGTCTGAACATTTCCAAGGTTGTGGTGACTGATGCTGCTCTCTCTGATCATTCCTGTGTTTTCTTTAACGGCACTATCTCTGTGCACAAAAGTGTCCAAACAAAGTTAATCAGAAAACGGTATATCACTGAAAACACCAGTGAATCATTCATTCAGCTTTTCTCCTCCAAACCCACCCTCACTGGGCTCTCAGTCACTAAGCTTGTAGACAATTTCAATTGTAAAATTACAAATGTTATTGATGCCATTGCTCCCACTAAAGTCAAAGCTGTCTCTGGTAAGAAAAGATCTCCATGGAGAAATGTCATACTGGTAAGAACAGAAAAAAGAGAGTGTCGAAAAGCAGAACGCAAGTGGCGAAAAACTAATCTCCAGGTCCACTACAATACCTATAAAGAGAGACTTCGCATTTATAATTCGGAACTGAGGAATGCTAGCCGGTCCTTCTTTTCGGACATTATTGCCAAAAACAATAATAATTCACGTGCTTTGTTTGCTACTGTCGATAGGTTAACCGACCCTCCAGTACCAGTAGCATCTGAGCTTTTATTCACCGAGGCCTGCAATGATTTTGCCACTTTCTTCAAAGACAAAATTCTGAAAATGAATAGACAGTCAGTGCTTCCATTTCGAATACAGAGTTTGTGTTGTCACAATGTCCAGGCAAAACAAATTCCAATATGACCCAATTCCATATGATTAACCGTAAACATGTGGAGGACATTATACAACATCTGAAAACCTCCTCCTGTTACCTTGATATTCTACAGGCCTGTTCAAAAATGTTTCGAATTGTTTGGCTACAGATCTTCTGCAGATTGTAAACACGTCTCTTCTTTCAGGTATCTTCCCACAGGCCCTGAAAACTGCAGTCATCAAACCACTCTTAAAAGGAACAATCTAGACACGTCACTAATGAGCAACTATAGGCCGATATCAAACCTTCCTTTTATAAGTAAAATCATTGAAAAAACGGTTTCTCTACAACTCAACCTTTTTTTGTCACTAAACAACAGTTTTGATGCCTTCCAGTCAGGTTTTCGACCACATCACAGCACTGAGACAGCTCTTATTAAAGTATTTAATGACATATAAACACATAAACACAGATAGTGGCAAAATTTCAGTCTTAGTATTACTTGATCTCAGTGCTGCATTTGATACGGTCAATCATGACATATTACTAGACCGATTGGAAAACTGGGTTGGCATTTCTGGCTCTGTACTAAAGTGGTTTGAGTCTTATTTAAAGAATGGGGACTACTTTGTGTCTATATATATATATATATATATATATATATATATATATATATATAATATGGCAGACTAACAACCCCGAAACACTGCGTCACAATTATGCATTTATCAAATTATACAAACCATAACAACACTGAGCTTTGGCAGTAGCAAAAATAGATCCTTTTGTCACTTGTAACGTTTTGTGTTTGTTGGAAGAAAACTACACTTTAAAATGTAAGATTGTATGTATGTCATTCTTTTTTTTGTAGTTTTATTTTGGAGAAGTAATTCATGGCTATCGAAGCCGTGCATATCATTCATCACTTTTTGTTGTATCTGTATCTTGTTACCAGATTTGAGTAGCTTTAAATCAGTGTGTCATTTCACTATGCTACTACTGTCCGTTACCTGAAACCCAACCCACCTTGAAAAGAGGAAGTATCTCACAGGAAGTAAGCCATTAAACACATTGATCCAAACAGACTGTAGTGTTATATTAGTCTCTATTTGGAACTTCTTTCTTAGTCAGGATTAGGGCTGCACGATATGAGGAAAATATCTATTTGCTATTATTTTTGACTGATATTGCGATTACGACTAAATTATTCACTATATTGGAGGGAATGATCATGTTTGTATTCTTATTCTCATTTTCATTGAAAATTGAAAGAAATAAAAAAATGAAAATGATTATAGTGTGACTTTTGCGAGGATCTGTACCAAACAAAGATTTTTTTCTTTAGTCTGTAGGAAACAACAACTAAACACGTTACACACTGGACCTTTAAGCATCCATTAATTGTGACCACAATCATAATAGGCAACACAGTCTAAAGCATGGATACCGGACCCGAGAGCCGACGGGTCCCGCCGGATACACGACACGGCCGGGCCGGGTTCGGACAGATATTTAGAAATTATGGTTTGGGTCGGTTGGGCTCGGTCACAGCTTCGGCGATAAGGCAACAGCTTATTAACGTAGCGCTTGTTGCCCTGTGCGCTGATCTGTTGACATTTCGAATGCCTTCCTTCAGTTGCTTAACAAAAGCGTGTTTCCGACAACCAACGGGAAAGGACACGGATAATGTGTTTCTTTTTTATACATGGGCCTATTTATGAATAATTTGAAACATATTATGTCTGTGTAGTTTTCTTGGCAGAGGCATTTGTCCACAATAAACAGTTTATTGTCATTGAAATATGTTCAGTGAACCAAAGTCGCCTCCATCAAACGCTAGTTGTCAACAACGCTGGTCACTAACTGGGAAACTCGGTATCAAAATCAAGCCCGAAGTTTCCCACCTCTGATTCCTATGGCGTTATATATGTGTCACATTCCTGAGCGTGTAATTGTATGTTTTGAGCGCAAGAGAACTATATTTTTGGCAAGCACATTACATTACATTTTGAACAGAAATTAACACCGCCAAAAAATTATTTAGTTTGAGTAAACAAAACCTATTTCGAGCACAATAAATGTATTTGCATGTCTTTCTCTGCTTGCAGGTAAAGCTGCACCGCTCGGTCCTGTCTCCCTTGCTCTCAACCTCTTCTCTCTGCGCCAACTCTAGACACCGCCGCCCAGATTTTCACAGCGTTTACAAGTGTGCCACAAAACCAACCAATCGCTAGAATCAAAGGTCAATTCTGATTGGCTGTTCACCTCCATTTAGATCGCAAGTAGCAGGAAAGACATATCTACAGGGAAACAGTTTTTGATACTAACACCTGCAGCGATTCCCCAGCAAGGGGTATCTCTGCTGTAGCTAGTGGGTACTTGGAAAGATTGTGGAGCAGCTTAACTAATCAAAATAATTTAATTATGATTGATTTAAAACAATATATCAGCTGAAACAGCTCAACACATATGTTTAAACATATAGCGAAGTAATCAATGGTAGAAATAAAAGCTAAAAGTGGCCTACTGACTTAGCTAACAGTTTAAATGATTAGTTAATAGTAATGTATGACTTTTAAAACATTAACCACACTTCTAGCAAAAGGCCAAGCTAGTAGAATTTCTGACCAAACCAACCTAAATGTCTATAGTTCAATTCGCATGAAAATGTAAGAATATTCACTTTAATAGGATAGTGTGAACACATTGGGAATTGACGGGGTGGGTATGTGAGTTAATATGACAGGGATGTGGGGAACCCTCAGACCAGAAGGGTTGGAAAGCACTGATCCACAGTATTTTATATTATTGACCCGACTGGTATATTACAGACATGCCTTAATAGTTGTGTTAATCACAACACCGTTTTTGAATTACATATCTCCGTGGTGACTAACATCATCCTTCACAAGAAATCTAACCTTAGCTAGCCCAGCATGGATACAGTCTATGCATCCAACATATTCATCTGAACAAACCTAAAATGTCACAATACAGCCACTTAAAAGAAGTTTGTAATACTGGTTACATCGATGTGGTGTTTTATTAACCTTAATTCTTTAAAGGTTGGTTCAATTGACTTGCAAAGTAGTTATCCGTTACACTGTTAGCTACCTAGCTTATTATGTCAAAAATCAGTAGCTAACGACACGTTACTGCCAAGATATGATTTCATTTTAAGTCAGATGACAACACTTGACAAGTCTTATAACACCTCTCTGGTCTCTTGGGAAATCATATCTTGGCAGTAGTTAGCTAACGTTTCTGCTTTTTTTGAGATAAATTAGCATTAGCAATGGATAGCTCATTCGCAAGCTAATATAGCAACATAATTCAGGTTAATAAAATACTGTAATGTAACCAAAGTATTAAAAACTACTTACATGTGGCTATACAGGCCTACTGCTGTTCAGTCTCGCATTGCGAGACCTAACTTAGCTAGTTACAGTGCTGCGAGGCCTGTTCAGATGACATGTCGGCTGCTGTGTGTGAGCTAGCTAGATTGCTTGTGAAGGATGAGTCAAACATAAGGAGATATGAGTCAAACAAAACAACAGCATTATAGTACACACACATATTAAGACATTTCTGTGATATAGCTATGTCAATAATACAAAATACTGACCAAATGTGTTTTAATCCAGTAACATTAGTCCGAACAGCTCCACTGTAGCGGTATTTGCCGTACCAACAAGTGTTGACTGAAAAGACGGTTCCTCCTAGATTTTTGTTTCCTGATATTGCAATCTAATTGGAGATGAACAGCCAATCAAGAATTGACCTTTTGATTCTGCGATTGGTTGGTTTTGTGGCCATACTTGTAACGCTGTGAAAATCTGGCGTGTCTAGAGTTAGTTGAGCGAAGAGAAGAGGTTGAGAGCAAGGAAGACAGGACCGGAGCGCAGCTGCTTACATTTATTGGCCCGAAATAGGTTTTTGTTTACTCAAACTAAATAATTTTTTCCGAGTGTAAATTTCTGTTCAAAATGTAATGTAATGTGCTCGCAAAATATAGTTCTCTGCGCTCAAAACATACAATTACTCGCTCAGGAATGTGACACATATATAACGCCATAGATTCCCACAGGACGTTACATGAATGGTGACGTTTTCACTCAGAAAAACGTTTTTCCGAGGTCCATGAATGCACGGTCAGACTCATATTCTGACTAGAATCTGAGTATGACGACGCAGGCAATAGCAATCTTCCATGCATCTCCACAGTCAAGTGAACATTTCCACTTTTAAAAAGATGACCGTGTGCATCTTTGTGACACCTGACCTTTCCTAGTGAGCCATTATCAGGCCAAATTTAAATTATTTTATTATTTTTATTTTCTATTTTGTAGATTTTTTTAATTTAGTTTATTATAGGATCCCCATTAGATATGCCCTTAAACACAGCTAGTGTTCATGGGGTCCACATTTTTACCAGATCTTTTGGTGTTGGTTTTACCAGATTTTACCAGGCAGGGTGGGGAAAAAGTAAAAAAAGTCAACTTCTTGCACAAAATATTTCTAATCTAATGTGGTCAAGAAAAATGACAATTGCGTAGTTTACCACATTCTACTCTCAATGCGTTGAACTCCTTTGAATTGAATGGCCCCAGAATAACAAAGAGTCTATCACATACAGTATTTCCTAGGAACGCCCCAAACTTCTAACCCGTCTTTTTCTGTACTTAAGTAGAATTTTACGTATAAACATTTTACTTCGTTTTTATAGTTACTTCACATGCTAACTAACATGTATAATTTTACTCCACTACATTTCCCCAAAGTGTCTTCCTTACTTGTTACTGTTTTTGTACGTTGGAGTGAACTACATTTTTAATTATATTTCTTTTTTTCTCTCTTGTTGGTATCAGACTTTGAAGTTGATGTTTAAGACTGTTTGGAAACTGTGATATATGCTTACTATAAGGAAGCCACAATAAAGTTCACAGTAAATGTTTTTTTTCATCTGAGGCTTTCTGGCCAGATGCTATAGACTACAGCCAGCTAGTTCTGCATGTTTTCAACCCGCCCACAGGGGTGTGGGATGCGAGCTGAGTGTCAGCCATGCGAAGCTAAGCTAACAGGCTCTCTCTTTTCAGCAGCAACCTTGCAATTATGTTTATTGTTATTTTGCAATTATATGCATTCAAACTACGCACATGTGTACCACCAGGATACATTGGTACAGATCGGACAATATGCAGGAAACTTTATTACAGACGGAATACTCTACACACTACGCCAGTTTTGCCTGCTACGCAGACCAGCATCTCAGCCTGCGGTGACGCTTGATGCCGCTAGCCGGGGAAGGGGATATCGAAAGCGATGTGCGAGAAAGCGGAAACGCGGAACAAGGGCAGGAGTTCCAGCTAGGTGGAAAGCTAACGCTAGCCGGCCACCTGTCCCATCCATCCTGCTTGCAAAGGTCCGCTCATTAGACAACAAACTGGACTACATCCAACTTCAACGAAACGTGAGTTCAGAGACTGCTGTGTTTTTGTGGTAACATGGCTGAACAACAGTGTACAGGACTCCGCTATCCAGCAACCAGGTCTGCTAGACTTCCGAGCAGATAAAGATGCCGCTCTGTTGCCGGGTAAGACTTGTGGAGGTGGGCTGTGTTGACACAGACTGGTGCAGAAATGCGGTGCTTGTATCCAACTACTGCTCACTGCTGGTGGAGTTTGTGACTGTGAAATGCCGACCATTCTACATTTCCACGCACGTGTTTGCAGTAAATGTAGCCTGTGTCGTATTTCGTTTTTATATAATGTCATTTATATGATGTCGTTTTTATAAAATGTCGTTTTTATATATTTTAAATGGGTAACACCACTTGAGCCACGGTGAAACGTTGTTTAGTTTCATTATATGCAGTGTATATGGTTGAAATGACAATAAAACCCACTTGAATTGACTGCACTCTGTAACCGGTAGGTGTGGCTTGGGAGTGGCCTCGTAGGGAAGGGAGTTATTGTCTTTCATCCACATGAGCCAAAAATACATTTTCTGGCTTTTCTCGGTCTAGAAGGCACCAACTTCTAAAATTATTTCACATTTCTACTACATAAATGAACCAATTTAAATACATATTCATCTTTCCAGCGGTGAAATATCCCTTTAAGTACATTTAATATCATAAAATTACTTTTGATACTTAAATACAGTAAATACCAGATACTTTAAGACTTTTACTCAAGTAATATTCTAAAAAGTGACTTAAACTTCTACCAAAGTCATTTTCTGGTAAGATACTTGCAATTTTACTCAAGTACTGCTTTCAAGTACTTTATACAAGACTGCTTTACGCAGGTCCACAGCGACACATGGTCATTTTTGCCAGAATGCAAAGGTGGTCAGCTGCAGCATGGATCTTATGAAACTATGTTGTTGTTGGTGATATACCTTTCAAGGGTGATCATTTTGAGTATATCTTCTCCAAACTTACAATGAACACAGACAACTGAGCTATAGTTGTTCAACTGAGCTTCTCAAGAATGACCAGACTTGTACGGTACACACATCTGGCAGCATTCACTTTACCCATTCAGTTGTCAAAGCCAGCTTCTTCACAATACCAAACACACTTCTTACTCTGTGGAGGGCGTTAGATGTTGAGCACCTGGACAGCTTTAAGAGATGACTTTAAAAAAAAAATTCAAACATCAACCAGTTTCATATATATGCTTTATTTCCAAATGTGTATAAAAACACAATAATCAATATTTGACATTATTTCAAACATAGGCCTTTGTCTCAGCACAAGAAAACAAAACTCTGTTGGCCTGCAATACCAACCCCCATGGCCTGTAAAATCCATAACTAGTTATGTCTAGTCTTGACACTAGAGGTGTTGAGGGTCTCCAGGAGAGACGGGCCAAGTAAGCTTGCATCCTTACTTGGTCGGAAGGGATATCTGGCCCTTCCCTTTGCCCTATCCCTCGATCAAGAGGAGTATTGGGACAGCACTAGCTCTCACGTGAACACGCACAACAAGGGTTAAGGGGAAGGGGTAAGGGGAGGATTGGGATTCAGCCTAAGGCTGTAGACTATTATATAATTCAACAAGCATAGAAAACACCAATATTATGTATACTCTCATAATTAAGTAATAATCAGGTAATACACAGTATACTCCCAACACATTCTGCATAAGTGGGACCTTTGTTTTGGACTCTGTTAACACACCCGGCCACACCTCCAATGATTGCATGTGGAATCTCGCCTAGCCAGAACTCCCATAATTTCCAACAATAGTAATTAGACCTTTGAACAAGTTGTACCTTTCTAATAATCAGAACTACAAAAATACTAACAACAATACAATAGTTTAAAACTGATTGGGGAAACCAATCAAACCATAAAGGATTATTTGTATAAGGAGGCTTGGTTCTCAAGTTTTGCACAGAACCTCTGTACTGTCAAATATCACTCATCCATGAACCACTTTGTTTTCTTGAATCATGCTTTTATACCAACGTTGTCCTTTTCTTCTTTACTTTTCCATCCCCTTATGATTTGTTTGCCTTTTTCTACATGGAGGCTATTTCTGTCACAGATGATAATGCACAGAAAAGAAGAAATAGATTACTAAGAAGAACATGTATAGTTTTCAAACCTGAAATTTACCTAACAGCACCAAACCTATTGCATAAAAATGCCTCCAGATGTAGTATTTGTAATAGTTGGCCAATTGTTAGTGAACAAAAACCTTGAAGCTACATCTAACTAATAGCATTTATGGTGACTGCTGCCATCGAAGAAATTCAGCTAAGCCAAACCTTTATTTAAATTGAAAAACAAAGCAAAGCTTAAACTCCCATCTCATGCTAAGCCCCAGGTTTGAATCTGATGAAAACCCAAACAGTTGTATTAACTTTTCTGCCTGATACAATATATTTGGTGTCCTTGAGTGGAAGATTACGGAGCCCCAGACATGACATCTGAAAAAAATAAAATAATTTGTGGCCACAATATACTAATTTGTGGCCACGAAATGCTAATTTGTGGCCACGAAATACTAATTTGTGGGCATGAAATGCTAATTTGTGGCCACGAAATACTAATTTGTGGGCACGAAATGCTAATTTGTGGCCACGAAATACTAATTTGTGGGCACAAAATACTAATTTGTGGCCACGAAATACTAATTTGTGGCCACGAAATACTAATTTGTGGGCACAAAATACAAAATAGAATTTTAGGGATAATGACGTGGCCTAACTATAATGCGGCATGTTCTGCTATACCTGTGTGGGGCATAGGCTATACAGAGCAAGCTAAACATGCAGTCATGGACAGAGATGATTTGATTGAATTGTATTTTAGGCTGGGAATGAGTTACAAAGACATTCTAAAAAGCCTGGTATTGCAAGGAATCGTTATTACAGAGAGGCATTTAAACCGAATATTGAAAGCCCGGATGCTTTACCCGGGCGGGTGTACGACTTGGAAGCCGGTATTGATTTCATTGTTGACCAACTGAAAGGCCCTGGAAAGGATCACGGTTACCGGTGGATGTATACAAAGTGTATACAACAAGGCATCTCTATAAGAAAAGAAGACGTCAGGATCCTCCTCTCTATATGGACCCCATCGGCTCCCAAGCTCGCCAGACCAGACGTCTCAGAAGGAGGCAGTATTTTGCTCAAGGACCTAACTTTGTGGGGCACATAGACTCATACGACAAATTGAAGTCATACGGAATATGCATTAATGGCTGCATCGATGGCTTCGCGCACATTATAATTTGGCGCGGGCCGCCTTCACGAACAGCGACCCGAAAGTTTATTGGGGGCTACTTTGTGGAAGCAGTGGAGCGCTAGGGGGGGCGCTGCCAAGGCTCGTACGAACAGACTTGGGAACAGAGAACGTGGTGGTTAGAGACATTCAGCGGTATCTACGGAGAGATGATGTAGATGACAGAGCAGCGGAGAGAAGTTACATCACAGGGCCAAGACCCAAACCAGAGAATTGAGAGCTGGTGGGGAGTGATGAGAAAAGAAGGAATCGAACAATGGATCCGCTTCTAGGAGAACTGAAGGATGAGGGTTTTTTCTCTGGGGATTTTCTGGACAAAGCTTTAACACAGTACTTCTTCATGCCAGTCATTCAGGTAAATATATTATGACAGTAAGCATCAGAACCTCTGCGTCAACTTGCATTACCCTTTCATGTAAGTTTAGAAATGTAGGCCAGTTGCGTTTATGTTTATCTGTGATAGTGATGGTTCTTAGACTGTTGTGAAAGAAGACATATAGGCTAACAATACGATTTGCTTACAAAAATTATATTTTTTCTTACTCAATATAAGGCAGGAGCCCTGCTTTGTG
The DNA here is from genome assembly GCF_010015445.1 of Perca fluviatilis. Classification (NCBI taxonomy): domain Eukaryota; kingdom Metazoa; phylum Chordata; class Actinopteri; order Perciformes; family Percidae; genus Perca; species Perca fluviatilis. Next base: position 38,175,874 of record NC_053119.1, read on the forward strand.
GGCATTTCACTTAATCCATGTTTGAATGCGCGTACTAATTTGTAGGCCTACGCCTACTAATCCTTAATGTTTTGTTTCTTCAACAGGAGGTATTAAATGATATAAGGGATGTTTGGAATGCTCACACGTTATACGGCCCTCCAAGAACACTAACGCTGCCCAGTGGGATACCTGATGTCATGTACATGGCCCCTCACCTTTGGGGGACAGAAGATTTTCTTGTTCCACTTACTGAAGATTTGACCCATGTAAAGACAGCTGCACATTTTAAGTTCAGTCCCATGTGATGGACGTGGTTTGATTTGTGCACAACAACAATGGAGGAATCAGGCTTGGAGTACCCATCTACCATGTCCCAGTCACTTGATTTATATGTTCAGCTGAGGGACTCGATTCGTTCCACAGTTATTTGAGCTGGCAGTTTAGTCAAGAAATATCTTGTTTTTCTTGTGCCTTTGTTGGAAACAAAATAATCAGAAAAGACCTTATACCATACTGTTTTAGCTAGAATTATAATCCTTCATGCTGATCCATATTGGTATTATCTTGTCAAACTGTAAACACTACAACTACTACAATACTTATGTTCATATCATTTAAAGCTATGTTTGTTATGTGTTTTTGGTATTCTGCTTTAGAGTTAAGTAAAAAAAAAAATCAACATAAACAGACTTCTTACCGGCATCAGCTAGTGTGTGATTAAAACTGTCTGCAAATGCTAACAGAAAAAAATGTATTCATCTCTAACAAGGACAGTAGCACCCTGGACAGCAACCCCACAGACTGGTAATGACAACACAAATATATTGTTATGATCAATTAAACAAGAAGACCTATGTACATGCATTATGATGTTCTTTCTCCGCAGCGCTGTGGAAATAGGTCTGGCAATGCAAGACTAATGTTTAAATAATGGTGGACAAGAATAAAACTGAATAATTAAACCAAAACAATCCCACGGTGGATAAATTGTGTCCTCTAACAAATCACAGCATGTATAAAACAATGTTGTAAGAAAAGCGTGCAGATGTATAGAATGTAACAGAGATGACATCAAACTTTTGTACAAACTTGAAAAGTTTATTGACCTTTTTTAAAATACACTATAACTGAAAGCAACACATGTATTTTGTATGTACACTAACACGAATAATAACAGGATAGGAACTGTGTTCCAAGCCTCCTGTTAGCCAGGTTCATAGTTACAAAATAATGTTACTTGAAATAAAGTGTAAACAACTTGTGTAAACAACTCACTCAGTTTTAAAGACCTTAAAACGATCAGTCAAGGCTCACATTCTTGTTTCTGATGGGGTTGCTACAAACAACATTGTAACAACACAAATGGGATAATTTGTTTTTTTAAGTGAGGTAGTATGAGGTACATTATCACTATATTACCTGCAGTAGACAGTGGTCAGTAAGCTCCCAGTTTTTAAAAGCAGAGTGATACACTGCTAACAACAGAGGCAGTAACACAGCAACAAAAACATTATTTAGGCCACCTAAAAGAAGTCCCACTTCCAAAACAGTTTAACTGTACACTTTACTTGGAATATTGTCAGGGCTTTACCTAGACTTAAACATATGTTTCTTTTGGCACTAACTGGAGGAATAGTATGCAGCAGGTACAAATGAACCTACACAATACAGGAGCTTTACTGTTAAAAGAAACATATTTGTTTTATGACCAGGTGAAGCTGAAAATATTTCAAACATAGCGTTCAGATGATTTTTTAAAAAGTGGTGGTTCTTTTAGGTGGCTTAAATATGTTTTCTGTTCCTGCACTATGCTCTGCATCTACAAACAGAGTGCTGAGCACTGTCTACTGCAGGTAAACACTGACTAGAGATAAATACTTCATATAACTATAAACTATCCCTTTAACCATTTGAATGTGAAAGAACACAGCAACTACTTTCAGAGCAGATGAAATAAAATGACCCACATAAGAGGCTCACAGAACTACAGAGCTAAAATAACAGCACCATCCAGTCAAGGAGCTGTCACATCCGTTGTGTTATTGTTGGTATTATTACCTACACCACATCCATTACCCACATTGAGCTTGTGAGAATATTGTTAAATTCACTACGGAAATCTGGGTAGCTGTGGTAACCAGTCGGCAGCTTTAATACACATCCACATGTGTGGGATGTGGTCTCTGGAGGAAATCAGTGGTTTCCATGAACTCAATCAGTATGGCCTTATCCAGGAGATCGGATCCTGTACAGAACCGGCGAAGAGCTGAAGTATGTTACGATCAATTTCCCCGATGTACCTTTTCAGATACTGAGAAACTGTTGATTGGGCTGTTGTCATCTCCTCTGGGAATTTTAGAAGCTGCTTCACTGTTTTTGCAGTTGGTTTTTTTGTGCAATGTAATGATGCAGACCCTCTGGTGGCAGTAAACTGGCTATAGAGCCCACAACAGGACGTCAACACTTATTGACATACATTGGGGCCTGGATGATTACTTTGTGTCCTATCTGTGCTAAAACAGGGAGCAGTGTGTCCTTGTTAGGGACTTGCTTGCATTCATATGCATCGAGTACATCGAGAAGTTCATCTGTATCCACTGAATGAAAGTCCTCCAAAGCCTTCAAAAGGATAGCTCTTTCCTCTTGTGATACGTACAGCAAAAGGGAATCCTTGAAACTACTGGTTGTCGAGCTATACAATACCTCTTCCAGAAATGGTACTGCAAGTTTCACTGGGAAGTAACCAGCTTGTTTCCACCCTAGTACAAACACTCTAGCTACAGCCTGCCATTCTTCACACTGAAAGTCATGTCTGATGAAGGGGACTTTAACCTCAACCCCCAGTGTGCAGCTGTCATAGAAATCCATCCAAAATTCTGTCGCGCAATCTGCAAAACACCAATTCCTTCACCCTGTTCAAGCTCTCCATTTGGTAAACCCGCATTTTTGATGCGGCCTCGGTTTGTAAGAATGTTTGGGTCCTTGAAGGCACTGATCAAGTCACCAAGACAGTGACCTCTTCTTACAATCAGCGTTACAGGAGAAGGTTGTGGTTCAGGAAATTGCTGGCTGGAACATTGGTCTCCCCTGCAAGCACTGGATCAGACAGTAACTCATCCACTGTTTGATAAGGTACATCATCCTCTTTGTGTGGTGTTTCAAGGTTTGGTTCATCCACAGTTACATCCAACCTGTCATCCCCACTTATGATAATAACTGCCTCAGAACCCAGAGTTAGCAGACCATCCCACGGTAATGTGTCATTCAGTTCCAAGTCTTCACCTTGAGGAAGCTCCATAATTAGTTTCATCGACATTTGGGGACTCTGAATTTCTGTTTTCCACCAACAGATCTTCAACAGCCTGTTTCTGTTCATGTTCAGTGAGATCTATCAATGGGGGCTGGGTTACTGAGAGATCATCCTCTCCCTACTGCGGGCTGCGGTCCTGTTTTCTTTTTGGTGCACAAATAAAGTTCTGAGAATTTTGACCTTGCTTTGGTTACACAACTCTTCTACTCTATTGGACATCTTAACATGTATCTGGGAGCTCTCAATATGAGTTGAATAGTGGGAAAGATTTTTTTTTTGGAAGGCCATTGGGGAAGAAAAGATTTTCAGCCATAACTTTGATATCTGCTACTGTTTCATCTTTGTCAACAGAGAGATGCCTGGTTCCTCCACCGCTTACAGACTTTACCTGTTTGTACCTTTGCTCTTTTACATCGAAATCCATTCAGCCAACCTCAACCCGCCTCACTTTCCGTTTGGCATTTGCATTTCCTGCCCACTTAGATGATTTGTTTTGTGGAGCTCTAGGTGTCCCCTCAGTTCCGGAGAGTCTTTCGGGGTAGCCTTGATAGGATGGTTTCTTTCCTGGATGGTGCTTGTTGTGTTAGTGCTGCTTGTCTGCAAAAGGCCACAGTGGAGACTCTATCCCCAGCTTTAGGGATGTACTTGGCCAGGTCACTGTCTGTCATTAGTGGAATGACAGTTTCATCAATCTGAAAAAATATAAGATACTCTAAATCAATAAAGGAATGAATGCCATACATCTTAGAATATAATGTCAATGTATATTTAAGGAATGTAGGATATAGCTTCAGTAAAGGGTGTAGTTATTAATAATTTTTCTTGTATTTGATTTCATTACATAAAACATGTAACATTTCTTAGAGTGTGTACACTTTTGCTGTCAAATGAATGTTTTAAAAACTGAATGGCGCGCCCAATTTGCATTGCACATTCAGTATGCCTGTTCTGGTGTGCATGTTCTTAACATACATACTTGACAAAAGCATACACAGCAACTAGTGGCTTACATTTTCATCTTGAAGTTTCTGCAATCACATCCTCTTCAATTTGGCCTCCTTCAAAAATTCTACGCCGGAAAGCATCCATGCTTTCACCTGTAAACCACAGGAAATAAAAATAATAGTATCATATACTGTACTTATTAGAGTCACACTAGTCTGACTAATAGCACTACTAATTGGAAAAATATCTTCATAATACCCTGAAAATTCAAACAAAGTTTTGGACAAATATGTTGTTCAATCTTTGAGAGCATAACGCAAACTTATAAACGAGGTATAACAGAAACCACTCAGTATCCCTCCATAGCCTCATCTTTTTTTAGTCATTTTATTTATTCTTTTTGGGAGATTTGCTTCTCCTACTCCATAGGTTTGCCCTGCCAGGCTTCATTAACATTATTCCTGCTACAGTCAGTGTTGGGAAAGTTCACTTTCTACATGAACTAGTTCAAAGTTCAGTTCACACATTTTAAAATGAACTAGTTCAGTTCATAGTTCAAAACAAAAAAACTTGCTTTTTGTTTTGATGACGCATGCGGCGGTGCGACGCTGGTGGCTCGTGTTGCCAGATTGGGTGTTTTTTCCGCTACATATGAAGGCCTGTTTACGGTGTGTTTTAGCCGGGTCTTCTCCTGGAAGGCTCTATAGAAATCTATTGGACGAAGTTAAACTGAGAGAGCGTGGCGTTCACAGACACCAGAATGAACGAGTTCACAGTAACGTTCATCAGGCAGTAGTACGTTCAGTTCACGTTCGCCTGTAGCCAGGCACAACACTGGCTACAGTAATGTGACACATTAAACAATTCAAACTATTTCAAAGTTTATTATTTAAACAATTCAGCACACTCCGTAGTGTGTTGCAGCTCCTAGACACAAACAAGCATGGCTTTACGGCCTCATACTAACAAAAAAACGTTTAAGCTAGTAACGGGATTAAGTTGGTAAGTGCAGCGAGACGTCATTAGGCATTAAGGCTGCCCGTTGAAACAAAATATAAAATATAAATAACCGCATGATTAAATGCTGTGCAACAACATATTGATGATAACAGAATAAGAAAAGACACTCACCTTACGCACGTGTAAATCTCCCTGCTTCTACCGGTGTCCAGGTAATTCATGGGCATGATATTAAAACATACGCACACAATAGTATTCCGGGCCACAATTATTGGTATACCGTTTACGTATTGCGCAACGTTATACCTATTTCGTGGCCACAATATGGTATAATGTGCGCACGAAATAATATTTCGTGGCCACAAATTAGTATTTCGTGCGCACGTTATATCTATTTCGTGACCACAATATGGTATAATGTGCGCACGAAATACTATTTCATGGCCACGAATTAGTATGTTGTGGAAACAAATTAGTATTTCGTGCGCACATTATACCTATATTGTGGCCACAATTTATTTATTTTTCCCACATGTCATGTCTGGGGCTCCGTAGAAGATTGAAGGGAGGCAGAATAATAAATAGTACAAATAATTACTTTGTCCATTCATAAACTGTTGAGCAAATGCCCATTTTATACATTCAGGTGATATTATTCACTGACCAATGAGCAGAGAAGTGCACTTCTTGTTGGCCGCTGTTAAAACAATACTGATGTTTGATAACCATGTACTTTTATGTTTTGATGTATTGTTTTGATGTTTTATGTACGCTGCAGGTGGGGTAGTCAACTAGGATTGAATCAAATAACTGTTATATCTAAATCCATATCTTCTGTTTCATACTGAAGGAATAAAAGTGACCGAAAACCCAAATTCTGGTCCGGCCAAATGGCCAGACTTAATCTGACTCCAATTCTATGGTCACTATAACCCACACCTTTAAGTGTTCGTTGTCTGGTAGATCAATAAAACTCAGTATTCAAAATAAGACTCAAGATTCGTCCAGTTAATGTTAATAACAAGCTTTAGTGAATGATAAAAGCACAATACAATACTTGTGCACAAGGATCAGATCACTTCAAGACAAAACAGCCTATCGCTAAAACCTAGCAAACAGACAGTGTCTCCCAGCATCAAATGCCGGCTAACCCAGAACCCTCACTTTTTATCCACTTTCTCTGCTTCATCCGTGGTGCTGTTATCAGTTGGATGTAGTCCCGATCTTCTGGCTCCAGCCGGCTAACGATATGTAACACATTGTGTAAAAACATGACCTCGACTTCTCATTCTCAGCTCATAAAGACAAGCTGCTATTGTTGAATTTGAACCTCTGTGTTTTTTAATCTCCTTCAAACTTACGGAGTTCTCCAAGAGTCAGGTCATTCCACTATACTTTGTGTCACATATCACGCGCTTACAAAACCCTGACCTTGTTGCCTGTTCCCCCCTTGATCAGAGAAGACCTTTTTATTTCAGTCATTATCTCACCATACCTGTCAAGTATCCCGTTTTGGCCGGGAAAGTCCCGTATTTTACCCTTCTTTCCCGCCGTCCTCCCGTATTAGTATTTTCCCGTAAATCTCCCGTATTTTAACCTGCGTTATTAAAAAATAATAATACCCCAGAGCGGAGTAAAAAAACAAACAAAAAAAACATTCCCAATCTGAGCTCTGTCACTAGCCTCGCGACAAATGCCACCTGCAGTAGCCTACTACAGGTACTGTAGGTGGCAGTTGTCGCGAGTTTAGTGTGTGAGGTCAGATGATGAGTGACAACGCGGGGGAAAAAAAGAAGAAAAAAAACAGAGACGGATGATGGACGTTACAACAGAGACGGTGCGCTGCCAAAACTTATGAAGGCTTTACTATGCATTTCCCATAGCAATGCACGTTGAGAAAGGGTGTTTAGCATGGTATGAAAGATTGTTACAGAGAATAGGATGACGTTAGACAACAGAACTGTCTGTGCTCTACTCTCATGTAACATGAACCACTCTGGCCCCGCCCACAAATACACTCCTTCCAAAACAACATTTGTTGCAAAGTCTGCAACAAATGTGTACAATTACTCACTAAAAGAGTAAAGAAAAGTTATGTGAAATTAAAAGAAAAACTGTAAAAGAAAAGCAATATGAAATGAAAAGAATGTGTGGAATGAAAATAAAATGTAAATGTAAAGATCACAAGCAATGTTATAAATTGTGTGTTTTCAGCATTCTGCATCAAGTGGTGATTTTAGCTTTCTTGTACACCCGTCTTAAAATGTAAGGGATACTGGAGCTTGGTTGGGGTGGTGGGACTGCTCGCGGTGGGCGCCGGAAAATTTCCCTTATTTTCAAATCCAAAACTTGACAGGTATGTATCTCACCCTCCTTTTGTAATGTCAAATCACTGTAAAACCAGATGGCCTCTCAAAACCCAGGGAAACGAGACAAGGTCAAAATCATGAACTCTACAAAAATGTTAGCTTACTCTCACAAATATATTCTAACAATACCTACTCTCACAGATAGATCATTTAGCATACTGGGGGAAGCCCTATTGTGCCCACAGGAAGATACCTTCTGTCCCAGTCTTTTTGGAGCCATCCCCTGCTGTCGCAGACTAGATTAGAACAAAGGAATTTGTATTCCTGTAAGGCTTGGAAATAATTGTCCACACATTAGAACCTTTCATCTATGACCTGGAGTAACCTGGAAATTCAGAGGTGCGCCATATCTTGGGGGACAACGGACCAATAGAGAGAGTTTTCATTCAAGGAACCACCCACTACTCCAAAGAAAATATTTGTGAATCTTAGAAAGGTTTGGGCCTGACAACGGACCAATAGAGAGAGTTTTCATTCAAGGAACCACCCACTACTCCAAAGAAAATATTTGTGAATCTTAGAAAGGTTTGGGCCTGTTAAAAGGTCCTATGACATGCTGCTTTTTGGATGCTTTTACATAGGCCTTAGTGGTCCCCTAATACTTTATCTGAAGTCTCTTTTATATAGACCTTAGTGGTCCCCTAATACTGTATCTGAAGTCTCTTTTATATAGACCTTAGTGGTCCCCTAATACTGTATCTGAAGTCTCTTTCCAGCCTTGGTGCAGAATTACAGCCACTAGAGCCAGTCCTACAATGAGCTTTACTTAGGATGTGCCATTTTTGTGTCTGTGGATTTAAATGCTATAGAGGAGGAGAGAGGGGGGGCAAGGTGGAGGGTGGGGGTGTGGCCTTGACCAACTATCACTTTGCTCGTTTGAAAGCCATGATGTCTTTTTTCTCTTGGCTGGGCCAAACTCTCTGGGGGCAAAGCAGAGAAAGGGGAGGGTAACCTTTCCCCTTATGACATCATAAAGGGAGAGCTGCAGATCGGCCCATCTGAGTTTTCATTTTCTCAAAGGCAGAGCAGGATACCCAGAGCTTGTTTTACATATGTCGCCATTTCTAGCCACTGGGGACCATAGGGGAGGCTAGTGGAACTCACATCAATGTTAAAAAACCTCATGAAGTGACATTTTCATGCCATGGGCCCTTTAACATGTGACTCCACATGGGAGGAGCATTTTTCAGTCTGCTGCAGCGATAAATCCTGTTTTGTCATGTAATTTTGTTTATTAAACCTTTTTGTTAAATCTTCATTTGGACCCTGCCTCTCTCCTTCCTCAGAAATTCAGAAAACACTGCACACTTTAAAAAGCTTTGATTATGTTTTGGATTTCCCATCTTTGGCCAGAGCATTCCTGTATTAGAAGCATGTCGTTCTTAATCTCCAGACACCTTTTTGTATCTCTGTTCTTCAGTTCTTTGCCCTGGAGAAGAAAAATAAGTGTCAAGAATACAAACGCACAGCCTGTCATCATACAATATTTAGACATTCAGTCAATAGTTTGAGCTATGAGTCACCCTGAACTTGACACACTGACTTTTAACGTTTACTTTTTTACTGGAATAAAAAAAAATCCTTTTGCCACATCTCTTCCTTGACTTTTATATACTTTGCTATACATTTGAATAATAGTTTAACAACGTGTAATACCTGAGTGAAGTCCCAGTGAATCCCCATTCCTTTCTGCTTAGCCTCTTTGCAGTTATGAAGGCCAGGCTCCGTTTCTTTTTTCCCCGGGTCAGTTAAACACCGGTTGTCATTGTACTTGTGGGACTTAATGCCGCCGATATAGAGCTCACCGCTTGACCGATAATAACACATCTAAAAAAAAATAAAATAAAAAGTCAAGGAGAAAGCAGATTGGTCAGTTACTGTAAATAAGCCAACGGCAGCAAAAAGACAATATTTCCAATTGCCACTTGTAACTTTTCAGTGACTATTATCATTAATCTTGACAACCACTGTTACTTGCTTTACTTACTTGAGGTCCATAGTAGTAGCAATTGTAGGCGATGGGTGTGTGACCTGGTACTGGTCCTTGGTCTATGCACTGGTCAGCATCAAGATTCCTTATCTATAAATGGGGGAGTTCATCATTTTATCAAACCCAATGAAAATGTATCCAATACTATGACATGTATCATTAAAATACACAATATAATGTGGCAGTGCACATGTGGCGCGCACACCCTGCAGTACTGCCTCTACCACACATACAAAGATACAACTAAACTTACTCCTCCATAGGCAACTAGGTTAGTCAAGGGATCCAACTTGGGATACACATTTTCCAGGTACCATTTGAAAGGTTTACAGTTCAACCTTTCCCTGAGTTTTTTCCTTTCAGAGATTTCCCCAATGTCAATTCCGTGATTCTGCAGAGAATAAGGCATGATTTGTCACATTTGTACTCAGAAGAAAAGCTTTTCATTATGGATCCTTGGATGTTCATTCTGCATCCTGTGTGTATGAGGCATGCAGTATTCCATAGAAAGGGCATCATCATTTTTGTTGTACTTGACTACATTTGAAGTACCTCAAATGGCAAGTTCCAAGCCAAGTTGACGTTGTGTTTGTATTCATCCATCCAGACTTCTGCTACCCTCAGGGCGTTTCTCTTCATGGCTTCGCTCAGGTCAGGCATGTAGGGCTTGTGGGCCCTCTCAATGTGGGCGATCTTGGAGCATGGAACTACTTCAATACTGCCTCCACATGTCCAAACCTATATGAGCAAAAAATAAGCTTAGCTTTATATTACTTGATAAAACGGAATAATTGATCAGTTACCAATGATAATTGTGGAAGTGCAAAGCATGAATAAAAACAAAAGTTAAGAGTTATTAAGAGCTACTTAGAAGTTCACAAACTGTGGGTAGCACCGCCGCTTGTTATATGCACTTAACAGTTTGTAGGGCTCCATCTCTGGGAGACCCCTGCAGCTGACCCATAAAGTTAATAATTATAATAATAGAACATTTGTCAGGCAACCAGTGGAGACTCAAGGAAGTTACTATTCCTAGCCAAGAAATAGCCCCTCTGGGAATTTTTGTACATATTTCATTATATTATATTATATATGAGTGCCAAAAGGACACAACTGAAATAATGACACAGAAAACAAGGCAGTGAACAGTTAAATTGCTCAAGTGAGCTTAACACCGTCTGAAAAGGTTGGTAGATCATGCTACCTACCCGAAGCGCGTTATCAGATTTTACAGCAGAACCTAAACAAATTTTGGCCATGTACTGAGCACAATATTTGATTATTTTGTGTTATCAGATTGAATGTTATCATAAACAGACACTGTTGCTACAGTTTAGGTTGAGAAATAGGTTGAGGTTATTAATCTTAAAAATGACAAGAGTGGGCCTTTTTGACACAAACATTTCCCCAATATAATTCAGAATATGGGCTTATGGAAGTAAGCAATTGTAAACCACATTAATTTTATTTAAAATGCATTAATTACACTTCAATCCAATTTTTTGGACATTTTAGGCCTTCATTTATAGGACAGCTGAAGACATGAAAGGGGAGAGAGAGAGGGGGGAATGACATGCAGCAAAGGGCCGCAGGTTGGAGTCAAACCCGCGGCCGCTACGTCGAGGAGTTAACCTCTGTATATGGGTGGTCGCTCTGCCAGGTGAGCTAACCAGGCACCTTATGCTCAGCAACTTTCACCAAGGCTTTTACTCTTAAAATTTGAAAACCGTCTACAAATACATACACAATTAATAAAACTGCATGTACATTAACCTTTCATATATACATTTACTTACTATTCTGCATCAGTCTGTCTGGAAAATGTTTGTGCTAAAAAGGCTTATCCCACTCTTTTACCATTTTTAAAATGTTTGATAAGTATTTTTCAACTTAGCAATATTGAGCATCTTATAACATAAAAAGATCAAATATTGTGTTCATTACATGGCAATAGCAGCGGACTCAACTCTGGTCAAAATTTGTTTTGGCTCTCCTGTATAATCTGAAATAATGCCTTGTATTGTGTTAAATAAATTAGGTTTAGAGGTGCTGGTTGGTGGATTATGTTACCTTTGGACCAGGCCTGGACTGGGACAAAAATTAGCCCTGGCATTTTGGCCCAGGCGGCCCACCCCCCCCGCACCACCGTGATTGGTCAGACACATTCCCTGCAGACAGTCCTCTTAAAATAAAGCGTGCATTCTATGATATGAGTTGCGTAGTGTTCAGCATTCATGTGATAGTTTTGGATCCTTCAAGAGGAGTCTCAAGACTTATCTGTTGATCTTACACTTAAATAATTAATTCATTCTTAGAGTTATGATTTGTATATTTATGGTATTTTTGTTATTTTTTATTATTGATATTTGATATTGTATTGTCATTATTGTTTTTATTACTATTTTGCTGGACAAAAGTGTCTGCTAAATACAATAACCATAACCCTTCCCAAAAAGCTGAGAGTAGTATGCTCTGGAAAAGAGCTAATTAAGCAATTCAAGGAACACTGATGCTTGTATCACCACTGATTTTATAGATTACCTGACTTTCCAACCTTCCTCTTCCTGATTATTCCTTCTTTGTTGTTCCTTCCACATGCCCTTCCTTTCCTCTCCTCTTTCCATCCCTTCCTCATCATTACGTCCTCTCCTGTCTTCCCCCAACCACCTCTCCTCCTCCTCCGCTTCAGGTAATGCTGATGTTGAAGCAGCTACTACAGCCCCAAACATGTCAGAAATTTTGGCACATTTTGAGGAATCCGCCTGTAGATTCTTAATCTTTTTCTCCCGTAATATCTCTGCATCTCCCTTGCGCTTTGGTGGTCGTTTGTCCATTTTAACGTGGATGCTAAACTTCCAGCATAACTATTACAGCTCGTTTCTCAGGGCCGGGAGGCGTGGCTATAGTGGGATTCGTAAATTTGCGGCCCGGAGTGTGGACGGGGGTTCCTGGATTTGATTGGGTCAGGTCAGTGTCAATAAAGAAAATTAACCAATGGGCCGCTGTGAGTTCTTTGTGGACCGGCGCGGCCAAAAAAACAAACAAAACCAAAGCCTATTTCGGCCCACCGGGAAAATGCCCGGTATGCCAGATGGCCAGTCCAGCCCTGCTTTATACAGAGACAGGCTAGCTGTTGTCTTCCTGTTTCCAGTCTTAATGCTAAATAAGCAAAGTGCATGCTAGCTGTAGCTTTTTAGTTACCATACAGACACAAAAGTGGTATCAATCTCATTTAACGTTCAGCAAGAAATGGAATAAAATATGATCCAGTTAAAGTGCTCATATTATGCTCATTTTCAGGTTCATAATTGTATTTAGAACTTTATCAGCCTTTTTTGTATTTAGAGGTTATATCAGAATAGGTTTACATGGTTTAATTTTCAAAAAACACCATATTTTTGTTGTAATGCACATTGCTGCAGCTCCTCTTTTCACTCTGTGTGTTGAGCTCTCTGTTTTAGCTACAGAATAAGACAACTCACTTCTGTTCCATCTTTGTTGGGACTCGCACATGCACAGTAAGTACTGCTAGCTAGTCAGTTGCAGAGTATGAGGGCGTGCCATGCTAGCAGCTGGCGAGCATTATAAATTGTGTTACAAAGTGACCACGTTTGTCTCTGAAGTAAAGGCTGGACTACAATAGAGCTGTTTGGAGCAGTTTGTGAACAGTGTTTTCTGTTGGAGATGGTAAGTCCCTCTGGGGTGGATTTGGGGCTTATACACTTTGTAAACCTATAACGTGCACAAAAAAGATATATAACACGATAAAGGTTAGGGGAAAAGCCAAAAAGCATAATATGAGCACTTTAAGTCTAAATGGAGTAATCCATGTATTTCAAGGTTTATTTGACGCAAACACTGCACAGCTGTAAATAATATTATGATACACGATTTTACAATTCTGGAAAGATATTATGGCAGGAATCTGTTCCAACGATTGTGAGGTAACCAGTTCCGGTTTTAATAAGTAAGAAGGGCAACTGTACTGAACCCATGGATCAACTTGCTGCAAGTTGGCCTGGGACTGTGTCATCAGGTGTTAGACAGATGAAGCTTACTCACTCGAATTCCCAGCTCAACGTTTTCTCCACCGTACACTTTCATTCCTTCATCGAGGAGTCCGATTTCCCCCAGATACTTTCTTTCAGCAACTAGGATCCCCATGACAGATGGACTTCTGAAATGAAAGAAGAGACCCGTTACTACTGTATAATTTAAAAACATGCTGCATCACCATGAGCATAAAAGTAAAGCTTTCAGATCATTAAGAATGCCTCATCCAAGATACATATATGTATATGATATGTTTGACACATAAGTCGGAACAAGACTGCGCAATTTCACTTAAAACTTACTTTCCAGGCAACGAGCCATCATTGAGTTTGTAATACTCATCTGAAAAGCTTTCATACATGCACCATAAAGCCCAGTCGAAGGCGTGGGATGCTGGCTGGTATGGAATAACCTTGAGGTCAGCAAAGTTTACTTTGTCAAACACAGGGGACGTCACCACCGTTCGGTCAGCCTTGATCTGGGTCAGCAGGGGTTCCGCCCTGAATGAAGGGAAGGAGGAGAGGTGGCTTACCCATCACTTCATTAAACTGTTGTTTCTGGAACAATCAGTGAGACTGCTGCTTCATATTTCTTCTTTTTGTCTCTATGAAATGACTGTAACTCCAGAATGGGAGCTGGCATGTGTTGTGATGTGCCATTCACTCCTTTATTTGATCAGCAGCTAGTTAGATCAAGCATTCCAAACAGACAGAACACACCCAAATGGTTTTGAATACTTCCATCTCCTGTGCATTATGTTTCATTTGTACGCACCCCAAGGGAACATTGGTGCAGCATTTGGAAGGTGGAGGGAGCTTCAGACTGAAAAATGTTCAGTTTCGATACAGAGATCTAGTTAATATTACCCAAATTAGACTGTTTTGTTTTGGCTAATGCACAATTGCAAAGTCAGCTTGCCAAACTTACTACTGCACTACAAATGAGCTGTGACTAGAAGGTTGCAAGTCTGAGCAGCACTCGCCTCTAGCCTCATTCCCACCACTGTGCAAGGCCTTTAACACCCTCATTGCCTAAGTGGGCATGCCAGTACACCCGACTGTGGTTGTAGTGGGATAAGTCTGTGCTTGGACGGGGCTGTTGCAAATGGAAAAACAGGCCGTTCCTGAAAAAGTTATTGTTAGCAAAATGTATTGTGGTTAATCAAGGGCTAAGATGTGAGGCAGGCCAACTTTGGCATCAGCTCACCAGAGTCAGTTTGCACTTGGTGGTGGTATAGACACTGTAAACATTTGTCAGTACTGGTGGTAAGCTTGAGAACTTTAAGTGAATCTCATTACAATTTGAATTTGAAAAAACTGAGGTTTGTTTAGGAAGACACGAGTTAGCACAGCTGCCACCGATATATAATGTTAACGGCTTCTACTTATAGTAGGGTGACCATATTTTGATTTCCAAAAAAGAGGACACTCGGCCTGGCCTCGAGACAAATCCAGACAGTGGTGATTCTCAGAGGTTAATGAACATGCTTTATTATGCCTCAATTGTGCAAAAATAACTTCTGTAATAAAATAAAATCTGTAACAACATGTAACAAAATAATAGCTCTCTTTTAAAATAAATAAATAATATGAAATAATGTTCTAAATATGACCTCTTCTGTGTTAAAATATATATAAATATGTATAAATATAAACAAAATATCTCTTAATACCTTTTCAATGTAATAACATAAATAATAAAGACACTGAAACATATGTGCCAGCTTTGCACACGGGGCACTCCGCCTCCCACTTGTCCGGTCCCGACCGGGACGGTATGTGGGACATTTTTTTTGCAGTTCAACTGTGAAGCTGCACTAGTCTTGTTTTATGGTTGTAAGTGGACTGTGTGTGTGTGTGTGTGTGTGTGTGTGGGGGTGGGTGATATAGAACGGGGGAGAAGTGAGAGTGACAGCGAAGCGAGTCCTACCGACTCTAGAGTCATAGTGAGAGAAACAAAGTGTCTCCCCGTGTTTTCTGACCAAGGTGGGAAATCTTTAGCAGGAAACGCCCGGGCATTTTGTGTGCAATGCTGCTCCGCTGTCTGCCCTGGTCCCTGTGTATGTGCGGGCGCGCAGAGCCGCTCACAAGGCAGCCTCTCGGGAATTACGTCACACAACAAAGTAGCCTACCGTAGTATTGTGTTGAGCAAAGTGCCAGTCAATTTAAGTTACGCGCTTAATGGTCCCATGAAAACAGTGAAAACCGGACATTTTAATGAATTTATAAAACCCCCGGACGCCCCGGACAGTAGGTAAAAAGTGGACATGTCCGGGCAAAGAGGACGTTTGGTCACCCTAACTTATAGCACCTTTAATGTGGAATCAAAAATGACATACGTGCACAGTGAAAATGGTATACATACACCAGGTATAAAAGTTTATTGTTGCCTCATTCTTACCACAGCTCATGGACTTCGGAGGCGCTCCAGGATGGCCACCACCGTCAGCAGTAGCAGCCCTCCAGCCAGACGCCCTGGCATGAGACAGGCCATATGACACATTGTTCCTCACCCTTATGATAGCGTACTTGGGTTCTCCTGCTCGAGGGACTTCACACATACGTCAAGGTCACCCTTCAGGTTTTCTAAATTGAGAGAAAATGCGGTTATTTTATTTTTTTATTAGGGGTGTGACAGATGTTGTTTTTACCATAGAAAGTTTAGACGGGGCAGTGACACCAGTTTCCATACCGATTACCCAGAGTGCAAAGTACACTTACAATTTTGAGAGCAACAGTTGTGATTGTAGACATGCCTCACATGCTCACAAACTACAGGTTGCAATTGAAATGAAATTTAAACATTAAAGGAAAATTAACCTAGGGATTAATAACACATGGGTACCGAGTCAACCATTCTCTGGGACGTTTTCATGCTAATTGAATGTGACCATGTTACTGGTTACTGGTTACACGGCGTTCGTCGTACTGTCTTTATAAACTATCTTTTTAATAAACTGTCTGTACACTTACAAATTACAAATTACAAAGAGGTGATTTAAATCACAGTCTTAATTATAATACATAAAGGTTGAAAGGGTTAAGAATGGCAGAAACGAAATACACACCTTAAAAAAAAACAAAAAAAAAAAAAAAAAAAACATACATAAATAGAATGGAATAAAATAAATTAAAAGAGGGGAAGGGGGTAGCCACTCTGATATTGTTGTAGTTGGTTTCTCAAAAAATGTCAAGAAGGGGCGCCATATTTTGTAAAATGTATTCTCAGATCCCTGGGTAGTCTTATTTTCTCTAAATTCATACAGGACATAATGTCTCTAATCCAAAGTGAGTGGGAAGGAGGAGCAGGGTCTTTCCACTTGAGTAAGATAACCCTACGAGCCAGTAAGGAGGTAAAGGCCAATACCTTCAGCTTCCCTTTAGGCAAGCCCAAATTTGGAGCAATGCCAAAAATGCCAGTAAAAGGATTTGGCTCGATTTGTTGGTGAAGTAATTCAGAAATAGTTTGAAAGACTGATGTACAGAACTCAGTCAAGGTGGGACACGTCCAATACATGTGAAAGAGTGACGCAGGTGCTATCACAGGTCGGGTCCACATCAGTTTGGTTTTAGATACAGTATGTGGATACGATGTACTTTAAATTGCACAACAGCATGTCGGGCGCACATGGAGGTAGAGTGTATCCTTTTTTATGCCAGATTTTAAATGCACCATCAACGATCGAGTGAGGAAACAGATGATTAGCTGCAATTGGGCTGAGAAGTGAAAAAATCTGCAATCAAAATTCTTCCTAAATTGGGTCCAGATTCGAAGGAAGTGCTTAATCACGGGACTACTGTTGGGAATAGCAGAAGAGAGGGGAGTACTGGCGCTTAAGAGGGCAGATAGAGACAATGGGCTAATAGCGCTGGACTCCATTGTTACCCAGACTGGGGCTAAGTCGTCGAGGTGAAAATGCACCCAATACACTAAAGAACGAATATTAGCAGTTATAGTATTGGAAATTAGGGAGGGCCATTCGACCTGTTTGTTTGGGCCTTTCAAGAAAAGCTTTCCGTAACCGAGGGTGTTTACCATTCCAAATATAATTTATCATTAAAGAGTCAAAGGCCTGAAAAAGGATTTGGGGAGAAAAATGGGGAGACATTGGAAAATATATAGGAACTTTGGAGAAGTGTCATTTTAATTGAATTTATTCTACCTATAAGAGAAAAAGACAGAGGAGACCACTTCGATAATATTTGCTTCGCCTGATCCAATAATTTGAGGAAGTTCGATTTAAATAGGTTTTTAAAATTTCTGGTAAAACATACCCCAAGGTAACTCAGATGATCTGTCACCACTTTGAGTGGAAGAGCAGTATACTTAAGTTTAAGAGCTTCTGTATTAATCAGAAAGTGTTCGCTCTTACTCAAGTTAAGTTTGTAGCCTGAAAACTGATTAAAGGCCCCCAATACAAAAAGTGCCTCCGGTCGGGAGGGGGCTGGCTTTGAGACAAACAAAAGTAAGTCATCAACATATAATGATACCTTATGCTCGATTCCAGAGGTGGGTAGTAACAAGTTACATTTACTCCGTTACATTTACTTGAGTAAGTTTTTGAAAAAAATATACTTCTAGGAGTAGTTTTAAATCACTATACTTTTTACTTTTACTTGAGTAGATTTGTGAAGAAGAAACTGTACTCTTACTCCGCTACATTGAGCTACAATGAGATCGTTACTTTTCTTTTTACCTCTTTGGTATTCTACGCGTCATTGTTTGTATTCCCCCCGCGTACGCCTCATTTTAATGTTTTATTTTGAAAGAGAGAGAGAGAGAGAGAGAGAGAGAGAGAGAGAGACTTCCGCCAAAGGCTCTACCATGTACGTGACTGTTTCACCAATCAAACGTAGTTGTGCAGTCTCGTCAGCTGGCAACAAAAAATAGGCGACGCTGATGCGTAAATCAACGCTTATCAATATCACTTCCCCATCAGTCAGGACCAAGATCTGACCATAATTACACTTGTCCTTTCCATAAACTGTCGTTGATTTAGCCTGTTATTTCAGTTGCAATCCTGCCAGTGGAAGCGATCGTGAGAGCAAATAAAAAATATAAAAAACATAATTCAAACCGCTGTGCGCATTGGCTCAAGAAGCAGAGAAATAGCCGATATGTAATTCCCTCCCATTCAAATCTATATATTTCATAAATATACCCATCAGGGAATGTTTACGGCGTTGTCGGTCTCTAAATGCTTTAACTTTTATGAGCGCACTTTTCTCTCTTTCTCTCGCTGCTCTCTCTCTCTCTCTCTCTCTCGCGACCGAGCTCTGCCTGATCTTCTATAAGAACGGTGATGCCAATCGAGTAGGCCTATTGATTGGTCAGTAGGCGGTGCTTTTACACCGGTTGATCTCTGATCTCCAACATAACCTGCTCCCGACCAGGTTAAGGCGTCCAGCATGAGTTACCACGCCGATTGAACCCGGTATCAAGTGATCCACCTACGTGATAAAGAAAACCCTGGGTTGAACCTGAAGTTAGCTCGCTTAACACCAAATCTTGCTTTGTAGTACAGGCCTCTGGCCTCATAATGAAAGCTGTTTACTTTTAGTAAAAGTGCCAAACAGCAGCTCCATTACCTTGTTCTAGTTCTGCCTGCAGAGCCTTGTAAAAAAAGTAGGTTTGGAAATTTGTGTTACTTGTGCTTATTTATTTTATGTATTATTATTTTTAAGTACTTGAATTTACCTGGATTATTTTTATTTAAGCTATTTTGTAATTAATTAATTTTTATTTATTTAATTGATTGGATGAACTATAATTTGCCTAAAGATGATTATTTAGTATTTTTGTCCGTCCGATTGAATGCTTATGTTAAAAAATAAATCAGACGTTACTCAACAGTTACTCAGTACTTGAGTAGTTTTTTCACCGAGTACTTTTTTATTCTTACTCAAGTAATTATTTGGATGAATACTTTTTACTTTTACTTGAGTCATATTATTCTGAAGTAACAGTACTTTTACTTGAGTACAATTTTTGGCTACTCTACCCATCTCTGCTCGATTCCTTCTCTCCATATCCCCTGTATCCGTTCGTTACTGCGAATGGCAATCGCAAGTGGTTCAATCGCGATAGCAAAAGGAGTGGCTCAAAGGACAAGCCTGCCGGGTCCCACAATGCAAATCAAAACTACTCGAGTAACGGCTGTTTGTTAATACTGAGGCAGAAGGGCATGCATATAATAGTTTAACCCAAGAAGTGAAAACAGGACCCAAACCAAATCTTTCAAGGGTATAAAACAAACGAAGGGGGGAGTTTACCTGAGTCAAATGAGTCTGAGAAAACTGAACATAAAAAGGCATTAATTCAACTGAGAATTTCTTTAAAAAGTCAGATGAAAGTCTGTCTTGGCCAGGAGATTTACCTGATTGCATAGATGTTATTGCTGCAGTAATTTCCTTCTGAGTAATAGTTGCCTCAAGGCTATGCCTCAGGTCTTGAGAAAGGTAAGGCATGTTTAGGCTCCTGAAAAAGGTTTCCATAACAGTTACGTTTACTGTACAATCCGAACTATACAAATTTGAATAAAATATTTTGAACTTTTCGTTAATCAGCTTCTCTTCTGATGTTGTACACACACTGTCTGTCCGTATTCCAGGGATAAGTTGCTTCGCTCTAAATCCGTGCAGTTGATTGGCCAGGAGTTTACCAATCTTGTCACCATGCTCGTAAAAAGTACTTCTGCTCCTAAGCAACTGGTCGGCAACTTGACGAGAGGAAAGAAGGTTGAATTCTGTCTGGAGTTTTAAACGTTCTTAAAAGTTCGGATGAGGGCGAATTAGCATATTGTCTGTCTATGTTCAGAATCTGATCAGCAATTTTTTATTTGTTTCTGTTTTAAACGCTTATTTTTGTATGCTACAAAAGAAATAATTTCACCCCTCAAATAGGCTTTCAGGGCTTCCCAAATTGTTGCAGTGGACACATCTAGTGTTTTATCAAAAAGGTTTTAAGAAAACTCATCTGAGAGCAACAATGGATCCAGTCTCCACTGCCTTCTTGTACACTCAGCATCTGAGAAAGCCAATTGAAGGAACAGAGTAGTGTGATCTGAGATCACAATACTTTCATAACTGCATGACTTAAGGTCTGACATTAATGAATTATCAACAAAAAAATAATCTATTCGGGTGTAGGTGTGGTGAACATGTGAAAAGAAGGAAAATTCTCTTCCTGTGGGGACTAAAAACCTGTATGGATCAGAGAGGCTGTAATCAGCGATAAATGATTTGATATGACCAGCAGATCTGATAAGAGTGGCAGGGTTAGGGGAAGAGCGGTCTAGTACTGGATCTAAATAACCCTACCTAGAAGAGTGAGAAGTGAGATCAGGAAGTTGAGAAAAAAAATCTCTTAAAGAATTGTACATCATCAACATTAGGCGCGTAGACATTGACCAAGATTACTGACTTATTGTAAAGTTTGCCTGAAACAATAATAAAACGTCCATTTTTATCTGATATAATGTTTGAGGACTCAAAAGGAATATTACTATCAATACTTATACTGCCTTAGCCCTGAAATTAGAATGGAAAAATTGTCAGCATTGCCAGCATTTACCTAATTGCCATTGGTCAGAGTCGATTTCTTGAAGGAAAACTATCCCAGCCCTGAGCCGCTTTAGGTGGGTGAGGACTTTACCTCTTTTCACTTGGTGATTTAGCCCCTTGACATTCCAACTAATTAAATTCGGATTGCCCTTCATCTAACTCAGTTATAGTGAGGGAAAAAGAAAGGCACACATACAGAGTAGCAAAATAAGGAAAAGAAAAACACACACACAAAATAACTATAAATACAGCAGGTGGTGGCTTATCAGCCAAACTCCCAGTTAAATCCAACCCATCCCACCCTAACCTCACCCCATATATAGCTCTAAACAGCAAACCACAAAGGACCCTTGCTAGTCTCACAACAAACATTCCAGGCTTTTACTTCTTGATCTGTGCTAGCTCCCACATAGATCGTGAAGTAACATCAGTCTGAGAGATTGGCTGGGGATATGAATAGAACATTCGTCCACAGTTGTATACTCACAGTCAATCGAATTTATTATGGACTCACACCCAAAGTAGAAATGTAGTTGGATGCTTCAGAGACGGACCGCAACCTTTTCCTCTCGCCGCTCTGGAGAGTGATGCGCAGCTTCGCAGGGAAAAGGAGAGAGGGTTGGAGATTGCGCTGATAGAGTTCAGCCATAACCCCCTTGTATTCATGATGAACGTTCTGTCTCCGACTTCTCCCTTCCAAATCCGACAGTTCAGGCTTCAGCGACTTGTTATCTTCCTGCAGTAAGGAGCCTCAAGTTGCTCCAGAGCGTCCGCGGACACAGCTTCTGCATTCGACTCGATATCGGTTATACGTTGCCCCTGTCCTGAGCCCACGGCCTGGATCTTGTCGAGCTTAGTGTCCATGCTGGCAAACGATGACTTGAACTTGGCGGCTGTCGCTCTGCGCTGCTTGAGCAGATC
The DNA here is from genome assembly GCF_010015445.1 of Perca fluviatilis. NCBI lineage: Eukaryota > Metazoa > Chordata > Actinopteri > Perciformes > Percidae > Perca > Perca fluviatilis. The sequence continues at coordinate 38,197,966 of NC_053119.1, forward strand.
TAAAATAGATGTAGCCAATAAGCTAACATTAGCGTGACTGCTAACGCGTCCGAGGATGTCTCTGTCTCTGCCAAGGTCACTTTTTGCATTTTCGTTGATCTGGGCATTATTCTGAATGCAGTGTCGGTGTTATCGGCAAAATATCGGCAGCACGGTGGCTCAGTGGTTAGCAGTTCTACCTCTGCTCCAGTTTCTTCCCACCATAAAGACATGCATGCAACTAGGACTACAGTTGAAAATTAGCCGACTAACACTAGTGCAGAAATGTTGATTAATGTGCATTGTCCTAATAAATAATAAATGAATCTTAAATTACAGTCTTGAAATTACTAAATGCTGTTACATCTTGCTCTTAAAAAAAGGAGTAAAATCCTTATTTGCATTTTCTTGTTGAGAATTAGATAAGAAGATCGGCAACACTATCATGTCTGTCTGGTAAATATAAGGCTACAGCCAGCACTTGGTTAGCTTAGCATAAAGACGGGGAACAAAGGAAAACTTCTAGCTTGGCTCTGTCCAAAGCTCACAAAGTCCACCTTACCGAAACTCTAAAGCTCACTAATAAACACATACAGTATGTTATTTGTTAAATGTGTACAATAACTGTAGTAACGCCAATGTATGGTTTTCCAGGGGGTTATTTGCTGGAGCTTTACCATCCTAAATTCTTGTTGTTACCATATCTATGGCATACAAAACTAATTGTTGTTTTTATACTTTTTTGAACAGATTAAACAAACACGGTGTAACATATTAATCAGTGAGCTTTAAATGTACTAGTAGGCAGGTTGTTTTTTTGTTTTTTTTCCTAAGTTTGGACAAAGCCAGGCTTACGGTGTTCATTTTAGGACATTCTCAGATCTCAGACTCGAATGAAAAGGCATCAGGTCTCGGATGAAAAGGCATCAGGTCACAGGCGAATCGGCATCGGAGTAGCCTAAAAGTCACTCAGTCTCAAAAAAAACCTCTGTCATCTTCAGACAAAACTGCATTAGATCTCGAAAAACAGCCTCGGAGCACCAAAAAAGTCGTCAGTCTCAGAAAAATCTCTGTCAAGTTTATGAAAGTCAAGTGTCAGATGAAAGGCGCCTATCTCCGAAAAATGTCCCGCGCTCAAACTGCTTCAAACCAAACGGCCTCAGCGTCAGAAAAACCTCTGTCAGCCTCAGACAAAACTTTGTCAGAAAAAACGTTGTCAGAGATAACGTTGCCCAGATGAAGCCTGTTGACTAGCTTTCTGAATTAGCTAAAGTAGATAGCAGCTTTTACAGTGAATACCCAGTCTCATGGCAGTTCGTGAAATGTTCACGTAATTTAATCTATTGATCCGTGTACACGGACACGTTTAATTCATTTTTTTCGTGATATCAGCAGGTTTTTTAAACTAATGTATTTCAATGGGAAGCATCTTTGGTGATCACAGCACGATTCTCTCTGCCAGTCGGCTGCAGCAGAGAAGCTGTATACAGCTTTGCTATTATTGGTATTTTTAGCCCAATAACCGCTGTTTTAACCCTCATGTTGTCCTTGGGTCAAATTTCACCCGTTTTCAAAGTTTCTATGTCAAAATTTGGGGTTTTCTTTCAACCAAATTGCCCCATAATACCACTGATGGTTCCATACATGAAACAGGCTGTGATTATCCATCAACATAATTTATTGACCATGAAAAAAAGCGTTGAAAAAAGTGACAAATCCAGTTCATGGCAAAATGATGCCATTTCGTTTGAGTCTGAGCCCTGAGTCTAAGATCTGAGGATGTCCTAAAATGAACACCGTACAGGCTAGCTGTTTCCAGTCTTTATGTTAAGCTAATCAGCTGCTGACTGTAGGGCAAATTTTACCATACATATATGATAGTGATATCAACCATGGCATGCCATCTAACTCTTGGCAAGAAAAGTGAATACACATGTTTTCCAAAATGTCCCAATTCCCAAAACTATTACTTTAAAGCCAAAAGTTCATGTGACAAAATGCATTTTATTTGTTGATTTTACAAGACTGCTTAGAAAAGTAGATACATTCAAAAAAATACAATCACAAAATAACACCCATAACATAGATTAGAGCCTAACAGTAAAAATAAAAGTTAGAATATAAGCAACAGTGGCATTGCACAATGAAACGTGATTTCAGCCTGTCATGTCTCCGAGCAATACGTAGCGGGTTGATGTGTAATTAATTACAGGGAGCTATAAACAAGTGTCATCTAGTTTGACAAACTGTCAGAACTTCACCTAGTTTAACATACAGAATTTTATAAATAGTCTCAAGCCTCTTCTTCAGCTCATAAATCAGTAGCAAAACCCTCTGCATAGGTAATCTGGACTACACCCCTCAATGTCATAGCTCATAAAATAAATAGGGAGACAATTCTAACAGATGCATTCAGAGAAATGTTCAAAATGATTAACCAAAACTCAAAGCGGAACATAATTTCCCCTTTAACATGTGTTTTCAACATGTGTCTCTACTTCTATATCCCTTTGCTGCTGCTACAGTGACTTTCCCCATTGTGGGATTAATGTAAAGATTTTGAATCTCTTCAACTTTGGTGTTAAAATTAATTAACCATAATAATGACAAGACAGGAAAGCACCGCCTGACTGTAAGTAATATTAACATGTAATATCGCACTCTCGCCTTCTCTCTCTCTCTCTCTCTAGGCTAGGCTACACTCACATTTCCGTCCCGTGTGAGTCCGTCTCTGTACTCAGTCCGTCTCTGGTGGTTGATTAATGCAGATATCTCATAACAGCTGGATTGGTTGGCGCATGGTGCACCACCATGAGTGCACGAGGCAAATGCCTGTGATTACTCTATATTTTAATTCAATCAGGAGAGACTTCATTGCAGATATGCAAATATTTATTGTAAATAAGCATAATATGAAATGTACAGAGTCTTTGGGGATTAGACTCTCATCATCATTAAAAATATTTAAAGGGATAGAGAGGCCAGACATATTCCCCCCGATGGAGCCTAGACACTGGTGATGGCGGAGAGGGAACCCGGAGACCGAACAAAGGACCTGTCTGCCGGAAAGGGACTCAGGTTGCAGTGGTTGACGATGACCAGAGGCGGAAGGGGAGGAGGAGGGTTGCACGTTGACCTGAAAAGACAGCTCATAGCAAGGAGAAAAGACATTTAAAGCAGGATGTCATGCTGTGATTGGATCATGAATTTCGTGGCCAATTCTGGTCGGTTTACTGAAAAGTGAACGCCTAACAGCTGAATAGTTTTAGGCAGAGATAGTGGTGATTGCAGTAATGTAGACGTCTTCCTGGAAGAATTTGCCCTGAGCTTCATTTGTGATATTTTGTCAGACAATTCTTAATCTGCAACATTCTCTGTCAGGTAAATTCAGTAGTAATGTTTTTCTCTGAAGTAGTACAAAGTTAGTCAGTGTACAGAGTAGACTTGCATATTAGGTGCTTTGGAGTCCTTCTGTAAATGATTTCGGGGTACAAAGGTTCTGGAGAAAGCTACAAGCAGCAATACAAGAGGCCAAGCAATCATCCCATTCCAAACAGCTTTGAACAGGCACTGTTCTAATAATGTATTAATGAAGGATAATCTCAAACTGGATCTTATTTACATTATTTACTGATTAATACAAAATGAAAATTGAATCTGCCAGACTGTTGAATTTGTTTTGTGTCCTTTTTGTAACATGACATACAAAAGGTCACAGGTGCTTCACTTTTTTTTCTTTTGGTGAAATGTCTTAACAGCCACTGGATGGATTGGCATGACATTTTGTTTAAAGGTGCCCTCCCCACACGTATTCCATTACTTTGTGGTAATGTCTGAAGTTCTACCATGGACTCTGGTAACTTTGGTTACCTTGTTTCAAGCCATTCTAGCGTGGTATAGAAAGCCTACAGGACTGACTCAGCCGATTTCTGCCAGTTCTCATTAATATTCAACAAGCTAAGCTGTTTGAATCTGATTGGCTAACAGGTAGCCAATGAGAGCCTGGCTGTCAGAATCCTTTACCCAGCCCAACTGGGCGAGCTAATGAATAGTAATGAGCTCTGGCAATATGATGTCAGACTGACCAGATTTTGTAATTGGCCTGATTTCTCGGCTTATTTCTTTTCAGTGGCTAGAGCTGACAGAGGAGGTAGCAGTTCATTTTCATATTCACCACATAACACAAACACATATCATAACATATTTAAAAAATGCAAGGAAAAACGGTTTTGTATGGCAGGGCACCTTTAAATATTTGTGGTCCCCAGAGGATGATTCCTGATGATCCCCTCACTTCTCCTCTACAAGGATCACTAGTCTAGGCTTTTTCATGTGTGCATTTTTTTTAATTTTTGAAGGTTCAACCTCAGTCCTCAGACCCTTAATAACAAAAATGTCCCATAAAACTCATTAAAAGCACAATGTGTTATCCCACGGCCATTACAGTAAAACAAATCATGCATTTTGTTATATCAGGCTTTCAATCTAGAGCCTTCAGAATTGTAATTTTTACTATTTTTCACAAGATTGAGCCATTTTCTCATGTTTCCTCTATTGGGCAAATACATAATATTTTCCTGGTTTCTACTCAGGGTACCGCTGCTGTTATGGAAGACTGCAACGTTGCTGCTAAAAACTGACATATATCAGACTGTATAAACAAAATACCCCTAGCATTTAGTAATCACAAAAAATCATAAAAACAACAACATTGGCATTATGTAAATAAACTGACAAAGGGTTAAAATAAAAAAGAATGAATATTTGGTAGTTAGGATCACTCAGTTGAAAGTGGGAAATAATATTAATACTGTATATAATTGTATGGCAGTTTTGTTATGCGACAGACATTTTGTCCTCCAAGGACATCTAAGCAACTTCTTAAGGGATAATGTAATGGCAAAAATTACATTTAAGCTGATTCCTTATATTCTTATGAATAATTTATTTGTGCTTTGGTTTTTCTTACAATACTGAAAGAGAGTTTGTCTCATTCCCACAAGTTGATTCTGATTCTGCTTAACTAACTTGGAGACATCAAGTCTGGAGACGAATGCGTATGGGCTTTGCTTTGAACCAATAAAGGTACAAGGTCACAGTAAACTATCTTCCTCTCCTGGGGTCCGTTCCAGAAAGCAGGTTTAGTGAAAACTCTGAGTTTGTTAACCCTGTAATGAGGGAAACTCTGGGTTTTCCGTTTCAGAAAGAGAGGTAACTTAACCTCAGAGTCAGTTACTATGGTAACTGAGCCTGTGAACCTAACCTGGTCGGGAGCAGGTTTTCTTCAAGAAACTCGAGTTTCTCAGTCTCCTCCCTCTGACGGCCGGACGAGAGGGAGGAGACTGAGAGACTGAGAGAAACTCAAGTTTTTTCTCTCTCTCATTTCCTCATTCATTCAGTCTTATCAGGCGCATTTTAATGCAGTTTGTCATCTGCATGAATAAAAAAACGTATTGTTAGGCAGATTATAAAACGTTTTTTTCTCAAACATGTCATGTCCTTTTGTCGATGATCCCGTTGATGAAAAAGCTGTATTATTTCACAGAGAGTTTACGCGGAGATGATATTGAGTCCTGACTAAATGTATTTTCATTTCCACATTTTTTCAGTCCATCAGATATGTAGATACCTTATCCGTCCTCATATCACTAACATCCACCATCGTGGACAGGCTTTAACATCCCCGCAGATTCTTTGTGTCGCATTACGTTTTTTGCAAACGGCAGTTTTCTTTATTGGTGTGTATACAGATCATACTGTAATAGTAAAGCCAATGTATGCAGAGCCGTCAGAAAAGTGTGACTCGGCTCTGATACGTTTTTAAACGTGGTAGTGTTCCCTGGACACAAACCAGTGAGAGCCATTAAAAGAAATGAATGATTATACATTATAGTTCTGTTAATGATCAGGGGGCTGCAGCCTCAGAATGGGATTAGTATAGCTTACTTTTTCGCCCGCAGGATTGCACCCAAATGAAATTATAGGTGTAATACAATTCCAGTTTTCACCAGTAATATTATAAGTTAACTGTGATTAAATATGAAATTAATACACTGTTAATGCTTACGCACTGACTCGAGCGCAGCAATTTTCTCCCACACAATTACCTCTCTTTTGCAGCAGCAACCGCTGTCTTGCTTTTTAACGAAATGCATGTTAAAACTCGTGTTTGTGCGCATGAGTATTTCCGACCACACACGTTTGTTTGTAGTTGTTACCATGGTGAATCGTAGTATCATGGCTCCATTCATACTGCTTTTTATTGTGGTGGTGCACGCGTGAACATACTCTGAGTTGATTGAACCAACTCATATCAGCTGTTCTGGAACCGAAAACTCTGAGTTTCCCATCTCAGGGTAAATCAACTCAGACATCAGGGTTAGACTCAGAGTTTGTTAAACCTCCTTCCTGGAACGGACCCCAGATCCATTCCTCCCTTGCCAGCTGAGATGTATGGGGCAGGTGACCTCAGGGTGAAAGTAGGGCACAGGGGATAAGATGAAGTGGCTCTATGACGTCTCTTGAGATTTAGCAGTATCTTTATCTTTTATGTTGCCTGTGAGAAATGCAAAGTCATGTTTAGACCAGAGCATGTGTGATTGTCACCCCTTTTTCTTGTTGTGTATTTAAGCTCAGTGTTCATGTTCACTCATTGAAGAAACGTTTCCACGCTGAGCTGATGTGCTTTTTGTGAAATCGTGTTCCTCCTATATTTGCAAATATATCTTAATAAAATACAAAAACCTAACTTGGTTTAGTCTTCCACTGTCTTATTTGTTTCACTTTACTAAACTTTCAAAACTTTACTCCTGCTGCAAAAGAAACTTCCACTACAAGGGTTACCATGGTAAAAATGACTTCTTAAATATTAGCATGTTAGCATGCTGACGTAGAATTTAGCTCAAAGTAAGCTGTGCCTAGACTCACAGAGACTCTTATTTATGTTTTAAGACTTAAGAGTTTTGACAATCTTGAACATTTGAGCATTCATTTACTATATACTGTGTCGTTAATGTCACAAATATTACAATGACTTGTTGCTAATATATATAGCCTATATTGCTCCTCTGACTTCACCCAACACGTGAAGAAAAGGAATCCAGCAATCGATTTATAAAAAGAAAAAGAACCTTACCTGCCCTCTCTACCTTCTCACAGTTTCCCTTTAAAGTTTTCTTTATGTGTCAATGTATTGTAAGAACTTATTGTAATAAATTTCCCTTCAGCTGCAGTTACCACACGGTTGAGGTGCTAAATGTTGTTTGACTTCTCAGCCTGGGCCCGGCCCACTAATTGGGAAGACCCGCCCTTAATATGGGCAAGTAATACAGGAAGAACGGGTCTCACCTCACTGCTGCTCACACACTTTGAAACAAAAGAACATATCATCCAAATATATATCATGATTCATAAACACATGCCACTTGTCTGGTTGAAGCCGTCAGTCCTAGTCTAAGGTCTTTCAAGGTTTTCCATTCCCTTGCTGGGGGTTCAGTGTGTGCGGTATCACTATGAGAGCAGTGTGGTTGCCGGTCAATCGTCATACTGGGGGGATCGGGCTCCTCGTCTCGCGGGCATGTTTAAAGGGACAAACAGCTGGACACACTGCGTATGATCAGGAGTTTTTCTGACCTGGAGACAAACATCAGCAATCTCCGTGAGTTGACGCAATGATTCATCTTTCCCCTAGTGGAAGTGTACACATGTATTTGTTTAATCAGTTCTTCACTACACATGGAGATGGGGAAATGGAAAGAAAGTTGGGTTCTGTATGATTTAAATTCTGTGACGTTAACATTCATTCACTGTTAGAAAGGTAAGCAGAAGGATTAAATGTCCGTTCACTACACAAGTAGTTACTCAAATGAATGTTATGCTTTTAATCATCTGACAAAATTATATTGCATTAAAACAATATGTCACCAAAAAAATACTTGCAGATGTGGAGTCAAACATTAGATGAATGGCTTCTAATGGTCAGTGTACAGAGTAGAGTTGCATATTAGGTGCTTTGGGGTCCTTCTGTAAAATGATTTTGGGATACAATGGTTCTGGAGAAAGCTACAAGCAGCAATACAAGAGGCCAAGCAATCATCCCATTCCAAACAGCTTTCTACAGGCACTGTTCTAATAATGTATTAATGAAGGATAATCTCAAACTGGATCTTATTTACATTTTTTACTGATTAATACTTAATGAAAATTGAACCTGCCAGACTGTTGAGTTTGTTTTGTGTCCTTTTTGTAACATGACATACAAAAGGTCACAGGTGCTTCACTTTTTTTCTTTTTGGTGAAATGTCTTAACAGCCACTGGATGGATTGGCATGACATTTGGTTTAAATATTTGTGGTCCCCAGAGGATGATTCCTGATGATCCCCTCACTTCTCCTCTATAGGGATCACTAGGTACATTTTTTATTTGGCTTTTTCATGTGTGCATTTGTTTATTTTTATTTTGGAGGTTCAACCTCAGTCCTCAGCCTCTTTATAACAAAAATGTCCCATAAAATTCATTAAAAGCACAATTTGTTATCACACGGCCATTACAGTAAAACAAATCATGCATTCTATTATATCAGGCTTTCAATCTAGAGCCTTCAGAATTGTAATTTGTGCTATTTTTCACAAGATTGAGGTATTTTCTCATGTTTAAAGATTATTTTTGGGGGGCTTTTTTCCCTTTATTTAAGAGTGAGAGACAGTGGATAAACAGGAAAGGCGGGAGAGACGGGGAGGACACGCAGCAAAGGGCCTCAGGCGGACCCAAACCCGCGCGCCAAGAGACATCAGCCCACATGGGGCGCATTACTCCCACTGGGTGAACTAGAGTGCCGCCCCCATTTTCTCATGTTTCCTCTATTGGGCAAATACATATGTTCCTGGTTTCCACTCAGGGTATCGCTGCTCTATTATGGAGGACTGCCATGTTCCTGCTGTAAAATGAGATTTATTTTGTGACTATTTAGTTAACAGATGTAGTTATGAAATAAGCCACATATTTCCATTAATTGTAGCTTCATAGTGTATTCTGTTCCTTGAGTTAACAAGAGAGCTTTCTAACATGTTATACCCTGCCTGTAATTCAGTAACAGTTATGTTGGCGGAGATATATGATGTTGAGATGATGAAGCACGTTTTGTTATGAGTCTTGAGTTGTCCTACGATTGAAGAGTCTCATTACAGTGGACCAAGTTAGGCTATACAGTCGAAGCTGTCTCCGTGCTCTTACTCTACCTACGGCCCAAAAGTACATATATTTAATAACAACGAGTTTAATAGTTAACGCTAACAGTAACTACCGTTACACTGCTAAAAATGGACATATCCCAGACTGTAAAAAAAAAATACCCCTAGCATTTAGTAATCACAAAAAAAAATCATAAAAACCACAACATTGGCATTATGTAAACAAATTGGCAAAGGGTTAAAATAAAAATAAATAAAAAAGAATGAATATTTGGTAGTTAGGATCACTCAGTTAAAAGTGGGATAATAATATTAATACCAGAGATGGGAAGTAACGAAGTACAAATACGTGCGTTACTGTACTTAAGTAGATTTTTCGGATATTTCTACTTTACTTTACTATTTTTTTTTGTGTAATTTTTACTTTTTACTCCTTACATTTTAACACGAATATCGGTACTTTCTACTCCTTACATTTTAAAAATTGGCTCGTTACTTTAGTTTTGTACAAGAGGTTGTAATGTCGAAGAATAGCGCGGACACGCCACAAAAAAAAAACAGAAAAAAAATGAGAAAAAAGAGACTGCTGTCCGGAGGATAATCAGTTGAGATGGTGTGTGGGCCCTTGAGAACTGTAAGTCGTATAACTTATGTTGTCAGTTCATTTAAGCCTGTTGTTGTATTGGTCTATAGTTCCTGCACAGTTAAAGTAGGTTAGCTAGTGATTTAGTTGTTTGTGTTCTTCACCTGTTAGCTAGGTCTACGCCGCTACTACGCGCAACGTCATTCCCAAGCATCAAAAGAGAGAAGTTGTCCGTGTTTTACAGACACACCTGGGGGCGAAGTTTGAAACCAGCATCAGCTTTAAATACGGTCCTAATCTAGTCCTCACTAGCAAGTTTCAAATAATTTCAGCCGTGGTAAAGTTGGTTTTATATTGGACGTTGGATATTCGACACATTCGAAAATTTATTATGCAGCTTGCCCTTTCAACCTATTCATGTCAAACTACTTGTGATGAACTCAGCTAACCACCTACACATTGCACAAAGCTTCGTTTTCAAAAACCCCAATTTAATTTTTAAATATTTTTTTATGTAATATGTTTTAATCTATTATGAGCTCGATCTTTTGATCCTATTCGGTCAAACCAACTTGTGATGAACTCAGCTAACCACCTACATTGCACAAAGCTTATTTTAAAAAAACCCATCCTTTTATTTTTTAAATATTTTTAATATTAAAATGTCATAAATCTATGTTAGGTATCGACCTTTTGACCTATTCACGTCAAACCACTTGTGATGAACTCGCTATCCACCCTACACATTGCACAAAGACAAAACAAAACAAAATTAAAGGATGGGTTTTTGAAAAAATAAGCTTTGTGCAATGTGTAGGGTGGTTAGTTGAGTTCATCACAAGTGGTTTGACCTGAATAGGTCAAAAGGTCAGGCCGCATAATAGATTTCTGGCATTTATTTACATAAAAAATATTTAAAAAATTAAAGGATGTTTTTTTGAAAAAGAAGCTTTGTGCAATGTGTAGGGGGTTAGTTGAGTTCATCACAAGTGGTTTGACGAATAGGTCAAAAGGTCAGGCCACATAATAGATTTATGGCATTTATTTACACAAAATATTTAAAAAATAAAGGATGGGTTTTTTAAAAAAATAAGCTTTGTGCAATGTGTAGGGGGTTAGTTGAGTTCATCACAAGTGGTTTGACGTGAATAGGTCAAAAGGTCAGGCCACATAATAGATTTATGGCATTTATTTACATTAAAAAATATTTAAAAAATTAAAGGATGGGTTTTTTAAAAAAAGAAGCTTTGTGCAATGTGTAGGGGGGTTAGCTGAGTTCATCACAAGTGGTTTGACCTGAATAGGTCAAAAGGACAGGCCGCATAATAGATTTAAAGCATTCTTTTACATAAAAAAATATTTAAAAAATTAAAGGATGGGTTTTTTGAAAAAATAAGCTTTGTGCAATGTGTAGGGTGGTTAGCTGAGTTCATCACAAGTGGTTTGACCTGAATAGGTCAAAGGACAGGCTGCATAATAGATTTAAAGCATTCTTTTACATAAAAAATATTTAAAAATTAAAGGATGAGTTTTTTGAAAAAATAAGTTTTGTGTATTTGGGTGGTTAGCTGAGTTCATCACAAGTGGTTTGACATGAATAGGTTGAAAGCGTAAGCTGCATAATAGATTTTTCGAATGTGTCGAATATCCAACGTCCAATATAAAACCAACTTTACCACGGTATAATTTCACTGGAGTTACCGTTATTTTTCACGCTGATCAATACCGAATTCAATCTAATTGGATGGGAATATACTGTAGCGTACGTTGTATGTAACGCACCACTACAAGACGACTCGACAGATTCGGGCCGCCATTCTGCATTCATTTGCGGCAAATAATTGCAGCTTGATGGTGGTAACGTTAGCACTATAGTATGGACGGCGACATGATTGAAAATGAAGAAAACAGAGATCCCAGAGATTAGGCAGACAAGCAGCAAGACATTCCCAATCATCCCTGGCCTTATCTGAGAGAGATGTTTGAGATAGGCTAGGCATCAAGTATGACTCCTGGCCAATGTGCTGTGTAACTCTAAAAGTATGGGGAACTTCTTAATTAATCTATGTTTAGTAATTCATATTGTATCCTTTATTTTCTTTCTATATTTGAGCACACATACATGTAGATTCCTTTAAATGTTAAGGGGACGATTAAAAAGAGAAACTGGATCTGTGAATTCTCACAGAATCACAATTGAATTCATATCTTGCTACTCAGTCAGAATCGTTATTGCAGAGTCCCAGTCTCTGTCACAATAATCATATATGTGATGATTGGCAGACATCCATTTAAAATGTAGACAATGGCATATAAAGAGCCTGGTTTTTATGTCCACTGAAGTTTCTCATCTTACTCTAGTAACGTGCGTGGTCCAGGTAGCTTTGCATAAAAAGTGGTTGTCATTCGCAAGGCTACTTTTACTTTTATACTTTAAGGTACATTTCAAAGCCTGTAATTTGTTACTTTTACTTAAGTAAAGAAGTTAAATCAGTACTTCTACTTTTACCAGAGTATTTTTTAACACAAGTATCTGTACTTCTACTTAAGTACGGGAAGTGAGTACTTTTGCCATCTCTGATTAATACTGTACATAATTGTATGGCAGTTTTGTTATGCCGGACATTTTTGTCCTCCAAGGACATCTAAGCAACTTCTTAAGGGATGCACAAGGGTTACCATGGTAAAAATGACCTCTTAAATATTAGCATGTTAGCATGCTGACGTTAGAATTTAGCTCAAAGCCAGCTGTGCCTAGCCTCACAGAGACGCTTATTTATGTTTTAAGACCTTTAACATTTGAGCATTCATTTACTATATACTGTGTTGTTAATGTCACAAATATTACATTGACTTGTTGCATATATATAAATATAGCCTATATTCAGTGGTGGAAGACGATCCAGATCCTTTACTTAAAGGTGCTGTAGGTAGGATTGTGAAGATCCAGGACTAGGCCAAAGAATTTGAACATCGACAACTTCTCAGTCCCCCCCCCCTTTCTGCTAAAGCCCAAAACTTCTTCTAAACACCCCCACACACACACACACACACACACACACAAGAAGAATGACTGTGTGTGCATGAGTGATTGACCCACCCCCCCTGGCCCTGATTGGTGCACCTGAACCTCCCTCTGGGATGCAGCGGAGTAGAAGTAGAAAGTGGGATGAAAAGAAAAGACTCAAGTAAAGTACAAGTACCTCAAATTTGTACTTAAGTACAGTACTTGAATAAATGTACTTAGTTACATTCCACCACTGCCTGTATTGCTCCTGACTGCACCCAACACATGAAGAAAAGGAATCCAGCAAGCTATATATAAAAAAGAAGGGGAAAAAAAGCTTAACTGCCCTCTCTACCTTCTCACAGTTTACCCTAAAAGTTTTCTTTATGCGTCAATGTGTTGTAAGAACTTATTATAATACATTTTCCTTCAGCTGCAGTTCCGACACAGTTGAGGTGCTAAATGTTGTTTGACTTCTCAGCTTCATATGGGCAAGTAATACAGGAAGAACGGGTCTCACCTCATTGCTCACGCACTTTGTAGTCAGTAGTCAGCGCGCGTCTTTCAAGGTTTTCCATTCCCTTGCTGGGGGTTCAGTCTGTGCGCTATCACTATGAGAGCAGTGTGGTTCAAGCGGTCAATCATCATACTGGGGGGGATCGGGCTCCTCGTCTATGTGGGCATGTTTCTAAAGGGTGGACAAGAGCCTGACAAACATCTGGAGACAAGCATCAACAATCTTTGTGAGTTGAGGCAATGGAGATGGGGAAATGGAAAGAAAGTCGGGTTCTGTATGATTTGTTACGGGGTGGTGGATTACGGAAATTGGGTTAGGTAAATAAATAAAAGGGTTTGGTACGTTTGGTTATCCTGTTGTAAAATATATATGATGTATAAAGGAATGAGTTGAAGTTGAATGAGGGTGGGAAATATCACAAGCTTCGGCTTCATCCTGCTCCTTTTCGGACAGTTTTTGAAAATATTAATTGTAATAGTATTTTAAATATTATTTGTAACACTGTATAGATATTGTTCTTGTTGGTGTGTTGCTACGCACTTTTGTATTTTTATATTTTATTTTATAGTTCTATAGCTATATATTTATATTTATTTTTGTTTGAAATAAAAAAAATGAAATTTAACTTCCTTGACATTAACTCATTCATTCAGTGTTAGAAAGGTAAGCAGAAGGATTAAATGTCTGTTCACTACACAAGTAGTTACTCAAAAGTATTTTATGCTTTCAATCATCTGACAAAATGATATTGCATTAAAATAATACGTGTCACCAAAAGAATACTTGCAGATGTGGAGTCAAACATTAGATGAATGGTTTCTAGCTCCCCAGTTCGACCAGTGGCGCGGGTTTGTATCCGACCTGCTTCCCTTTGCTGCGTGTCATCCCACAACTCTGTCCCCCTTTCATGTTTATCCACTGTCACTATGTAATAAAGGAAAAAGCCACCAAAAAATAGTCTTGAAAAAAATTATTGAACTTGTCACAAACATTATAAACAAGTCATAAACGTTTATGACATAACACTTCATTTAGTAAGTCATTCGGTTTTTTCCGACAAGTTATGGTTAGGGTTAGAGTTAGGGTTCATGTGTTCATGTGTTCATGACAGTGTTATGTCACTTTTTGTAGATACCTTCAAGTAAAGTGTTACCAAAAATGCTTTATTTAAAATAAGAAAACATGTAATCATCAGTAATTATGCTGCTCATTTGACTCTCTCCCTGTCATCATTTTGTCAAAACAATGTAGTCAGAGCTTTTGAGAAAAAGCAGGACACCATGCAGAAAATGCTGGAAGAGGACAGACTCAGATGGAGAAAAGCTGCAGAGGTCGAACAGCCAACTGTCAAAACACAGCCAGAGCAGAAAGAGAAACCTGAAGCAAAAATCCCGGACCAAAAGGAGACTCCTCAAGAGAAAAAGTCTAAGAAACTGTTTCCTAAATCTTCCCTGTTTGTGAATTGGGGGGAAAATCTCTCGGAGGATGACCAAAGAGAGGCACAGGATTTGTTTGTCAAGTATGGATACAACGTTTTTCTCAGCGATCGCCTTCCTCTAGATCGAGCTCTTCCAGATACCAGGGATCCAAGGTAGGCTACAACAATTTCTTATGATGTCAGAGCTGTCATTTCAATTCATATACAGATATAAGCTAAAGAAATGGTCCCTCCCATCCAGTTCATTGTTTGCTGATTATCCTTCACCTCTCTGTTCACATGGTTTGTCTTTAGATAAAGCATTTACACAGCTCACTGATGGAAAGATGGTGGTTTTAGAAATCCTTCTGTTTCTGAATAGGTGTCTGAAAAAGAGTTACCCAGAAGACTTACCAAGTATTGGAGTAGTGTTGATCTACCTGAATGAGGCCCTGTCTATTATTAAAAGAGCTATGCGCAGTATCATTGACCGCACCCCTAAACACCTGCTGAAGGAGATCATATTGGTGGATGACAATAGCTCTGAAGGTAAGTTGAATGCAAATTGATGAGGTTGTGCAAACGTGTCATAAACAGGTAGATCCATTATTTATAGGCTACTGTCATACCGCGAGACACCACAGGCTGAAATCACGTTTCATTGTGCAATGCCACTGCTGCTCATATTTTAACTTTGTTTTTGTTTTTTACTGTTAGGCTCTAATCTATGTTATGGGTGTTATTCTGTGATGAACGTTTCTACTTTTCTAAGCAGTCTTGTAAAATCTCCTAAAATGCATTTTGTCACATGAACTTTTGGCTTTAAAGTAATAGTTTTGGGAATTGGGACATTTTGGAAAACGTGTACCGGTATTCACTTTTCACTCAAAAACTTATGTTTCTTTTAAATTTGACTTAAAGGAGTGGCTAACAGGTAATCAGGACTGTCAACATTTCATGGAGTTACAAAGTCTTGCTGCTATCTTGTCTTTCCTGTCCTGCCTGTTTGTGTCACTTGTGTTATGCCTATGAGGTTGTTGGACTGACAGTGTGGCTTGTGTGTGTATGTTTGTTGGTGTTGGTGTTGATATCGACCAACTGTTTTTGTTTATATGCTTGATCATTTCTTTTTACATTTATAGTCAATTTTACTTGTATAGGACTAAACTTATATGTACTATTATAATCTTTTTAGGTGTGACATTGTACGATCTGTCCAGGGACAGCGCATTAAAATAGCCTTTTGGCTAATTCTGGCACACTGTACATTTGTATATGTATTATTAGTGTGCATTGTCCCTGTTAAATAAACCTGAAATAAATAAATAAACTTTCTTGCCAAGAGTTAGATGGCATTCCATGGTTGATATCACTATCATATCTGTATGGTAAAATATTATGCTACAGTCAGAAGCTGCTTAGCTTAGCATAAAGACTGGAAACAGCTAGCCTGGCTTTGTCCAAAGTTAGAAAAAACAAAAAACAATCTGCCTACTAGTACGTGTTTAAAGCTCACTGATTAATATGTTACACAGTGTTTGTTTAATCTGTTCAAAAAAGTATAAAAACAATTAGTTTTGTATGCCATAGATATGGTAACAACAAAAATTTAGGATGGTAAAGCTCCAGCACATAACCCCAAGGAAAACCATATATTTTTATACCACAGTTATTGTACACATTTAACAAATAACATACTGTATGTGTTTATTAGTGAGCTTTAGAGTTTCGGTAAGGTGGACTTTGTGAGCTTTGGACAGAGCCAAGCTAGCGGTTTTCCTTTGTTCCACATCTTTATGCTAAGCTAACCAAGTGCTGGCTGTAGCCTTATATTTACCAGACAGACATGATAGTGGTGCCGATCTTCTTATCTAATTCTCAACAACAAAAGGCAAGGAAGCATTTCACTCCTTTTTTTTAAGAGCACATAAACCCCTGTATGATGTAACAGCATTTAGTCATTTCAAGACTGTAATTAGTGGTGGAGTGGCACTGGATTGCAATATATAATGGTGTTTCTCATTCTTGTCCATCCTAACATACATGCATTAGAAACACCTTTTTAATCAGTACATCATCACTAACTACAACTTCAATTCAATTTTATTTATAGTATCAAATCATAACAAGAGTTATCTCAAGACACTTTACAGATAAAGTAGGTCTAGACCACACTCTATAATAAATATAATTTACAAAGACCCAACAATTCCAGTAAATACTTCAAATTGGATACAATCACAACATCAACTTAATGTTTAAATTTAATTTCAATTGCATCCTGTAGTTTGTGAGCATGTGAGGCACGTCTACAATCACAACTGTTGTAATTGTAAGTGTACTTTGCACTCTGGGTAATCGGTATGTAAACTGGTGTCTCTGCCCCGTCTAAACTTTCTATGGTAAAAACAACATCTGTCACACCCCTAATCAAAATTTAAAAATGCCCGCATTTTCTGTCAATTTAGAAAACCTGAAGGGTGACCTTGACTTGTACGTGAAGTCGATCGAGCAGGAGAACCCAAGTCTCGCTATCATAAGGGTGAGGAACAATGTGTCATATGGCCTGTCTCACGCCAGGGCGTCTGGCTGGAGGGCTGCTACTGCTGACGTGGTGGCCATCCTGGATGCACACATCGAAGTCCATGAGCTGTGGTAAGAATGAGGCAACAATAAATCTTTTATACCTGGTTTATGTATACCATTTTCACTGGCATGTATGTAATATTTGATTCCACATCAAAGGTGCTATAAGTAGAAGCCGTTAACGTTATATATCGGTGGCAGCTGTGCTAACTCGTGTCTTCCTAAACAACCCTCTGTTTTTTCTGATTAAAATTGTAATGAGATTCACTTAAAGTTCTCAAGATTATCACCAATACTGACAACATTACCATGTTTACAGTTATCAAATGTTATGCAGGGAAGGGTCTGTATCACCACCAAGTGCAAACTGACTCTGGTGAGCTGATGCCTAAGTTGGCCTGCTTCACATCTTAGCCCTTGATTAGCCACAATACGTTTCGCTAACAATAACTTTTTAGGAACGCCCTATTTACGCATTTGCAACAGTCCAGTCCAAGCACAGACTTATCCCAGTACAACCACAGTCGGGTGTACTGGCATGCCCACTTAGGCAATGAGGGTGTTAAAGGCCTTGCACAGTGGTGGTAACGAGGGTAGGGTGAGTGCTGCTCAGACTTCTAGTCACAGCTCATTTGTAGTGCAATAGTAAGTTTGGCAAACTGACTTTGCAATTGCGCATTAGCCAAAACAAAACAGTCTAATTTGGGTAACATTAACTAGATCTCTGAATCAAAATTCAACATTTTTCAGTCTGAAGCTCCCTCCACCTTCCAAATGCTGCACCAATATTCCCTTGGGTTGTGTACAAATGAAACTTAATGCACAGGGCCCAGTTAAAAAAAAAAGTAATTTTAATTGGAAATCCCATGTTTTGCTATCCAGGATCACCTGATCCATCTTACTTTTATGCCAGTTTTTTAAAGGAATATTGGATTGGATCACTGTGATCCAAACACCAAATTTTAGGATTACCAAATCCTTAAATGGAACCAACAGTGTAGCCTACTGGCTTACCAAAGAACAACATGTAGGAAAAATACCAGTGGCCGCAAATAGCCATTGTATATTATAATTTTAAGAAACAGAAACACTGTAATAAACAGAAACTTTTTACATTCCTTATTTTTTTTTCAGGTGATCCTAGATGGCAAAACATGGGATTTTCAAATCCGTATCAATTTGATCCAGATTAAATGTTTTGAAAAACTGGGGCCAAAAACTTAATCTGGATCAAATTGATAAGGATTTAGAAATCTCAGGTTTTGCTATCCAGGATCACCTGATCCATCTTACTTTTATGCCAGTTTTTATGCCAGTTTTTTTAAAAGGAACATCAGATCACTGTGATCCAAATACCAAATTTCAGGATTACCAAATCCTGTTTACCAGAGGCTTAAATGGAACCAACAGTGTAGCCTACTGGTTTAGCAAAGAACAACATGTAGGAAAAACACCAGTGGCCACAAATAGCCATTGTTTGTTTTAATTTTAAGAAACAGAAAAACTTTTTATTTTTTTTTCTCTGAGAGGCAGCCTCTCTTTTGCAGGAACACCCTGATCACATTCACACAGTTACACATTCATACCTGGAAGCTGCCCAGTACAACCACAGTCTGATCTGCTGGCCACTGAGCAGCTCCACTGGAGCAGTTGGGGTTAAGGACCTTGCTCAAGGGCACCTCAGTGGTGGTAATGAGGGAGGGGACAAGCGCTGCTCTTTCACTTTCCTTTCCCAGATTTTATCGGTCTGGGGATTGAACCGACGACCTCCCGGTCACAAGATCGCTTCTCTTACCTTTAGGCCACCACTGCCCATAGCATATGCTTCACATATGCTTCAAATATGAAGAAATTTATATATCATCAGTAAACATTGATTTTGTGATAATTTACTGATTTTATTTGGTTCGAAAAATCACACCTGAATCCACCCTTCTGATGGGATCAGGATAATCCTGTTTTTTTGGATCAAATAAGTTCCAAATAAGTTCCAAACAAGTTCCAAACCGAGTTCAGTTTTGAAAAAAACCCAAAGGGCAGGTTTGATCCAGATCAAATGTAAGATTGGATTACATGATCTGATTTTAGTTCGGAATCCCTCTTTTGCTTTTGAAAAACCCATTTCCAAGATTTGATCCAATCCATGATCCGAAATCCCACTGGATTACTTTTGAAAAAATGGGCCCAGGAGATGGAAGTATTCAAAACCATTTGGGTGTGTTCTGTCTGTTTGGAATGCTTGATCTGAGCAGCTGCTGATCAAATAACATGCCAGCTACATACAGTCATTTCATAGAAAGAGCCAAAGAAATATGAAGCAGCAGTGTCACTGGTTGTTCCAGAAACAACAGTTTAATGAAGTGATGGGTAAGCCACCTCTCCTCCTTCCCCTCATTCAGGGCAGAACCCCTGCTGACCCAGATCAAGGCTGACCGAACGGTGGTGACGTCCCCTGTGTTTGACAATGTAAAGTTTGATGACTTCAATGTTATTCCATACGATCCATTTGCACAAGGCTTCGACTGGGCTTTATGGTGCATGTATGAGGGCTTTTCGGACGAGTATTACAAACTCAATGACGGCTCGTTGCCTGGAAAGTAAGTTTTAAGTGAAATTGCTCAGTCTTGTTCCAACTTACATATGTGTCAAACATATCGTGTACATATACAAATCTTAGATGAGGCATTCTTAATGATCTGAAAGCTTTACTTTTATGCTTATGGTGATGCAACATGTTTTTAAATTATACATAGTAACAGGTCTTTTCTTTCACTTCAGAAGTCCATCTGTCATGGGGATCATAGTTGCTGAAAGAAAGTATCTGGGTGAAATCGGACTCCTCGATGAAGGAATGAAAGTGTACGGTGGAGAAAATGTTGAGCTGGGAATTCGAGTGAGTAAGCTTCACCTATCTAACACCAGATGAGACTAGGCCTGGCAAACTCGATTCCTTTTAAGGATTCGGGTTATTCTGAGTCTCACTAAACTGATCTGGGTTGTGCGAGTCACTTGAGAAACTTGTAATGTTTCAGACTGTCTGCTCGACCCTAGTGGGAATGCTGATTCAGCAGCATTCCAACTGTTGTTATTTGGTTCTTTATTATTCCGTACGTGTTTTGGTCGTCTGGCCGTAACTTCTGCATACGTTCAGCTATTAAAACCATTCAGCTATCAAAATCTTCAGCTCTTTCAGCAGATGATGGGACTTCTTAAACTTTTTTCCTACTATTTATACTTTTTAAATATTAAGCTTTTAAACATTTCATTTTAACATTAAAGTCAATGAGAGCATGCTTCAAATCCTTAAAATCCTCTTCTGCTTTACCTACATTCTTTCACCTACAGATGTGATTCAAACATTAAACCATTCAAGAAAATTTCAGGTATTCAGGGTCTACTATGTGTTTTGATATATTTACAGTTTTTATGAAAAAGCTGTTTAAGTTTAGTGATCATTTCAGGATTTTTTTGCATTTATAATGGGTGTGTATTGCAGTGACTTACAGTGGGTGATATCATCAACTGAAGTGCGGAGCCTTAAAAAGTTATCTTTGTCTCTTCTCTATAAATTGCTCTTACACCCACAATTTTTACTCTCATTCTCATACACAATTTATTCATCAAAATGTAGGTATTCATATTATTATTCTTCAATGTCCTCATTTATGCAATATGACATGGCTCGGTGAGCTTCCAAATGACAACAGTCAAAATCTTCCTCCATTCGCTTTCCATGTTAAACATCCTCCACATTTCCCAACGAAACGCAGAGCAAACCACTTATTTAAATCGCTGATATCTCCACATTTTTATGTTTATCCACATAAATGTTATATCAATACGTTCACAAAGGCCTTGTGGTGGTCACGATTATGTCATTTGACTGATACTGCTTATCGTTTTGGCAGCTCCTTTATTTGATAGCTCGCTCTCAGTGTCTCTGAATAGCTGCAGTGTGCGACAGGTGACATATTAACAGCAGGTGCTACGATCGTTAGCTGATTAAAGATCAAGGGAATCTCAATACATAGATCAAAGCGTTCCCTACTGTTTTTACAAACAGGGTAACCATGACATTAGTAACCATGACAGACTGAACTACAGACAGTTTAAGACTACGTTTACACATGGCTGTTTTTTTCATAAACGGACATTTCAACCTCTCCGTTTTCAAACATAACATCGTGCACAGCTGTCCGTTTTCAGAAAAGTGTTAGTTTATATCTACCCGTGTATATATATGCCGTCAATGCCGTCAAAAGCACGCCAAACCTGTAGGTGGCAGTGTAACGAGAAGCTGAAGCCCACGTTAGCCAATCAGAATCCCGAAAATAGCAACAACAGCAACGAATCACTTCCTCTTTCTCTCTCTCGGCTGCCTAAACCTCCGTTTGTCTCATTTTACATAAAAAGGTGTAAACGAAGATTTCTACAATCTCCACACTGGCGGGAGGTTTTAGAAAGACTCGGTTTCAGA
Source organism: Perca fluviatilis (assembly GCF_010015445.1). Classification (NCBI taxonomy): domain Eukaryota; kingdom Metazoa; phylum Chordata; class Actinopteri; order Perciformes; family Percidae; genus Perca; species Perca fluviatilis. The sequence goes on from NC_053119.1 coordinate 38,219,721, forward strand.
GGCGAATTCTCCGTTTGCGTGTAAACGAAGGGCACAAACAAAGGGAAATGTCTCCATTTGTCAAAATAACCATGTACGTGTAAACAGGGCATAATATGAACATCACACAGACTAACGGACACACAAACAGACACACACAGACTCACACACAAAGACACACACAGACACACACACACAGTCACACACACACACACACACACATATGCAGACACACACACAGACACACACACACAAACACACACAGACACACACACACTAGGGGTGGTACGGTTCATGAAAAAACATCCGAACCGCTTGGTTCGCTTGTCTCGGTTCGCTTGTCTTGGTTCGCTTGTCTCGGTTCGCTTGTCTCGGTTCGCTTGTCTCGGTTCGCTTGTCTCGGTTCGCTTGTCTCTGTCGCTTGTCTCTGTCGCTTGTCTGGGTTCGCTTGTCTCGGTTCGCTTGTCTCTGCCGCTTGTCCCGGTTCGCTTGTCTTGGTTCGCTTGTCTCGTCTTGTCTCTTCGCTGTCTCGGTTCCGCTTGTCTCTGTCGCTTGTCTCTGTCGCTTGTCTCCGGTTCGCTTGTCTCGGTTCGCTTGTCTCGGTTCGCTTGTCTCGGTTCGCTTGTCTCGGTTCGCTTGTCTCTGTCGCTTGTCTCTGTCGCTTGTCTGGGTTCGCTTGTCTCGGTTCGCTTGTCTCGGTTCGGAACGTGTGTGTGCCGCACGATTTGATGCATGCGCAATGTAGCCTCACGCCCGTATGTGACCTCAGACAGTAGGCTCGTTCGAGATGAACTGCGCCTCGCCTGTAAAGTAGACGAGAGCAGGTGGCAGCAGCCGGGGGCGGTGACAAAAAGCCGCTCTCAAGTCGGACAGTTTTCCAGCCTTTTCCAGCAGCCTTCAGGCTGAACAGGAAGTGACAGAAACACTGTGGTCCGATTCCGATTTAATAAAATGTTATCAGACCCATATATCAGCTCATACACAGTCTCCAATTGATTTTATTATGACAGAGTAGCTGTCAGAATGCTCTACATGCGATCTGTTGCTGATTTTAATTAACAACACACTGTAGATGATCCGTAATCTGAACGGATTTAGTCTCTCTGACTTCTAAACATAACTTTCAGCCACACAACATGTGTTCCGTACAGAATAAGCTTTTAAATCAGACAAATCGCAGTTAAAATCCCTCCGATTCAAAATCAATAAAAACTTTATATAAAACGTCATCATTCACGTCGATTCTGAACCAATCAACTGTTCGATCAGCTGAGAGGCCGGTGTTTCCCAGCATGCACTGGGTCCGCCTGCGTCCGCAGTTGGTGAAAAGCAACTGCGCTACCTGCATCTCAGAACTGCTAAATTTTTCACATATCTGTACTTTACTTAAGTACAATCAAGCATACTTTTGACTTTTACTTTGTTACATTTTGCATCAATTATCTATACTTTCTACTCCACTACATTTCTACAGTTCCATTAGAGTTTCTGATCAGTTTTTCCCCCTGCCAAAACGTCTTCCTGACAGTCACACATTTGCAGTCCGCAGGGAAGCCTTCAGCAGCAGCCGTCCAGCTCCCGGTGCTGCTCGCGATATTACGAATCCCACTATGGCCACGCCAAGACACGCCGCATCCGTTCACATAGGGTTAACCCTTGTGTTGTCCTTCGGGTCCCAGTGACCCGAAGGACAACACAAGGATTATGTACTTCCCTTTACTTTGTTGAGAATTGCTCTCTAAACCCTGTTTCTTGTAAAGTAAGTAAGTACAGTTTATTTCTAGAACACATTTAAATAGTTTAAGCTGACCAAAATGCTGTACAAACAAGAACTAAGGTGCTGTATTAACCCTTGTTTAGAGAGCAATTCTCAACAAAGTAAACGGAAGTACATCACCCTTGTGTTGTCCTTCGGGCAGAGATGGCAAAAGTACTCACTTCCCGTACTTAAGTAGAAGTACAGATACTTGTGTTAAAAAATACTCTGGTAAAAGTAGAAGTACTGATTTAATTTCTTTACTTAAGTAAAAGTAACAAAGTACAGGCTTTGAAATGTACTTAAAGTATAAAAGTAAAAGTTTAAGGCTACCTATGCGCATTAATACATAGAGGCAGGAAGAAGTGCTTTAAACCAGCATTTATTAATTAGCCTATTATTGCAGAGATGGGGTTTGGGGCTGGGTCCGTGGGACTGTTTCTGGGGGTTACATTTTTTATTCGACCTACCTTTTGTCTTCTGCATTCTCCTTACCTTGTTCTTCCCTCAGACTCATCCCCAGAAACAACAGTCCCACTGATTCAGCCCCAAACCCCATCTCTGTAATAATAATAATACTGGTTTAATACACTCAATAATCAATACTGGTTTAAAGCACTTCTTCCTGCCTCTATGTATTAATTCTCATGGGTAGCCTAAATGGGTTCCATTCAGACCTTTACATTAAGTCTTTTTACTTTTACATTTTCACCTGGCTATACCCAATGTTTAGATCTGTTGTGCTATTTATGCAAATTACCACATTGCAAATTATATTATGATCTGTTTATCCGTTTATTATGAATGCTATAACGCAGCTAATATTACGGAACGTTATACCTCTTACATGGGAAACTACTCGTACATATTAGCTTTCATTTAACGTTGCTAGTAAACCTAAAAAGGTGCAGTTACCATCCATACTAAATACAGGCTCAGTGACCACCAACCGGGTCAGACAGACAGGTCAGAGAGAGAGACGCTCAGTGACCACCAACTGGGTCAGCAGAGATGCACTTCCTCCTCCACTGGGAAAAAGTATCTTCACTAAGAGATTTACACCTTGGAAAATAGCCCAAAACATAAAACTTCCCAAAGTTAACACCAGAAGAGAAGCTGATAGTTCTCCTAGGAGAGGGGCAGCAGCGCTCTACTGACAGCTAAATATGGATCTGCCTGCCACAGCCTGAGGGAACTCACAACCACTTAGGATCCCAAAATTACAGATTGGTTTAGTATTTTATAGTAATTATAGTAGAATAGTATATATGTGACACCCACATATTTAATATATGACATGGAGCTAGGCTATGGATTTCTGTAAACTGCTGAGAGAGAGAGAGAGAGAGAGAGAGGGAGAGATTGGATTGATTACCTCGCGCCTGTCTGAAAACTCCTGTTTTCTGAACGATAGTTGACACATCAACGTACTATGTGAAGACATTTCATCATCTGCTGTCTTAGTGTGTAATCCCCTGTGTCTTCTTGCTGATAACAACTGTTTTTTCTTCTTTGAGGTGATTTTCGACCGTTTTCGACGCACTTCCTTGACATTCTGAACTACCGCGAAATGTCAGAGCGCGTCACGTGACCATTCCAAGCGAATCACGTTGTCAGAAATTGGCATCAGCCAATGAGATTGCGCTTTTAGAATCAAATAATCCCCTTTGACTTTCAAGATTGGTTGCTGATGAAAAGGAAATGACCATATTTGGTATATGAGATGACAGGGGCAGACAGCCGATCACCGGGAAAAAGTGTGGGTGTTAAAACCACATCCCCACGGGTGCGACGCCCCTGGTCAGCGCTATTCCCGACATTACGACCTGTTGTACAAAACTAAAGTAACGAGCCAATTTTTAAAATGTAAGGAGTAGAAAGTACCGATATTTGTGTTAAAATGTAAGGAGTAAAAGTAAAAAGTCGCCACAAAAAAAAGTAGTAAAGTAAAGTAGAAATATCCGAAAAATCTACTTAAGTACAGTAACGAAGTATTTGTACTTCGTTACTTCCCATCTCTGCCTTCGGGTCACTGGGACCCGAAGGACAACACAAGGGTTAATATACAACCCGTATATATATCTTAAAATGTGTGTTCTCGCTAAATAAATGTGTGCAGCATTCACTGTCCCGTGGGATATAATGGAAAGTCAAGTTCATGCAGATCAGCCTGATAGATAATCAGAATTGTAAGTCAGAATGTAAACTGGGCCACAGATGGTAAGCACAGTTACATTAACCTAAAACTAACTTAATTAAAATGCCAAAGCCCATACTGTTTTTGTCAGTATGTCTCTGGTTATTTGTACTTTTACTTAAGTACTGAGATTCAGTACTTCCTCCACCACTGCTCACTCCCCTCTGAGCAGGGGATCTACAGGGGGGCAAGGGGGGGCAGCTGCCCCCCCACTGTAGGGCCTTGCCCCCCCAGCTGCCCCCCTAACTTTGGCATTCAAAAAACTTTGCTTGTAAAAACAAACTGCCACTATGTGCACAAGCTTCTTAAAACATTGAAACAAACAATTAATTTATATTAATTCATAATAAATAATACTTTGTAGATGTAATCTTAGCCCCCTGCCCCTCAAATACTTAGCTACGTCCCTGCATCAAACGTGCAGAGCAGCGTTCGCACATTCAGGCGCGCGCCGCAGACAGTCGTGCTGCGGTGTGGGGGCCCTGCATCCCGGCAAAGACTGGAGCGACTGAGCTGCCCCCCCCCCGAGCCTCTCAAAGTGAAGTCTGTTTCCCAGGTGTAGTAAAAAAAACACGCGTTTCATCTAAAGTTAAATTTGTAATAATTATAATGTCTGCTAAAGGCGGAGTCAGTATCAACAACAGCGCGTCTGTTAGCCAAAAGTCAAATTGCTCCCTCGTGGGTTGTAAGCGCATTCTGCTGTTTGATTAGTTTGATTTCAGTAAAGACAAGAAGAGCATAATACAGAATATTACAAACTGGCATGTTTGAATTCATAACGTTTACAGAGGGTCGCCGTTTCGGTGGCGTTACGTTACAACACACTACACAGAGCTTGCTGAGACCGATCATTTGTATATGATTAGTTAAGGAGTAGGCTACTATAAAATCCACTTCCTCTCACATATCACGGCAATACGGCTGCACAAATTAAACCAGGCAACATACTTTACTGTCAAACTGGGAAAACAACAAATACAACGGGATTAAGAAGGCTAGTCTAAACATAACTGATGTGTGCATGTAATAAATCTCGTCTGATGTTATGTTTTTTAGGCTACTTATTAGCTACAGGGCCATACAGTGTAATGTAATACAAGAATAACAAGAGCTTTTCACATCTTGACTTTTGCAGGCCAGAGTAGCTGGAGATATTAGCTGAAGCCTAAAAGTGGGGATATTGCCAGCCAAGAAAATCCTGAGTAGTGCACAGGAGGAAGAGGAGGAGGGAAATGAAGAAGGAGAAGACAGTAAACTGGAGAGACCAGGCAGGTCGGAGGAGAAGACCACAGAAGGAGATGCAGAAATGAGTAAAAGAGAAGAGGGAAAGGAAGAATTGACAGTGAGGGATGAAGAGGAGGCTGCAGGTTCAGAGAGAGGGACAGAGGCAGAGAGTGATCAGGAGGATGAAGATGACAGAGAGGAAGAGGAGGCTGCAGTAACCCCTGGACCATATGGTTGGTTTATATTCTCCTTACATATAAATTGCAGTACAGTAACATAACATGTCCTGTGACATGATGTGTTTTCAGTTTTTGGCTATTTCCATTCTGTTGTATATGTTATAGGGTTAGATATGTAAATATTTACATATACAACAACAGTTCACTCTTCTCAAGACACTTTACAGATAGAGTAGGTCTAGACCACACTCTTTAAGTTACAACGACCCAACAATTCTCCCAAGAGCAAGCATTTGGTGCAATAGAAACATCAGACATATCCAGGGTCTTGGTGGTCGCTTTTACATACAGATGGATACAGATATAGAGAATTATGATTCATAATAATGGTAATTATAGTAACAAAAAAGATAATGGAACTATGAATAGAAATAATAGTTGTAGCAGTTTAGGGCGTAGCAGTTTAGGGCATAGCAGGGCGTTGCGGGGCGTAGTAGGGCATATCAGTTTATGTATGAGGGTTTCCATGTACCGTCTTCCCCTGCCACCCTACCAAGATCTCTTGCTACCCCTTTGCCCCCCCATGTAAAATTTTCTAGATCCGCCACTGCCTCTGAGGCTGAAAAACTGGAACATGAAAACCGCACTCACACGGGTCCCGTGAAATATGACAGCTACAGTTTATCGGAAAATAGCATTGGGCACACTGACTTTGATGAATTTACTGTTTATCCCCAGATGAAACAAGAAGCTAATGTTAGCGAACGCTGCGGTCTTTCTGCCTCTGACGCCCCGCTCTCCGCTGCAGGAGACGCTGTATTTAAAAAAAAAAAAAAGACGCTGTATTAACATTACTGTTTAAAATGCTTTCCAGGTTAGTGGGGATGCATAGCACTCCAATCCAACATTAACAATGTAGTAATCTTCCCTCAGCGTTTAGTTTTGTTGCTAAAATGTGTGTAAAATGAGCGGTGACGTTAAATCATCTGTTTCAGGTACCGTCTATTTGCTGGATTGTTCCGAGGTAACTGCCGGTAGCTAATGTTAGCAGATAAGCCTGTTGACAGCAACGGTATTGTTAATATTTATGCACAATGACAAATAAAGCAAAATACACGCCGTTTTCAGGTAACGTTACTGTTGATGTTCAAACAAGCCTGTGTGTGTGTTTTGAGAAATATCTTTATACTGCAAGGCTATACTTATTTTATTTTTATTTGTTATTTATATATTATTTTATTGCCATTACCTGTTTTCATACATACAGAAGTTTAGTTTGCTAAATACACTCACCTAAAGGATTATTAGGAACACTAATACCGTGTTTGACCCCCTTTTGCCTTCAGAACTGCGTTAATTCTTTGTGGCATTGATTCAACAAGGTGCTGGAAGCATTCTTTAGAAATGTTGGCCCATATTGAGAGGATAGCATCTTGCAGTTGATGGAGATTTGTGGGATGCACATCCAGGGCACGAAGCTCCCGTTCCACCACATCCCAAAGATGTTCTATTGGGTTGAAATCTGTTGACTGGGGGCCATTTTAGTACAGTAAACTCATTATCATGTTCAAGAAACCAACTTAAAATGATTCAAGCTTTGTGACATATGGTGCATTATCCTGCTGGAAGTGGTCATCAGAAGATAAGTACATGGTGGTCATAAAGGGATGGACATGGTCAGAAACAATGCTCAGGTAGGCTGTGGCATTTAAACGATGCCCATTTGGTACTAAGGGGCCTAAAGTGTGCCAAGAAAGCCTTCCCCACACCATTAAACCACCACCAGCAGCCTGCACAAGGCATGACGGATCTATGTTCTCATTCTGTTTACGCCAAATTCTGACTACCATCTGAATGTCTCAACAGAAATCTAGACTCATCAGACCAGGCAATTCTGTCCAAAACTGTCCAATTTTGGTGAGCTTGTGCAAATTGTAGCCTCATTTTCCTATTTTTAGTGGAGATGAGTGGTACCCGGTGGGGTCTTCTGCTGGTGTAGCCCATCCGCCTCAAGGTTGTTTGTGTTGTGGCTTCAGAAATGCCTTGCTGCATACCTCGGTTGTAATGAGTGGTTATTTGAGTCAAAATTGATCTTCTATCAGCTGAAATCAGTCGGCCCATTCTCCTCTGACCTCTAGCACAACAAGGCATTTTTGCCCACATGACTGCCACATACTGGATGTTTTTCCTTTTTCAGACCATTATTTGTAATCCCTATAAATGGTTGTGCGTGAAAATCCCAGTAACTGAGCAGATTGTGAAATACTCAAACCAGCCCGCCTGGCACCAAAAACCATGCCACACTCAAAGTTGCTTAGATCACCTTTTGTTCCCATTCTGACATTCAGTTTGGAGTTCAGGAGACACCCCTAAATGTATTGAAGCAGCTGCCATGTGATTGATTGATTAGATAATTGCATTCATGAGAAATCTTACAGGTGTTCCTAATAATCCTTTAGGTGAGTGTATATCCCATTTTTTTAGTTTTAGTTTTTTAGAATCGGCTAAAATCTGTATCGGCTGGTCAATCGGAATTGGCCTAAAAACTGTAATCAGTGCATCTCTGCTAACAATGTATTTTAGCTCTTCACTTATGTACATAATGTTGTTCAGCTTCTAACTGACAATTTTCCAGAATTTTCAGCAGTGCAATGCAGTTGGGCTTTAAGATTTTTCATACAATTTGTTTCATATTTCTACATTTGTGAGTCTTCTCTACTTATTCATTATCAGTTAGAAAATATACTCAGACTTCACAATGTTCTACATATTTTGTCATTATTCAACTTTTAAAGCCAACAATACAGTTTAGCACAAGCTTTTAACTTTTTAATGAAATTCATACTTATTAAACAATTTCCACTTTTTCAACTATTCTTACTACTTCACCTTCTTCTTACGGATTTAAGCTATTCATCCAGTTTAGCTTTAGCAATTCAGCTATTCAGCATTCCCATGCATTTACTGCAGGACATGCATTTTCTAGTTGCATTTTAATATACTACATGTATACATCAAACCCACAATAGGCCTAGCTAGGCTACGTGCAGAACATTGTATGTTATTTCAGAAGTGAAAGAATGGCTTTTGTTGTTGATTTGCTTTACCCTGACTCGAATGAAATTCACTCGTCTCGCTCGTGTGCTACAGATCCACTCATGACTATGTAGCCGGCTGAGTCGCATGACTGACACACACAAGAGCTCGCGGGCCGTTGGGGGCTTACGCGGCGGAGTGAGCAGAGAGACCGTCTGAGACAGGTTATAGGAACTTCCCGACCCGCAGACTGTCTCTTTGCTCATTCAGTCGCTTGAGTTGACTTGTGGAGTGGTTGTTGCCTACGAAATTGTAAGTTATAAAGCTTTTGGCAGCTAAGATGGCTAGGACTAGTAGTAGCTAATGTTTGCGTCTAATAAACCTTGAAATACAGGGAATACTTGATTTAGACTTAACTGGATCATGTTTTATTCACTTTCTTGCTGAACATTAAACAGGGACAGACTTAGGCTAAAAAACCGCCCTGGACTTTCTCCCAAATAAGCCCATCATCCGGCCATTCGCCCCTAGCCATGCGCGACAATAATGTAGCCTATCAGACAAGGTATTCACAGCAAGTACCATCTCAAAACCAATGATGATATTTGGGGTTGTGTTTATTAATGAAGCCTCAGCCTTCAAATAAAAAAAATTTACAATGCCATTACATCTGCATTGAAAACAAAATACAAATTAAAGCTGCAAGCAGCGATGGACGGGCCCTCGCGCCTCTGTGCGCGTCTGGGTTACTGGCGGCCGCCGCTCCTTGCGACCGTGCATTTGCGAGGCACTGAGACGCCACAAATAGTCAAAAATGAAAAGGGAACTCCCTGCCGAGTTCAACGATACCTCACACAAGACTCTACATCATACAGTTAATTAGCTGTGAAAGGGGGCGTGGCTAAAGCATAGGGGGCGGGTCAAACAATCACCAATTAAAAAGGAACTCTCTGCTGAGTTCAATGATACCTCACACAAGACTCTACCTTAGATGGGTCAGCATTTATGAAAGGGGGCGTGGCTTAAACATAGGGGGCATCACCAATGAAAAAGGAAGTCTTTGCTGAGCTCAATGATACTTCACACAAGGGTCTACCTTAAGCTGCTTACACACTCACCAGACGGCCGACCGCTGACAGAAAAGCCAGTCAAAATGATCCGTCTCCCCGTGTTGGTCCAAAAGGTGCCACAGAACACACCAACAAGACAAGACGAGACGAGACGTAATACATCTCTATAACAGCAGGCGGCGCAAATCTGTATTGTTGCCCAAGAAATTAAAACAGGCAGCTGATTGGCCGAACGCGTCACATGGGTTTGTTTTCTCCGGAAATTCAAAACCAGACTGTCATGGCGGCTCGTTCAGAATACGATCTCATATTGTACTGAAATAGTTCACTGAAACATGTTTCTGAAAACATTTTAAGCGAAAAATAGGCCATACAGTTGCTGAATCTGTCTTCATTTCAGCTCAACAAAGGTCAGTTTAAAAGATTTTCCCCAGATTTTGAGAGACTCTAGTCACCTCATTTCGCTCGCCATTTCTGGGTGAGTCCCGACAGCCGTGCCGCCGACCGAACATGTCAGGTCAGCCAAAATGAACGCCAACAGCCCCCCAGACTGACGACGGCACAGGACACACCGAACAGATTTGAGTTACTGACCTCACCAGACTGTCCTACGGCCGATAATCGGCCGTGTGTGTCAGCACCTTTAAACGGGTCATTAGTTATAAAAGGCGATGTGGCTAAAGCTTAGGGGGCGGGTCAAACCATCACCAATGAAGAAGGAACTCTCTGCTGAGTTCAATGATACCTCACACAATACTTTACCTTAAACGGTTCAAATGTTATGAAAGGGGGCTTGGCCTGAGTAAGTGGGTGTGGTTAAAGTATAGGGTACATGTAGACCACACATAAGTTTCATGTAAATCGGATGATGTTTGTCAAATAAGGCGCAATGCCTGTTGCCAGTGGGGGGCACTGTGACCAAAAGTCAATTATGGCCTGTAGATGTCCTCAGGCCTGGACTTTTGTCAATCGTGAGAAATTTCGGGCAGATACGACAACGTACACTCAAGTTACAACAACTTCTTTGTTCATCGCTAAACACACAAAATGGCTTCCACACCACGCCCACACCGTCTGACGAAAAGTGTTTCTTTTAATATCTTTTCATCTTTAAGGTGTTGAGATGATACAGATGTTTGAAGTCCATCGGATGAAATCTCTAGGAGGAGTTCGTTAAAGTATAGCACCTTGACTTTTAGGCCTACTTCCTGTTGCCACTAGGGGGTGCTATGACTTTAAGTAAATATCGGCCTTTATTTGTCCTCAGGGTTGGACTCTTATGAATCCTGAAAAGTTTCAAGCCAGTTGGACAATGTACACTCAAGTTACAGCCACTTCCTGTTTTGGTGGCGAAACGCACAAAATGGCTGCCCCACCACGTTCACGCCAAGGGGCTAAGCTTCGCTTCAGAACTATAACCTCCTATGGCGCCATTTTGTTGCTACAAAGCCATCACCTCCCGTTAGCATTCCACTGACTAGCATTAATTTTGAGCGAATAACTTTACATCTGAAGCGTTTAAAGTCTCCAATTGTCCATTGTTTACTTCTAAAGAAACACGACAATGTGTAAAAGGCTCCATTACCTTGTACCTCACGTTATGGCTCCGTAGCAGACGCTTTTGTAAAAATAGGCTAAGGATTGTGTCACATAGTAGAGGAATTACCGTATAGTACAGGATAAGCTTGCAGGCAGTTTCGACTTACATGAGCTGTTAGGTTTAATTACTAATGTCAACTAGCATTTTAGTTAGCAATAATTAGCCTGTGCCCATGTTATCTCCTTACATATACCTACATTCTCCGTCTCTGTAAGATTGGGAATGATTGAGATTTCTCTTGGCACAGCTACCAGAAGACTTACAACTTTCAGACACGTTGCTCACATCACATTTACGTTGTCTCTCTCAGTTGGAGGCTGTGCAGTAAAGCTGGCCATCACCGCAAAAGTGCTTCTAATATCCTTCACTGGTCTCCGTCCAGAGCAACGGGGTCTATTGGTCCATTATATACTGTCTATGGTTTACGCCCTATGACAAAAAGTTTTTCTTTTAACAACTTTTCATCTTTAATGTCTTAAGATAGCACAGACCAAATTTGAAGTTGATCGGATGAAATCTCTAAGAGGAGTTTGTTAAAGTACGGCCAAAATCGCACTAATTTCGAACTTTGAAATCAAAATGGCGGACTTCCTGTTGGATTTAGGTTATGGCTCCAATAACGTTTTTTGTACATCTTGACATGTAAAATATGTTTACCAAGTCTACGTTAAACACACTGCAGGCCTTTGCCGCTGTCGGCGCTCTGGCCCTAATAATGAAATGTCACTGGACCAAAATTACACAAACTTGTAATTATAAAAAAACAAAAACACTACAGAGTATTACTGACAACCAAGTGTCAAGTAACAAAGTACAAATACTTTGTTACCTTACTTAAGTAGAAATTTTGGGTATCTATACTTTACTGGAGATATTATTTTACAGCAGGCTTTTTACTTCTACTCCTTACATTTTCACGCAATTATCTGTACTTTCTACTCCTTAAAAATAGCCTTGTTACTCCTATTTCAGTTTGGCTTGTTTTCATTCCGGCTTGTCATTGTTCAAAAACACACAGAAAAAAAAAAAAACTATCCAGATAAATCGCGCCATCCAGATAGAGTGAATTTGATTGTGGTTGGATGAGAAGTATAAACATATACCATTCCAACACCCTATTGATTTGTACGCGATCCATCGCACCTGCACAGACCCAGTGCTAATACAGCACCGGTGCCTTAACGACCGGACCGAATAGCAACGCAGATTTCGGTGCCTTATTAGGTGCCACTTAAATGCCTGCGCTTCTCTCTGATGCTCCAAAAACGGACGTTAGAGGGAACTGAAACAACGCTGCACAGGGCGCTAGTTAACACTACACTCGACAGCTGGTAATGTTAGCCTACCGTTAGCAGCTGGAGTAAACACAGTTAAAATGTTGACAGCTAAACGGTGTAAAAGTGTGACTGTATTTCACTGGAGAGGACTAACACCAGACTGTAGCTGCCGTTGTCTGAAAAACACAGACTCAGCCTCGCTTCGCCAGCCTCGTAGTGCATTCAGAGTTATTGTAAAATACCTTTTTCCCATCCAGTGGTTGTTTTGGTAGTTTAACAGGAATTTACTGGTGAAATAAAATATTGTTATAACATTTTTAATAAATCATTTAATTTTGACCCTGTGTAATACACAAGCTGTTCTTTAATGTCGCCCTTTTGTGCTCCTTTTTTTTTAAGATCAACTTTTTGTTTTATATTTTTGAACATATAAAACAGACAAATAGAATTGAACAAGGTGCTCCTTTAAAAAAAAAAATGATATATATATAAAATGGAGATAGAGAGAAGAGATGCGTTACCTTTTTCAGCCCTTCTGAGTTTGCATGTATGATTTTAATATAACATTATAGTCATTATGAAGCTTTTGTCCTTAATGGCATTTTTTTCCCCTTACATTACTTTTATACTATAAGTATTTTTTAAACCAGTACTTTTACTTGACTAAAAAGCTTGAGTTGATACTTTTCAAGCCATAGTATCTATACTTCTACTTGAGTAATGAATGTGAACACTTTTGACACCTCTGCTGACAACACTTTCAGAGATAAGGTAGGCTACTTGCTGTACCTGAACATGGGGATTAGTGTTATCACTCAGGGAATTTGAGGACCCAAAAGCAGAGAGCAGGCAGGCGTAGGTTGAGGATTTATATAAAAAAAAAAAAAATTCATACCAAACAAGCAGTCCTGAGAGCAGCAAGCAGTGCACAGTCCAGAATGTAGAACAAACCAAAAGAACAGGATAACAAAACAGGAACAAAGAGACCACGAGGAACTCCACACAAGAACACAATAAACAGTACACATGGCAACAGACGACAATAATCTGACACAAGACAAGGGAAACACAAAGACTAAATACACCAGGTAACGAGCAAACACGGGACAGGTGACACTAGGGCTGTGGAACAGGTGGAACACATTAGACGGGAAAACTAAAAGACAGGAAGTAAAACAAGACAGAAAACCGACTACCAAAATAAAACAGGAAACAGAAACATAAACCATCATCAGAATCAATCAAAAACAGAAACATATGCAATCATCACAATTAGATATATTGTAGGCCTATACTAAAACTACACTGACAGTGTTAGTTACTATATCTTATAACTATTCAAATATAATGTAAATATACAGTACAGGCCAAAAGTTTGGACACACCTTCTCATTCAAATGTGTTTCCTTTTATTTTCATGACTATTTACATTGTAGATTCTTACTGAAGGCATCACAACTGTGAATGAACACATATGGAATTATGTACTTAACAAAAAAGTGTGAAATAACTGAAAACATGTCTTATATTTTAGATTCTTCTAAGTAGCCACCCTTTGCTTTTTTATTAATAAGGGAAAAAATTTCACTAATTAACCCTGACAAAGCACACCTGTGAAGGTAAAACCATTTCAGGTGACTACCTCATGAACCTCATTGAGAGAACACCAAGGTTTTGCAGAGTTATCAAAAAAGCAAAGGGTGGCTACTTTGAGGAATCTAAAATATAAGACATGTTTTCAGTTATTTCACACTTTTTTTTAAGTACATACAGTGCCTTGCGAAAGTATTCGCCCCTTGTAAACGCGTTTCGACCTTTTGCCACATTTCAGGCCTCAAACATAAAGATATAAAACTGTAATTTTTTGTGAAGAATCAACAACAAGTGGGTCCCAATTATGAAGTGGAACGAAATTCATTGGCTATTTCAAACTTTTTTAACAAATAAAAAACTGAAAAAGTGGGCGTGCAAAATTATTCAGCCCCTTTACTTTCAGTGCAGCAAACTCTCTCCAGAAGTTCAGTGAGGATCTCTGAATGATCCAATGTTGACCTAAATGACTAATGATGATAAATAGAATCCAGCTGTGTGGAATCAAGTCTCCGTATAAATGCACCTGCTCTGTGATAGTCTCAGAGGTCCGTGTAAAGCGCAGAGAGCATCATGAAGAACAAGGAACACACCAGGCAGGTCCGAGATACTGTTGTGGAGAAGTTTAAAGCCGGGTTTGGATACAAAAAGATTTCCCAAGCTTTAAACATCCCAAGGAGCACTGTGCAAGCGATAATATTGAAATGGAAGGAGTATCAGACCACTACAAATCTACGAAGACCCGGTCGTCCCTCTAAACTTTCAGCTCATACAATGAGAAGACTGATCAGAGATGCAGCCAAGAGGCCCATGATCACTCTGGATGAACTGCAGAGATCTACAGCTGAGGTGGGAGACTCTGTCCATAGGACAACAATCAGTCGTATACTGCACAAATCTGGCCTTTATGGAAGAGTGGCAAGAAGAAAGCCATTTCTTAAAGATATCCATAAAAGTGTCGTTTAAGGTTTGCCAAAAGCCACCTGGGAGACACACCAAACATGTGGAAGAAGGTGCTGTGGTCAGATGAAACCAAAATTGAACTTTTTGGCAACAATGCAAAACGCGTTATGTTTGGCGTAAAAGCAACACAGCTCATCACCCTGAACACACCATCCCCACTGTCAAACATGGTGGTGGCAGCATCATGGTTTGGGCCTGCTTTTCTTCAGCAGGGACAGGGAAGATGGTTAAAATTGATGGGAAGATGGATGGAGCCAAATACAGGACCATTCTGGAAGAAAACCTGATGGAGTCTGCAAAAGACCTGAGACCGGGACGGAGATTTGTCTTCCAACAAGACAATGATCCAAAACATAAAGCAAAATCTACAATGGAATGGTTCACAAATAAACATATCCAGGTGTTAGAATGGCCAAGTCAAAGTCCAGACCTGAATCCACTCAAGAATCTGTGGAAAGAACTGAAAACTGCTGTTCACAAACGCTCTCCATCCAACCTCACTGAGCTCGAGCTGTTTTGCGAAGAAGGAATGGGCAAAAATGTCAGTCTCGCGATGTGCAAAACTGATAGAGACATACCCACGCCAAGCTTACTACAGCTGTAATCGCAGCAAAAGGTGGCGCTACAAAGTATTAACTTAAGGGGGCTGAATAATTTTGCCCGCCCCAATATTTCAGTTTTTTATTTGTTTAAAAGGTTTGAAATATCCAATAAATTTCGTTCCACTTCATGATTGTGTCCCACTTGTTGTTGATTCTTCACAAAAAATTACAGTTTTATATCTTTATGTTTGAGGCCTGAAATGCTGCAAAAGGTCGAAAAGTTCAAGGGGCGAATACTTTCGCAAGGCACTGTAATTCCATATGTGTTCATTCATAGTTTTGATGCCTTCAGTGAGAATCTACAATGTAAATAGTCATGAAAATAAAGGAAACACATTGAATGAGAAGGTGTGTCCAAACTTTTGGCCTGTACTGTATATAATATGTGTTGCTTTTAAAAACCTATAATATTTTGTCAATATCATATTACACTTTTGATTCATATTAAGGCTGTGAAATGATGAAAATGACTAGGCCCTATCAATTTTGTCTGTGAAGCTTTCACAAACAACCTGGGGTCTCATTTATAAACGTGGCGTACGCACAGAATGGGGCTAAAAATGTGCGTATGCCACTTCCCACGCAAAGGTTGTGATTTATAAAAAACAATCTTGACGGGAGAATGTGCGGTCCTCCACGCAAACTCTGACCCATGCGTACGCACATTTTGGAGACAAAACAGGAATTGGCGACGCAGATGGTGAGGTGGTGAACTGAAGTCAGACTGCAGAGAGTAAATGGGAATAAGATTACTCGTAATATTTTCTAGTGTTGATGCCTCACGCACATTCTTTCATTCCATATCTTCCTTTTTTAAGAATGATTTCTGTGCCGTTCTTTGTTCTTTTCTCATAGAAAAGCTTAACTCCAAGTCTTCCAGGAGACCGCTGTTCCCAGCAGCAGCAGCCATAAGCCCCGCCTACCGATGCTATACACAATGCAATTGGCCTGACCAGAGTTTGGTTTTTCCAGCTAGCAAGCCAACGGACAGTGCCTAGACCCCCTGGCTGCAAAATAAATTTGCTGCCAGTAGGGGGAGTCTAGATTTCTAGGCTAGCACTCTAATGAAAGACAGACAAGTTAGGATTTTTTGGTTAAACTTTTTGTTAAATTTGGTGAATTATTTAGCCCCCTTCCCTGTTTGTTAGCACGTTTAGAGTGGCACCAATGCATGCCTGATGTTTTCCTGTTTAATTCAATACCAATTCAATATCATCCTAGCAGCAAAAGTGAGCTCACTACGTACAACCTCTCATTTACAACAAAGTGAAATTGCAGTCAACCCGCGATTAATTTCTAATGAACAGAAATTATTAAACACGTTAACTTTGACAGAACTAAATGGCATGATAATTTTCATAATCATGATGCACACCCATGTTGATAGCTGACTATACAATTCGCTAAGATAGGGATAAAGGCAGCCTATTATAATGTGTCCTGCTCCTGGCACTTACCAGTACCTCTTGCTGAAATTAACTGTCTGTCCCTCATCATGACCAGGCTGTGGCTGCTCAGGCTCAGCTTCCACTTGGCCCTCTAGCTCTGTGAGCTTTTTGCATTTTGCTGCATCAGTCTCGAGAGACTCTTTTCTTTGAATTTTTCCGATCCACCTTTCTCCTTACATTTTCTACTAGCAACTGTCACGTCTAATGATGTAGGCCTACTCTTCTTCCTCAGTTTTTTTTTTTTACACGTAGCACATAAGTGATCAGCGCCCCCTGCTGTTGGCTGTTAACTTTATTAGACGTTTTTTTGTGCCGATGGCCGTCGCTGTTGAATTAGATTGATACCACTTTTGTATCTATATATTAAATAATAAGCTACAGCTGGCATGCACTTTGCTTACTTAGCATTAAGACTGGAAACAGGAAGAAAACAGCTAGCATGTTCGTTCATTTTGTTTTTGCTTTCACATATGAAATCGAAATAATCGGATTGGCAGGATATGTATTCATTGTTTTTCAAAATAAGAGTTTACCCACACTGCAATTGTTAGCCTGTAAAATAGTCTTATATGCATGCTATTTGTCACCCAATTATTTGGCTTAACTGACTGAAAAAATCTATTGAAATAAATGTAAACATGTTCACGCATTGACAGTTGTCAGACAAAAGGCACGATCTGTTTTTGTAGGAGAGTAGGAGAGGGGAAGACCAATCTCATCGTTTAACCCTGTTGTGTTCAATGTCATGTTAAACAATTGTTTGTTCCCGGTCAAAAATGACCGTTCCATTAATACTCATCATAAAATTGTAAATAATACATGTATTCTTTATTTTAGATGTTTTTATTAACTTAAATTCTCATGAATAATAAAGAAAATGTATGTCTATTTGTTATTATTATTATTATTAGGGTGAGGCTATTTGCACCCCTGGTACAATTAGAAGTGCTATTCGTACCCTGGTGCAATTAGAAATGAATGCTATTCGTACCCCGCCAGTGCACACAGAAATGTGTTCTATTAATACCCCATCTGGTACAAATATCAATGTATGCTATTTGCACCCCTGTGCATTTACAGTACCTTGGCATATATTTACACACATACATATCCATACTACTCATGTATTACACCTTTTTGGAATATTATCGCCCTGACATTCTTACCCTAACCATAACCAATCCCACTCCTCTTGCCTAAACCTAACCAACCCAACCAGAGCAGGCATATTCATGAGTCTACCCCTACCACCCTGCAAAAAAACTAAAATTTGCGTTCCCCACTAACACAGAACGTATAGGGAAAGTTGGGGAACGTTAGTTTTTGGTTTTCTAAAGGTTAGTTTGAACCAAACCAAAAACTAATTTGCGGGCCCTGACTTGCGCAATTGCGTGCAAATTATCTAATCCAAAATGAAAACAACAAGATTGCCTCACTGGGGAATCAAACTCCAAACTCCCAGACCAAAGCTCAGTGTTCTAACCACTCACCTCGCAGTTCTTACAGAATGTTGTATAACTGTTGTGTCTTCAAGCCACGGTTGCTAGGTAACCATACTGTATACGAAAAATAGGTACTAACCTATGGTACTAACTAACAAACTAACGGTTGTATGCTTTCACTGAAGACAGAAAGTGCAACTGTAGTATCAATTTTCCGCTAGAAATTCAATTGTGAAAACTTTCCTAATATGCCAGTTTCTGCCAGGTTTCTGCGGTCATGGAAGATGAACGTCCACCATGATTTCGGTGTTCGCGAGCAACGGTTTTTTGTTGTTACGTCACAGGGTGTGAATAGCTCAGCTGTGTGGCCGAGGCTATTCGTACCGGGGGTGCAAATAGACACTCCGTAAAAATAAATAGTTGCAACCATAAAGGGTTTGAAAACGTTTACTTTGAACACAAGTCCTAATACGATCCCTCTCATTTTATTAAAAATAAATAGGCCTAATATGGTTGATTGTTAATTTTTATGTGGGGTAATGCTTATTTGTGCGTGTTTCTGAAGAAAAAAAAAAAAAAAAAGAAAATGTAACTCATATCCATCACTTTAAACAAAACTGATCGGAGAAATGTTAATGTTATTCTCTACCTTAATGGGAGCAGTGAGTCTGCGTCTTCGCTGCACACAGACGGTGTAGGCCTAGTAACGACAGGAACCGCATGTCGCCCTCCATCTGCAGCCTTAACATTGCTTTTAACCAGGGTCAAGGCAGAAAACCCAAACTCACAAAAGTAAGTGGATTTGATGAAATCTCTCACTTTTGACCCAAACAGGTGTTACTTTATGTGAATGTATACATTTTTAAATGGTTAATAAACAAATGTCCTTGGTAACTTTGGCCCAAAGTAATCTGTGATAAACCGTAGCCTATAGTCCTACTATGTTTCATCTGATTATTTATTTTAGGTAAAATAATCCAGCAATTATGTTTTTTAGTACTCGTTCGAATTCTAGATGATAAGCTCAGATCAATGAGGCATACAGGCCATAAATAACAAATATATACATTTTTTTTATTATTCATAAGAATTTTAAGTTAATAAAAACATCTAAAATAAAGAATATATGTATTATTTACATTTTTATGATGAGTATTAATGGAATGGTCTTTTTTTGACCGGGAACAAAAAATTGTTTAACATGACATTGAACACAACAGGGTTAAACGATGAGATGGGTCTTCCCCTCTCCTACTCTCCTACAAAAACAGATTGTGCCTTTTGTCTGACAACTGTCAATGCCAACCTAACTTATTTAACACAATACAAGGCATTATGTCAGATTTTACAGGAGAGCCAAAACAATTTTAACCAGAGTTGAGTCCGCTGCTATTGTCATGTAATGAACACAGTATTTGATCTTTTTGTGTTATAAGATGCTCAATATTGCTACAGTTTAAGTTGAAAAATACTTATCAAACATTTTAAAAATGGCAAAAGAGTGGGATATGCCTTTTTAGCACAAACATTTTCCAGACAGACTAATGCAGAATAATAATAAGTAAATGTATATATACAAGGTTAATGCACATGCAGTTATATTAATAGTGTATATGTTTGTAGACGTTTTTTTAAATTTTAAGAGTTAAAGCCTTGGTGAAAGTTGCTGAGCATTACTTAAAGATGAAGATATTTGTTCTTATCTTTATTCAGTGTGGATTGAAGTGTAATTAATGCATTTTAAATAAAATTAATGTGGTTTACAATTGTTTACTTCCATAAGCCCATATTCTGATTTATATTGGGGAAATGTTTGTGTCAAAAAGTTATGTCACTCTTGTGATTTTTGAGATCAATAAGTAGTTTTCAACCTAAACTGTAGCAATATTGTCTATTTATGATAATGTCCAATCTGATAACATGCCCCGTTGTTAGCATGATCTACCAACCTTTTAGCACGGTGTTAAGCTCTCTTGAGCCATTTCACTGTTATGCCTTGTTTTCTATGTGTCATTTCAGTTGTGTCCTTTTGGCACTCATATATAATATAATATAATGAAATGTACAAAGATTCTCAGAGAGACCATGTCTTGGCTAGGTGTGGTAACTTCCTTGGTTGTCACTGGTTGTCTGGCAAATGTTCTATTGTTATAATTATTAACTTTATGGGTCAGCTGCAGGGGTCTCCCAGAGATGAAGCCCTACAAACTGTTAAGTGAATATAAGAAGCGCTGGTGCTACCCACAGTTTGTGAACTTCTAAGTAGCTCTTATTAACTCTTAACTTTTGTTTTTATTCATGCTTTGTACTTGCACAATTACCATTGGTAACTGATCAATTATTCAATTTTATCAAGTAGTATAAAGCTAAGCTTTTTTTTGCTCATATAGGTGTGGACATGTGGAGGCAGTATTGAAGTAGTTCCATGCTCCAAGATTGGCCACATTGCAAGGGCCCACAAGCCCTACACGCCTGACCTGGACAAAGTCATGAGGAGAAACGCCCTGAGGGTAGCAGAAGTCTGGATGGATGAATACAAACACAACGTCAACTTGGCTTGGAACTTGCCGTTTGAGGTACTTCAAATGTTGTCATGTACAACAAAAATGATGATGCCCTTTCTATGGAATACTGCATGCCTCATACACACATGATGCAGAATGAACATCCAAGGGTCCATAATAAAAAGCTTTTCTTATTAATATGAATGTGACAAACAAACCATACCTTATTCTCTGCAGAATCACGGAATTGACATTGGGGATATCTCTGAAAGGAAAAAACTCAGGGAAAGGTTGAACTGTAAACCTTTCAAATGGTACCTGGAAAATGTGTATCCCAAGTTGGATCCCTTGACTAACCTAGTTGCCTATGGAGGAGTAAGTTTAGTTGTATCTAATGTATCTTTGCATGTGTGGTAGAGGCAGTACTGCAGGGTGTGCAATTATATTGTGTATTTTAATGATACATGTCATAGTATTGGATGCATTTTCATTGGGTTTGATAAAATGAAAAACTCCTTCATTTATAGATAAGGAATATTGATGCTGACAGGTGCTTAGACCAAGGACCAGTGCCAGGTCACATACCCATTGCCTACAGTTGCTACTACTATCAACCTCAAGTAAGTAAAGCAAGTAACCATAGTTACGTATTGTAACTCCAGATTCTATGAGTATAGGCATAGCCTTGTGAGAGCTGTTGCAATTGGGTTTATCCCTCACGTATGCACAGTTGTAAAGATTTCTTTCGCACCCTTGTGCCCTGCACAAGCCTCTCTTACGTTCGCAGTTACGTACAGTATATTACAGCTGCAAGACCAGAGATCTGCTGCCAACATCAGCATTTTTCTTCAGCCAATGTTGTTGAAGCAGGTGGCCTGAATCTTAGAGGGCTATGCCTATACTCATAGAATCTGGAGTTACAATACGTAACTATCGTTCTATTTAGTATAGGCTTCACCCTCTAAGAGCTGTTGCTATTGGGTTAAGGGCGAAGCCACCTGCGACACAAGGTTGACAAGTAGAACATAGACTAATTCCTCTTCCTATTTATATTAAACAAGGTTTAATGAATCAAACAACATATTTTGATGAAAAACCCTGTCATCATTAGGCCTATTACTGGTCGTAAGGCCCATGTCATGTGGATTGTGAAAATGTCTTATAATGACAAAAAATTAATATCACAATTAATAACTGCAAAAACTCATAGCCACTCAAGTGCTGGATGATGGAGTGTGGATAAAACCGAGTGAGTCATGGAGGACCCAGACCCAGGAAGCCGCTCTGCAAATGTCGACCACGTTATGCCTCTGAAGGGGGCCGCGGATGCTGATAGCACTCGTGGAGTGTGCCCGAATGTCCTGAGGGAGTTCCACTCCCTCTGCGCTATAGGATGTCTGGGTGTCGCTGCTGGTGGTATCCTTACCATATCCGACTGTCCGCCCAGCTGCCATCATCTGCCGCTTCAGGTCCTCCTCCGGTAAACGGCCGGCGGGGTGCCAGCCCGGCGAACATGGCCGAGGCACACCTTGCAGCTCGGGTGGAGATCTGGCTGCAGGATTTAGCTGGTCCATCAGTCGGTATACGGGCAGACACCGCTGTTCTTCGAAGTCATCAAACTGTTTGTTACTAAAGAAAAATAGGGAGCAGATCGCTGGTCTCGCAGCTGTAATATACAGTACCTGCGGACGTAAGAGAGGCCCGTACAGGGGCACAAAGGCGCGAAAGTAATGACTGCTCATGCGCGAGGGATAAACCCAATTGCAACAGTTCTTAGAGGGTGAAGCCTATACGAAATAGAACAGTGGTTGTCAAGATTAATGATTATAGTCACTGAAAAGTTACAACTGGCAAATGGAAATATTGTCTGTTTACTGCTGTTGGCTTATTTACAGTAACTGACCAATCTGCTTTCAGTATGACTTTTAATTTTTTATTTTTTTTTAGATCTGTTATTATCGGTCAAACGGTGAGCTCTATATCGGTGCCATCAAGTCCCACAAGTACAATGACAACCGGTGTTTAACTGACCCGGGGAAAAACGAAACGGAGCCTGGCCTTCATAACTGCAAAGAGGCTAAGCAGAAAGGAATGGGGATTCACTGGGACTTCACTCAGGTATTACACATTGTTAAACTATTATTAAAACATATAGCAAAGTATATAAAAGTCAGGGAAGAGATGTGGCAAAAGGATTTTTTTTATTCCAGTATAATAGTGAAAAATTAAAGTCAGTAGCTATGTTTCCATCGACCCGTTTTTATCCGAATTAAGTGATCGAATGAAAAATGCCTTATGGAAACAGTAAAATCCGACTGAATTTCATGAATATCGACTCAAATGAAATATGTTCGGTCTCATCGGATTTTCTCTTGATCGATATACGGCTTATGCGATAAACGCTGATGGAAACGTTATTTGCCGAATAAATAATGAATTGCGATTAAGTTTTAGGTCATTTTATGGTTGCAACCCGCAATAAAACGAAGAAGAAGAAGTTTCAGTTCATTTCCGCCCAGTATTTCCGCTCTGTTTGCAAAACAAAAACAGATGTAAGTGGACAAACGGGGAGACGAGATACTTTTTTTATTTAATTTACCAGAAAAATACAACAGCTATTTTAGATAGCAAAAATCTAAGAAACGCCATCATTTATCAGGAGCTCGCGAAGGAAATGACCAACAGTTAGGCTATGACAGGGACATTAAACGCTTAACTTGAAAAAGCTTAATGTGGTTTAATGTATCTAAACAACGATGATCATCACCAGATTTACCATGGTTATATCTTGTCATGAACACTTAAGCCTGTCAAAAAAACTAAATCGAAATCCAACGAAGTTATAGAAGTTATCTCACGTTAATATTTTCTTCATCAGTGGCCGTAGCCTATTAATATTAATATGGTGAGGAAAAAGCTTAACATGGTTTAATGTACCTAAACAATGATCAATCATCACCAAATGTCTCTCTCATATTACCCATCATAACCACGGAAAACTGTCAAATAATCTAACCCAAAGTCCAGTTATTATGGACGTTATCTGACATAAATCGTTTCTGCTTCAGGGCAGCGGAGCGGCTTGGGGTTGACTCTCCACGGTTCTCATTGGCTTTATAAGTCCTAATGTGAAAAAGCTTAACATGGTTTAATGTACCTAAACAACGATCAATCATCACCAAAAAATCCTCTTCTATATTGCTCATTATAACCACTTAAAACGATCAAATCTAACCCAATGTCCAAATATTATGGACGTTATCTGACACATTAACGTGAGATAACTTATAATCGTTGGATTTTGATTTAGTTTTTTTGACAGGCTTAAGTGTTCATGACAAGATATGACCATGATACATCTGGTGATGATTGATCATTGTTTAGATATTAAACCATGTTAAGCTTTTTCACGTTAAGCGTTTTAGAATGTCCCTTACGACAAGCCGTGGGACGTCCTGCGGAGTAAATGGAAGGCGCTCGATACACGGCTCAAAAAAGAGAGTTGTCTCGCAGCGGTGCCGGAGGGAAAATATAAGGCAAGTTCCACCTTTTTGATGAGCTCGATCATATCCTCAGCCAAAGGTCCATCGGAGCTTAGGCTATAGCTTGGCTTCTAATATTAACAACTACTTTTGTCTAGCAAAACTTTGTTCGCAAAAGTTTGCTTGAATCTTGTGCGATTCAGTTCAAAAATGAATGGAAACACCATAAAATGTCTCAAATCAATGTGATATACCAATTTAATCGCAAAACAGCATGTGACGTCATTACGCACAGGTTTTTATTCGCTTTAAAGCTGTTGGATGGAAACACACTTTCACCAGCTTTATTCGCATGAGTTTTTTTACCGAACTTCAGATAATTCGATTGACAAGTGGATGGAAACTTAGCTAGTGTGTCTCACCCTTTTATATAAAATATAGGGTGGATGACTTCAGGGTGACTCATAGCTCAAACTATTGACTGATTGTCTAAATATTGTATGATGACAGGCTGTGCGTTTGTATTCTTGATACTTATTTTTCTTCTCCAGGGCAAAGAACTGAAGAACAAAGATACAAAAAGGTGTCTGGAGATTAAGAATGGCGTGCTTCTGATACAGGAATGCTCTGGCCAAAGATGGGAAATCCAAAACATAATCAAAGCCTTTTAAAGTGTGCGGCCAACAAGAAATGCACTTCTCTGCTCATTGGTCAGTGAATAATATCACCTGAATGTGTACAATGGACACTTGCTCAACAGTTTATGAATGGACAAAGTAATTATTTGTACAATTTATTATTATTATTGGGTTTTCATCAGATTCAAACCTGGGGCATAGCATAATATGGGAGGTTAAGCTTTGCTTTGTTTTGTATTTAAATAAAGGTTTGGCTTAGGTACATTTCTTTGATGGCAGCAGTGGTCATAAAAGCATTAATGCTATTAGTTAGATGTAGCTTTTAGGTTTTAGTTCTATAACAATTGACCAACTATTACAAATACTACATCTGGAGGCATTTTTATGCAATAGCTTTGGTGCTGTTAGGTAAATTTCCGGTTTGGAAAATATAAAAGTTCTTCTTAGTAATCTATTTCTACTTTTCTTTGCATTATCATCTGTGACAGAAATAGCCTCCATGTAGAGAAAGGCAAACAAATCATAAGGGGATAGAAAAGTAAAGAAGTAAAGGTGGTATAAATAACATGATTCAGAAAACAAAGTGGTTCATGGATGAGTGATGTTGACGGTGTTCCAGGACAACAGAGTTCTGTTTTCTTG
Organism: Perca fluviatilis; assembly: GCF_010015445.1. Lineage (NCBI taxonomy): Eukaryota > Metazoa > Chordata > Actinopteri > Perciformes > Percidae > Perca > Perca fluviatilis. The sequence goes on from NC_053119.1 coordinate 38,245,350, forward strand.
TGCTTCGACAAAGGCCTATGTTTGAAATAATGTCAAATATTGATCTTTTTTTTTTTTCCTCATTTAGAAAATAAAGCGTTTACTGGTTGATGTTTGAATTTTGTTTTTTGTTTTTTTTAAGTGAAGTTATAGCTGGTGTTGTTTTTGATGGTGTTGTGGTTATGGATATTTCTGTTGTGGTTGTTTATATTTCTGTTGCCTGTTTGAATATTTCTGTATGTTTCCTGTTTTGTATATTGATTCTGTGGATTGTGTGTTCTGTTCCCTGTTGTGTATATTTCTGTTGTGGTTGTTTATATTTCTGTTTCCTGTTTTATTTTGATAGTCTGTTTTTCCCCATTGTCTTGTCTAGTTTTACTTCTTGTGTTTTCCCACCTTCTTGGTTACTCTGCCCACTCCTAATGTGTTTCACCTGTTCCCCAACCCTAGAATCAGAATCAGAATCAGAAAAGCTTTATTGCCAAGTATGTTTACACACACGAGGGATGTGTCGTGGTATCGTAGGTGCAAGTCACATTAAAGCATTAAAGCAACATGCACAAACACACCGAGTCGCCATATGCGGCGCCATCACAACTCTCTCCTAACTCTTGCAGATACAGCATGACATGAGGAGAGGGGAGGGAAACAAAAAAGCGGCTCTCAGACTGTCCTCATAAAGATAAGAACAGTTTGGGAACAGGAAAAAACACCTCAGCACATAAGCACACAACAGTACATTTGCACTGCTGCACATAACACAACATAACACAATACAACATAACATAAATGTACAGTTGCAAATTTCGCCGCGAAGGCGTGGGACTCGGGGTAGGGCGTGGGGAAGGGGAGGGGGTTTGGCCTGCTGAGAAACGCACAGCCCGGCAGCCCACTAGTGTCTCAGTCCGCAGAATTTCCTAGCGATAACACAGCACTTTGCCATGGTGACACCCTTGAACAGTCCAGAACCGATACGACAATCAGCAAGCACTGGGGGAGACGGGGGAGGAACAAGAGCGCCTCGCTTGCAGAGCCCCAGCAGGGTGACTGTTTGTTTCAAGAAACGGCCTTGGCAAGGCCGTTCAAGATAAGGGGGCCGAAAGATTAAATTAGTTTGGTCTAAACGAATGGCGGCTCTAATTTAACAGACATTCTATTGTTCATCCGTTTAACTGGTCAATTTTCCTTTCCAATTCAGTGACCTTCTGCATGATGGTATCCAAGCCGCGAATCATTACCATGTTGTACTCCATCACGCGATTAATAGTCCCAGTTTGCGCGCTGATAATCCCAGTTTGCAAACTGATCGCTTTTTCAACAGCTTCAGTCAGGCCAGGCAGCTTCCTTGGGCTTTGGACAGCTACCAGAGTCTTTTTAATTTCTCGATAAACCAGGGCGAAGCATCCTCCAATCAGCAGCAGTCCAGTTATCATGGTTCCGAATAGGTAGATATCCTACCTAAACGTCCTCCACGGAGAGAGCAGAGAGACACACGACACGACAATTCTCCCAGCCGTCCATCGTATACCCCGCAGCAAACGTTCCGTCAGGACATGCTGGCTCACCCGAACCAGTGCTCCTCCTCGAGAATATAGTGTCAATTGCGCTGAGAGACCAGTTAATCAGTTCCATAATTTGGGTTTTGTAGAGCCTGAGCCTTGCAGGGAGAGTCTCTAAAAGTTAACAGCAGACAACACAAGACAAGATAGCAAGCAGGGTAGGCCTGGGAGGGAGAGGGAGAGAAAGCGACCGCCTTCGCTGAGAGCAGAAAGACACCTGTTCCTCATTTTCCCAGTATATTTAATCTCTGTGTTCCCTTTGTCCCTTGTCAGATTGTTTTGTTCCTGCTGGTTTGTTGCTGTCTGTGAGTTTCAGTCATTGTGTCAGTGTGTATTGTCTCCCTGTGTCAGTCACGTCAAGGTCTTGTGTTTCCAGGTTTTTGATCTACTTTTGTATTTTCGGAAAGACGTTTTTGCCCTTTACTGTTGGGACTCTCTCTGTTGGCATTGTCCTTGTTTTTTGTAAAATAAAACCCCAAGCTTAAACCTTCTCCTGCCTGCCTACCTGATCTCTGCACTTTGGTCCACTATTCCCTGCACCACGTGACAGGTGGCCTGTTTTTTAGGGGTCCAAGCCCGAGGGGGTATGGGAACCGCGTGTTGCAAGGCAACGCGGAACCCAATGTTTTTCTACTGATTCTTCTTCTTCTTCCTCTTCTTCTCCGCCTAAAACTCCGCCTAATACTCCAACTACAGCCTAAACCGTACATGGTGGGGGGTTGCCATTTTCAGGACTGGTCCAAAACCCCGCAAGGACCTCAGGCGCAAAATTTGACCCATTTCCACCATTAGGTGGGCGCTATAGCAGAAAAAACGCGTTTGGCCCTATAACTCTGACAACGTACTTCCAACAGTCAAAAACCATACATCTACGCGTTCACTGGATCCAACTGAATCACGTGATATAGGCCACGCCCATTTCCGCCTAGACTTTAATGCGTGAAAAATTACGATTTATCAAAAACCTACTTTTTGGAACTCCTCCTAGACTGTGCGGATCAACGCCAAACTTTAGATTCTTCTTTGCCATGACCCTCTAGAGGGTCCCCAATGCGTTTTAGGAAAATTGGTCACTGGGGGCGTACAAGTACAAAAAGTTTATATCTCATGAACGGCTCATCCAATTTATAAAGAATTTGATGGTTACCATCTGGGGCCGATCCTGAGGCCAACCCTAAAGTGGGGTACTGAGGGGTCAAAGTGGGCATGGCCTATGGGACCCAAAGGGACCCAAGTCTAGATATACCACTTACGCTAATGTGAACAACTTTAAACTTACAGGGCAGATGGACAATGGGCCATGGACCACACCTACCAAAAATTATACATGTGGACCACTAGGTGGCACTATGATGGTTTTTGTCCTTAACTCCCACATTACACATTAGAAATTATTACATACCGTGTTCCTTGAATCATGCGGAATTACCTGATATAGGCCACACCCATTTCTGCTTAAAACTTTTTCCCGCAATATTGCGCAATCGCGAAAACCAGCTTTTTCGAACTTCGTCCTAGGCCGTACAACCGATTTGCACGACACCTGCGTAGATAGTATCTCAAGACAGACTTGACCAAAAGTTATGCAAAGAATTGTGCTATGTTAAAGTATGGCATTTGACGACCAACGAAATTTTCCTAGCTAGCTACCACACACATATCATATCATATCTAAATTAAATGTTATCAGCAAATATGGCGAAGATGGGCCTTTAGGGGGCGCGCTATAAGCAACGTTTATTTTTTCGGCCAATAACTCAATCCATTTAAATGGGAAATTTGCCATTGCAATATCTCTGCCACAGTAAAAGCAATCAACACGAAACTTGTGATGCTCGTCGCGTATAGCCCTGAGGCTCTGTACCAAATTTAGTGATATCATAATTATAAATAGTCGAAACTTAGGGTCTTTTGGAGCTAAAAGCTAACAATTTCCCCTTTCTGCTGATGTTTTTTGTCTTCCTAGCCCTTACAGAAGGTTTTGCATCCAGCCTAAAAGTCCAGAGTTTTTGTGTCTTTGTGAAATTAATACATACTGTTACATCCAAGATTGATACACTGTGTGTAAGAAATGTTAATAGTTTGTCCTTTATGAGTTATAATGTTCATTATGTATTTGTGAGAAATGGCGCTGTCCTGAGTTGAAAGCCTACGTTACGACTAAATTATTGAGTTAATAGGCATATGTGTACGTGTCAGCCGCTGTCCATTTCTTAAGGTTCTCAAATGCAAACAATTTTTGACCTTTTTTATTTTTTAAAGGGCATGCGCCTGTGAGCACTAGGGTGGTACGGTTCACAAAACCCACGGTTCGGTTCGTATCCGCGGTTTTAAAGGTCACGGTTTTCGGTTCTGTAACGGTTCTTGTTATTTTTCTTTTAATCTTTAACACTCCAGAATATACTTCAGCATATGATATATAGCTAAAATTAGTATATTGAATGCATGTTCACACAATACATGCACACAGTGGCAGTTCTATATATTGTTTTATTTCATCATAGGTAACGTGAAATCCAAAATGTTCCCACACACCAGACTTTAAACCACGCTGGCGCATCCTCCAGCTCGAGGGAGCCTCTCTCCCACATGACATTTCTGCATGTGACATGACATGACCTGGAGCAGCAGCACGCGCACTCCACTCGAGGAGCAGTCGGCCGGTGTCTCTCAAAATCTGACGAAAATCTTTTAAACTGACCTTTGTCAACTGCATGGCCTATTTCTCGCTAAAATGCTTTCAGAAACATGTTTCGGTAAACTATTTTAGTACAATATGAGATCGTATTCTGAATGAGCTGCCATGACACTCTGTTTGGAAATTCGGGAGCAGCAAGACCCATGTGATGCGATCGTCCAATCAGCTGCCATGGGTTGCGTTCGTTACGCTCATCTCCCACATCCCGCTCATCCCGCTCATCATTTCCACTAAGTGTTTTAACATATGTGTCGAAAGTGGACACTACGGCAGTAAGTCAGTCCCTCCAGAAAAACGTGATTATGCGATCGCAAATTCAATGCATAATCAGCCAAAGTCCACATATTCAAGCGGGGGCGCAATTTTTTTCAAATATGCACCGCGCCCGCATAAATTGCCGATTTCCACGCAAAATATGCGGTGCTTGCATGATTTCATAATCCCCGCATTTTCGTTGCAAAAACATCACACATATCTTAGCAGAAAGTTGAAAAATTTTTGCGTTTACCCGGTTTACTTCACACAAGAGTAGCCATTTTCCCTCTTGCCATGGGAACGTTATGAAGTGGAGTAATTACGCGCGGCGTGAACATCTCGAAAAGCAGGTGTTGGAGGTTGATACTTTGAGTCTCTTAAGTTGGTATCCAATAAGAAACCTATCTTAATATCTGATATTATCTGTTTAAAGGTCCCATGGCATAAAAATTTCACGTTATGAGGTTTTTTAACATTAATATGAGTTCCCCCAGCCTGCCTATGGTCCCCAATTGGCTTGAAATGGTGATAGGTGTAAACCGAGTCCTGGGTATCCTGCTCTGCCTTTTGAAAAAATGAAAGCTCAGATGAGCCGTTCTGGAATCTCCCCTTTCTCTGCTTTGCCCGCCCAGAGAATTTGGCCAACCCGTGAGAGAGAGCATCATGGCTTTCAAATGAGCAAAGTGGCAGTTGGTCAAGGCCCCACACCCCACTCTCCACCTTGCCCCTCCCTCTCTCCTTCTCAATAGCTACAGACACAGAAATGGTACGTTCTGAGGAAAGCTCATTGTGGGACTGGCTCTAGTGGATGTAATTCTGCACCAAGGCTGAATTCGGGAAAGAGACTTCAGATATAGTATTGGGGACCACTAAGGTCTATATAAAAGCATCCAAAGAGCATCATGTCATGGGACCTTTAAGTGCTCCTGCTGTCTATATTATTAACGATGTTTGAAAGTCTGTCTCTTTTGTATCTTTTTATTCCTCCTGTTTAGACTATTACTTTTATTTTTACTTTAATATTATTTATTTGTATATATTTGTATTTTGTATCTTATTTGTTTACTTATTGCAATGACTGAATATCTGTAAACTATCACACAACGTGCCCTTCATAGAGTAAGAATTGTGTTTGTATTGTGAAGAAGCTGGCTTTGACGAGTGAATGGGTGAAGTGAATGCTGCCAGATGCGTACTGTAAAAGTCTGGGGTTTCATTTATAAAACTGTGTGTAGGATCCTTACTATAAATTTACGTATGCCCAAAAGCCCCGAAAATGGCGCCGCGCAAAAAGTCAGATTTATAAAACCCGTGTCCGTACACCTGTAAACAATGTTCCCTTTATATAATCAGAGATTACCTACAAGTGAGTGTATGTGGATCAGCCTCTTATCCCGCCCTGTGCACGCCCATTTTTAACATAAACAGTCAATGCAAAGCACCTCGTGAATGCTGATCAGTATATGAATGACACTGGCAGTTGTTACACAGAATCATGATGAGTGGCGGAGAAAAAGCAAAAAACTTCTCAGACGTTCAGGAATTGCTGCAAATTGAATTATAATGTCGGCCTGTTCTTGCACAGTGTAGGGAACCCTGGATCTATAACTACATGTATTAATAATACGTCAAACGGCAGGCATTACGGCACTCAAGGACAGCTTCGATATACCAGACGTATATAATAAGATTTGACAGAACTATATATGGCTATATATTATATCTAAACATGCCTTAGTGTATATATATAATATTTATTTTAAAAACTTACTTAGCTGTCTGACATTTCCCTCTGGAAACAGCCGGTTGCCCCCAGAGTGGCCGAGGACCTGTAGCCTATTTAGGCCCGGGATTGCACGGTTCCGGTGCGTTGCCCTCTCTACTGGACACAATTCAGTACATAGATCCAAGAGCACAGCTTTAGCAAATCTAAATCAGCATATTAGCCAATCATCATCGCTGTCCCTGAAGTCTCTTTTTCTCCTGATTCTTCCATTGGCATAGTCCTCCTGTAGTGCCCGCAGTGCCTTCATGCAGTATTACGCACGGGGTCCACCAGTATTTATATGTTTACAACAATTTGTGATTGTTAACACCTTGCCAAAATCACAGCATCAACTAGTGGTATCCCCACCGCGAGATACAATTTGAAGACGAAAGAAAGTGTAATGGCAAACACACATTTTCTTCATGCAGGTTTTGTCACAAACAGTATTAAAGTTCGGACTGATAACGATTGCGTGAGAGCTTAACGGCTGTATTTTCAGACTTTGACATTTGATGATATAAGCACAGTTTTAAAGACAGATATTTAGTTATTTACACTGTTCTCTGCCGTTATCTAATGGTAGGGTATTTGATGCTATCTTGTATTCCATGCAGTCGGGCCATCTTCTCCTCCTGTGCTCCTTAGCAGACAATGAGACGGCGAGGCCCGAGCCGATTAAATATTAAAAACACATTTTTATTTAAGATTTGAGTTGGAGGTGTTTATGGAACAGTTATCACTCAGTACAAGCGCAAATAGCACTGCTGGTTTTCATCTTCATGGTAATGTGGATGATATGGAGTGAAAGAATGTGCATGAGGCATCAATACTAGAAAATATTAGAGTAATATTATTCCCATTTACTCTGTGCATTCTGACTTCAGTTCACCACCTCACCATCTGCGTCGCGCAATTCCTATTTTGTCTCCAAAATGTGCGTACGCCGCCGCGTCAGAGTCTGCGTGGAGGACCGCACATTCTCCCATCAAGTTTGTTTTTATAAAATACAACCTTTGCGTGGGAAGTGGCATGCACACATTTTTAGCCCGATTTTGCGTGCGCGCCACGTTATATAAATGAGACCCTGGTCATTCTTTGTCATAAGTCAGCCAACGTGGTTGTGTTGGTCACTCTGGCACCGAACAGCCCGCCCCAAAGCTCATCCCACAAGTGTTCACAATGGGGTTGAAGGTCAGTACTGCTGGTTGAAGAATGGGATGCCATCCCACAGCGGAATTTGTTTATTTTTCAAATGGCAATACATTATTTTAATTATTTTGGTAACAATGCACACTGGATACCTCTACTCACTGAATGTGCTTATCACATGAACCCAACTAAACTATTTCTTTTCTCCCCTCAGGTGGTGGATGTGGCCAAGGCCATAATCAATGCTGTCAGAGACCCTGATGCTAATGGAAAGCGGTGCATTAGTTGGGCAGTTGGTCAGCATTCAAATACTGTAACTTTGTTTGAAATGCTGTGCCTTGGGTTAGAGCAAATGCTGACATTTGAAAATGGGTAACATAAAGCACAAATCATTTATAGATTTACATTTATAGCAAGATCAATCAGCCATAATCACCATAATCTGTACTGAGCAAGAAGTCATGGGTGCAATGTACTTAATTACAGAAGTACATTACAGGGCAAAGCATTGCGCTTCATAAATTATACGTCTTAAAAGTTTGTCTTTGGTGTATAGTGCAAAAAAACATGGCCCGGGCCTGAATGGCAGCAGTGCACTAAAAGACATGTTCAGAAATGTGTATTTAACAATCGTACTATTTGAATTTTACAAAACAAATATTGGAATAATTTTCATCAGTAAAAGTTTTGAGTTTGGAAAGAGAGGTAAACTTAGACAAGGATGCATGTAAATGAAAGCTAGAGAGTACCTTGTTTGCATGCAGTGCCTGCACAGAAATGGCCTATTGAAGGATAGGAAACCTTGTGTCAACATATGTTGTTGTCCATGCCCTGTATTTTGTGGACATTTGAGCACAGATTTTCTTGATGAGGGCACTCCTTCTTAAATTGTTTTTGTCCCATTTTCCCTTGTCGTCTAGTCCCAACCGTTACCTCCTTCACGACCTGGTAGAGTACATCTACGTGTGGCACACAGACCTTTTGTGCCCTACCTCCTGCCCCGCCCACTCTATCAGTAAGTGCTTTATTCCGGGTTGTTTTTACATACTTTCCAGAGACAAGGCATCTTTCATGAAACTAACTTAAGCATTAAACAACACAGATGGCATGTTGTTAAACAAAACAAAGGAGATGTTAACTGTTGATGTCATTGTGTGTACCTGTAACCCCTACATGCACCTGTCACCTGAAGACTGGTGCTAAATATCAAATAGGAAAATGAGGGTTGACTTTAATTCTAGATTCGATGAGGAGACTGCTGAGCTTTACCTGCCTAATTGTTGAACTAGACCTGCAATATCTACCCCAAATAACACACACGACAACAGACAGACAAATGTAAAGGAAGTATATTGGACCCAGTAAATCATAAATCCTTCACAACACAGTATCTCAACAAGATAAGTAAATTAAAGTGAATACTGCATTATAATACTTCAGTATCGACATCATCAACTCAAAGTTGGATTCACAATACACAGTTATTTTAAGTACCTTTGTTGATTTTTAATATTTTGGACCAAAATAAAATAAAAAACCTCTGAGATCTCAGGCATAAAAAAAGAAATTATCCCAAAAGTTCAAATGAATGAATAAATGAAATGAAATAAAAATATAGAAAAAATAAATAAAAAGGAAAAATATGTATGCACTCAAAGTCCTACCACCCCTTCCAAAGTGAATGTCCAAGGTGAGTATTGCAATGGTAAAGATATGGAGATGTTGACGTGGATTATCCCTTTTCCGAAGGTGAGTAGCAACCAGGATGGTTATGCAGATGGATGACAGCAGAAGATGGTAGAGGAACCGAGGACTGAGGACCCAATCGAAGGACTCTTAAAAAAAATTTATTAATCTATTAATTATTAATCTAATCCACATAAGGTCCATTTGAATATACTTAAATAAATGTACTGCTCTACAGTGTCCATTTTACTTTGTTTTGCATGCATTCTTAATAAACATCATAACTCACAGTATGCATAACATGAATTCACATAAACATTTTAAAAAAAAGTATTTCCTTAAAGGGGTGATAGAATGATTATATAGGGTATTTCACACTGTTCCTTATGGTCTCCTAATGGGGTATGTAACATTGGTTGGGCTGAAAATGGCCTGGTTGATATTTTATTGGCCCTTATGCATCCCTGTGTTTTGGCCCTATTTGTAACAAGAGCTTTTCTTCCAAATATGGTATGGTCATGAATATTTAGATGAGCTGCGCGCTGATTGGTTGAGCGACTTGCCATACGCACATATTAGAGACGCCGCGTGATTGGTTGGCGAATCCCCAATACACATACATTAGAGAAGCGACAGAATCTCATATTCCAGACACTGCAATGTTTCATTACCAAATTCACTTCTGAGACTTTTTAAGCGAGAAATCAACTATATAAAGCTGAAATATGGGCCGTTTTACAAAATTTTATGGCTAATTGCAAATTTGGTAAGACGTGTCGGACTTTAGGAGCTCCACACAGTCGACAATGAAGCGAAACGCAGCGCTGCTGGGCGCCATACCCAGGGCAAAGTCACCCTTTGTGGATACTGCACTAGCGGGCTCCGCGGCCAGCTGCCCGCATAACTATAATATATTTATGGTTTGAATTTCGTCACCGCCACTTTGATTTTAAGGCATTTTTATGAACACGAGGCGTCTTTGTAGGACCAGCAGCTGCTTGCTATATGTCCCATTCATTACAATGGGGAAATACCGCGCTAGCTAGCTACACTGTCGCCATAACTAAATTATATTTACAGTTTGAAATTCGTCACGCCACTTATACAACATCATTCCCCAATGTCTTATAAAGCTAACCGTTGTGTCCGATTTGATTTTAAGGCGCATTTTATGAACGCGAGCGTCTTTGTAGGACCAGCAGCTGCTTGCTATATGTCCCATTCATTACAATGGGGAAATACCGCCAGCTAGCTAGCTACACTGTCGCCATAACTAAATTATATTTACAGTTTGAATTTTGTCAAGCCACTTATACAACATCATTCCCCAATGTCTTATAAAGCTAACCGTTGTGTCCGATTTGATTTTAAGGCATTTTTATGAATGTGAGGCTCTTTGTAGGACCAGCAGCTGCTTGCAATATGTCCCATTCATTGCAATGGGGAAATACCGCAGCTAGCTAGCTACACTTTCGCCATAACTAAATTATATTTACAGTTTGAATTTCGTCCACGCCACTAATATAACATAATTCCCCAATGTCTTATAAAGCTAGCCGTTGTGTCCGATTTGATTTTAAGGCATTTTTATGAACGCTTATGGCGTCTTTGTAGGACCAGCTGCTGCGCTATATGTCCCATTCATTACAATGGGGAAATACCGCAGCTAGCTAGCTACACTGTCGCCATAACTAAATTATATTTACAGTTTGAAATTCGTCACGCCACTTATACAACATCATTCCCCAATGTCTTATAAAGCTAACCGTTGTGTCCGATTTGATTTTAAGGCATTTTTATGAACGCTGGGCGTCTTTGTAGGACCAGCAGCTGCTTGCTATATGTCCCATTCATTACAATGGGGAAATACCGCAGCAAGCTAGCTACACTGTCGCCATAACTAAATTATATTTACAGTTTGAAATTCGTCCGCCACTTATACAACATCATTCCCCAATGTCTTATAAAGCTAACCGTTGTGTCCGATTTGATTTTAAGGCATTTTTATGAGTATGCGGTCTTTGTAGGACCCAGCAGCTGCTTGCTATATGTCCCATTCATTACAATGGGGAAATACCGGAGCTAGCTAGCTACACTGTCGCCATAACTAAATTATATTTACAGTTTGAAATTCGCCGCCACTTATACAACATCATTCCCCAATGTCTTATAAAGCTAACCGTTGTGTCCGATTTGATTTTAAGGCATTTTTATGAACGCTGTAGCTCTTTGTAGGACCAGCAGCTGCTTGCTATATGTCCCATTCATTACAATGGGGAAATACCGCAGCTAGCTAGCTACACTGTCGCCATAACTAAATTATATTTACAGTTTGAATTTTGTCACGCCACTTATACAACATCATTCCCCAATGTCTTATAAAGCTAACCGTTGTGTCCGATTTGATTTTAAGGCATTTTTATGAACGATGGCGTCTTTGTAGGACCAGCAGCTGCTTGCAATATGTCCCATTCATTACAATGGGGAAATACCGCAGCTAGCTAGCTACACTGGCCGCCATAACTAAATTATATTTACAGTTTGAAATTCGTCCCGCCACTTATACAACATCATTCCCCAATGTCTTATAAAGCTAACCGTTGTGTCCGATTTGATTTTAAGGCATTTTTATGAACGTGAAGCTCTTTGTAGGACCAGCAGCTGCTTGCAATATGTCCCATTCATTACAATGGGGAAATACCGCAGCTAGCTAGCTACACTTTCGCCATAACTAAATTATATTTACAGTTTGAATTTCGTCCACGCCACTAGTGACTAATATAACATAATTCCCCAATGTCTTATAAAGCTAACCGTTGTGTCCGATTTGATTTTAAGGCATTTTTATGAACGCGGGCTCTTTGTAGGACCAGCAGCTGCTTGCAATATGTCCCATTCATTACAATGGGGAAATACCGCAGCTAGCTAGCTACACTGTCGCCATAACTAAATTATATTTACAGTTTGAATTTCGTCACGCCACTTATATAACATAATTCCCCAATGTCTTATAAAGCTAACCGTTGTGTCCGATTTGATTTTAAGGCATTTTTATGAACGCTGTAGCTCTTTGTAGGACCGAGCAGCTGCTTGCTATATGTCCCATTCATTACAATGGGGAAATATCCGCAGCGTTTGCTCACTTTCGCATAACTAAAGTATATTTACAGTTTGAATTTCGTCACGGCATGAATATTACAGGTTCCTCAAGGTCTTACAAAGCTTAGCTAACACTTGTCCGATTTCGGATATCAATTGAATGTATTTTTGTGAATGTCAGAGTTAGGAGGCTAGCTAGCTCACATTGATGGACTCCATCTCACCGCGCGGATCTATCAATGAGACTTCGCGGACAAGAGGCTTTATTTCCCGATTGTTTGTTTAAATAACTCAACACACATACCCATTATAAGATTAACTGGAACCTGCGGGCTGCGGTAAAAGATTGCGGGCATAACAAGCTCGCTGACACTGCGGTCAGGGTGGCGATGTAGCAACCCAGGCAGCACCAACACCGGCACTAAACTCCGACACACAGTCGGAGAAAAATTGCAATTAGCCATCCTTTTCGGTAAAGGCCCCCCCCATATTTGAGCTTTATATGGTTGATTTCCGCATAAAAAGTTTCAGAAGTGAATTTTGTAATGGAATAGCAGAGATCTGCGTGACCTAGCTAGATTCAGAAGACTACCTGATCTCAGGTCAGTTGTGTAGCCTATGTAAATATTGGGCGGACTGTTCTCTTAAAAGTTCCGGATTTTGAGACGCTTGCGTAAGCAACTCAGCTTTGTTGGGATTCGCCCGTTTTCAGCGGCAGTTTCAAAATATGAGATTTTCATAGTAAAGGGGTGTCAGTGGGACTTTGAGCTTCTATGTATGTCCTATTTACCCACCGAACTGTCGTTATTCAACTATGACAGGGTAAAATCGGTTTTGCATTCTATCACCCCTTTAATATACAGCTCATACTGTAACCTATTTACATAAATTTTTCATCACCCCAAGAATTCAACACACTCATAAGTTTAGCTGCATGACGTTTCTTCTGGCCTAACACTAACTCAATACCTAATTAGCCTGCACCAAGCAGTTATCAAGAATTTCACAATTTCAATAATTTGAATAACAACACAAGATTCTAAAGCACATAAACACAGGCTTCACACATTAAAGTTCATCCCGACTGGTTTTAGTGAGAGTACAAGGCTAATCTTTACATTTTAGACAGCGTGTAACACTTTGCTCGCAGTTAGCATGCTAATGTAGCATAGCGATCGTTACTCACCGGGAAATCAATTGTTTACAACTCTAAACAGATCTACGGCGCCCTACTTGAAGTCGCAGCTCATCAATCGCCTCTTCTACATCCGTGTTGAACTTATCTGTCAGTTTTCTGACTTCTGACCTACTTTTCTCATTTACACACACACACCATCACCAGCATCAGTCGAGGGGAATGTGCAGAGATTGGTACCCAGGTAAGATGACCACTCTCACTCTCATTATCGGTTTTGCACGCTGAAAAAAACACCTAACAACTGCCTCTTCAATTCATACTTTGCACGCGATGTCACAACTATTGGCTGGCGGGCAAGAACATAATTCTCCTAGCAATGAAACCTCGCCAGTTTTACCATAGGCTACGAAAGTTGGTGTTTTGAGGAGAAAACGATACGCCCAACCCATTGATATGCCAGATAGTTGTTGTGAGATTGGTTGCACTAACCGCCGAGGAGAGAAGCCGGGGTTATGTTATATGAGAATCCAGAGAGAAGACAACTATGGATACAGGCTATCAGATGTGCAACCGTTTCAGGAAATGGGACCTGGCAACCTTCATATTATACACGTCTGTGCAGTGATCATTTCATCAAAGGTATGTCGTTTTGAGGTTTGTAATATCTGATATAGTGTGACCAGACGTCCCGGTTTGACCGGGACAGTTCCGAAGTCCCGACAAAAGCTGTGTCGGGATGCTAAAATATCCCGGTTTACACCAACCACTATGAAATTGTCCCGGTTGTCACAATTACATAACCAACGTGGTCTTATTATAGCCGGATCATTAACTAAACCCATGTAGAAGCGTCCAGCGTATGATTTTAACAATGTGTGTGTGCGGTGTGTGTGTGTTTGTGTGTGTCAATCGTAGCGGTTCGCGTCTGCATAATCTGTGCAGCCAGCGTAACATTGTATATTTGTAAACATTGTTGCAACGCCTCTTCTTATCTGTCTCCTTTAACCAGTCTTTTGCTGACACCTGTGTTAAATTTAACTTTATTGTTATTTGTATGTCGCTTTGGACAAAAACGTTTGCTAAATACCATAACCATTATTTCAGGTGCCAAATCTGATGACCTGCTGTCCCCTGAATGGGTTCCATCTGTCTTCTCTCTCAGGGCCAGGGAATCAAACCACCAACCTTCCGTAGGGGCAGGCGACTCTCTACCGCTTAGCCACAGACGCCCTTAACAGTTCATTATTAGTTTATCTCCAGCACAGTAAAGTATAACCAAATGTAATACATATTTTACAATAGTAGTTCTATATATGTGATAAAAAAAATCTCATGTGTCCTTGTAAACACAATGTACGAGCAGCACAGTAGAATCCAAATCGAGAGGATGGAGGCAGAAAAGAAAAAAGATGCTAAGGATGTCCTCTTGAAACTGTTGTCAGGAGAGCCTGTGCCACAACAGTGTTTCAGCAATCACTGCAAAGATGCCACTGCAAAGCTACAGCAGGAGTGTGACGACCTGAGGGAGGAAAACCGCAGCCTGAAAACCAATCTAGGAACACTAGATGAACAGACTTTAGCAAATGACGATCTAAAAAGTGAAAGCACTGACTGGACTCCCCACGTTTGCCAAGCTGCAAGTAGTTTTATGTAGTGTTATTTTATGTGTTCGGCCACCACCCGCAACCCTCTCCTTTTTTCTCCTCCCTCCATTTTCATTTTTATTACTTATGTGCATTGTCAATTTATTAATCTTTGTATGTGTATGCATATATGTGTGCACGTCTGTGTAATGCGTATGTATGTATATATATAAGAAAAAAATAATTAAGAAAAAAAACTATCAGCACAGGTCAGGGATTAAGCCTTTGGGAAAAATGTAATTTACAATACTAGATAGTTATTTAAGTATATTCAACTATTGACATCAACCTCAGTTCAAAAGGGTTTAATTAATACTTTAATTTGTAAAAATGTTGATTACCTATGTGCATTGTATTTATTTATTTATTTTATTTAAAAAATATGTATGTACACACATTATTTACATAAATGTATTACATTTTCATTTTTATTACTTATGTGCATTGTCAATTTATTAATCTTTGTATGTGTATACGTATGTGTATGCATATATGTGTGCACGTCTTGTGTAATGTATGTATGTATATATATAAAGAAAAAAAAGAATAAAAAAAATCAGCACAGGTCAGGGATTAAGCCTTTGGGAAAAATGTAATTTATAATACAGTAGATAGTTATTTAAGTATATTCAACTATTGACATCAACCTCAGATCAAAAGGGTTTAATTAATACTTTAATTTGTAAAAATGTTGATTACCTATGTGCATTCTATTTATTTATTGAATAAATCTGTATTTGTCTGTCTAACAGTACAATTCAAAATGCATCACTTCTCATTTGTTTTCTTTGTGCACACTTGCGTTTTGCCAATTCCAGTTTGCAGACACTGCACTTCCAATTCAAAATACGATCAGTAGTCTGCAAACAACTTCTGTGCACATACAGTCTTTTACAGATTCCCAATGTACACTCTATTTTGTCATCAGTATCCAGAACAGGCATACCACAGTAACAGCCTTCAGATGATTTGCGGCATCATGTGATATTGCTTGAACAGGTGCTGTAAATTTTTTGCCAAAAGAATCTAAAATATAAGACATGTTTTCAGTTATTTCACACTTTTTTGTTAAGTACATAATTCCATATTTGTTCATTCATAGTTTTGATGCCTTCAGTGAGAATCTACAATGTAAATAGTCATGAAAATAAAAAGGAAACACATTGAATGAGAAGGTGTGTCCAAACTTTTGGCCTGTACTGTATGTAAACATCTCCAAACTCTAAGGGCCCTATTTTAACGATCTGAAACGCAAGTGTGAAACGCCAAACGCAAGTAGCTTTGTGGGCGGATCTCTGGCGCTTGCTGGCGATAACGGGCGGGATAAATGACTCTTGCGCCCCACGGCAAATCTTAAATGGGTTGGTCTGAAGTAGCTAGGTGTGGTTTGGGCGTAACGTGAAAATAACCAATCAGAGCGTCATCTCACATTCCCTTTAAGAGCAGGCGTATTGTTCCATGGCGGATTGCTATTATGACGGCGGATTTGCCTGGCGCACGCCAGCGGGAGCTGTCCGGGATGCGGCAAAGTAACAAATGCCCGTCTTGTCCGGGTGGCGATGTTGCGCGCGGCCTCTCGGGCGCATCTCCTCAAGTCTGGAGAGGATTGCTGCAGCCATGGAGCGGGCCCCCAGCGCCCACACGCACCTGCTCCCTGTTGTGCCCCTTCCTCCTCCCCCACTCCATCTTCATCCACCCGCTCCACCAGGAGCGCATCGCGCATTACTCCAGATTCACCAGATTCACCGGAGTGTCCAATCCCACCGTAGTTCAACATCACGTCTCCTTAAGTCCTCTAATATTTCCTCATTTATGTCATCAACACATCCATGATTCATGGAAATGTTGTGTAAAACACAACAAGCCACAAAGAATGCTGCGACTTTTTGAGGACTGTGCTGTAAAAAGCCTCCTGACCTATCCAAACACCTGAAGTGCATTTTTAGTAATTTTTTTCTTTGTAATTATGTATGGTTTTCAAAAATGGGAACTGCTGTATGCTGATAGAGTGTATGGGCTGACCGACAGTTTATGCGCGCGCACACTATTGGCCAAGCATGCGCCCTAAAATAGCATCTGAATAACGCGCTACTGACTTTAGACTAACGCCACTGACTTTAGACCAGGTTTTTCCTGGTCAGTGGCGGAATTGTTTTCTGAAACTGCAAAATAGAACTACGTAACGTTTGCGCCTGAACACGCCTCTTCTTTTCGCTGAACCGCCGGAGCGCGGGTACAAAGGCTATTGCGCTGAAGTGCAAGATAGGGCCCTGAGTCTGGTAGAGACTTGGCCAGCTTCAAAGAAATGAAAACATCAGTGGGTGCTGTGTATGGATCACAAGTTCCAAGTATGTTAATCTTTTCATGATATCTAATTTTAACATTTGGTGACATATGGTCTAAATAGTTGATTGATTGTAGTATTGGAAATCTGCAAGGCTGCAAATTCCGCCTGGCCTGGTACTGTTCGGTTCTATATCGGCGTTTCTTGCCCGCCAGGTATCCAGACGTCACTGCAAAGTATGAATTAAAGGTACAGTAACACATATACAAGTTATAATTTGACTGAAGCTTAGGAGAAGCTACTTTTGGTGCTTTCTTCTCATGGAAAATAATAATACATTTATAATCCTAAAATAGGGAGACACATTTAGAACACAAATACATTATATACAGCTAAATTCTTTAGAAATAACCTGGGGTTTAACTAACCACGGTTACATACCCATATGTGCTACAGTAATAACACACATAAGCAGATCCTATTCGACATTCTGAAGAAATATATTCAACGTGTCACCTTATTCAAACGAAACAGCAACCTGCTCATCAAAATATTCCCCTACAGAGCCACTAGGTCTCTTGGGTGTGGTTGACATACCACTGTACAATCATGTGATAGTGTCTGATTTTTACGTTCAGCCTTGCTGCTCAGTTTTTTGCCATGAACCCATTTGAGCCCTGGACAACCGCAGATAAAGTTGACAGGGTAAGACAACCAAGATCTTGATATAACTTGAAACTTGAGGATTTGTGCCACCAACTGTTGCACACTAATTCTATGCTTTATTTTCCAGTTTCACACCACAGACCTGAAGTACCCAGGACTTCCCGGTCTGGAGGATCTAGGTATCACTCCTTCTACTGTAGAACAAAAGGCAATTGAGATTCTGCGTCGCCATCGCCGATTCCGTTACCTGGAAGCTGACCTGGATGAGACAAAGCCAGCCAAGACAGTCAACTATTAAACTACCAACAACACCAGAGGTCTGTACTACGAAGCAAGATCAACATGCCCTGGATCTCTTTCAGTTATCTGGCTTCATAACCTAACAACCGCGGTCCCGCATAAGCTGTATCACGACGCTGGTTATCAACCAGTTCAGTCAACTCAGGGTTTCCCAATCCAGCGGCGCGCACGTTCACATAAAAGAGGCGCATATTTTACATAAGAAGAGCAAATTATAATTCTACATAAATATAAAGAACACAAACATGGTTTTACAGGCAAAATGCAGGAACAAAAGCTGGCAAAAAAGCCGACGCTGTTTTACATAAATCACAACACTTATCCTATCAATATCACTTCCAGTGGTGTAGTCTACGCGATTAAAAATGCCCAATGACACGTAACAACATAGGCTACTTTCCATTATATTTTTGATAAATTTTGAATTGTCATCCGTGCTTTTTTCTTAACATCTATAGGCTGAATAAAGGTATTTTTACCGTAAATTGGTGCATTAAAGTGTATCGGAATGCAGGAAATGAAGTCGTTGATGCTTAAAACTTCCCTGGGGGAGGACACCCAGGCCCCCCCACTATGATATGCCTCCATCCTCCCCCAAAGGCAGATTCTGGCCAATATACAATAGGCTACAGTATACCCACTATAATAGCCTACATTGTACTACACTGGTCACTTCCCCATCAGTCAGGCACAAGATCTGACCATAATTACACTTTTGCTTTCCATGAACTGTTGTTGCTTTAGCCTTTTATTTCAGTTGAAACCCTGGCAGTGGTAAGTGATTGTGAGAGAAAATAAAAAAATATCAAAATATAATTCTAACCGAAGTGCGTATTGGCAACACATGGCTGAAGAAGCCGATAAATAGCCTATATGTAATTCCCTCTTCTTAAAATCTATATCTTTTATAAATATACCCATCAGTGAATGTTAACGGGGTTGTCTGTCTCTAAATGTTTTAACTTTTATGAGTGCACCCCTCTCTCTCCCCCTCTTTCTCTCCCCCTCTCTCTCCGTGCACCGAGCTCCGCCTGGTCTTCTAAGAACGGTGACGCCGTTATCAATCGAGTATTGATTGGTCAGTAGGCAGTGCTTTAACATCGGTTGATCTCTAATCTCCAACTTAACCTGCTCCCGACCAGGTTAGATGTTCAGCATGAGTTACCACGGCGATTGAACCCGATAACAAGTGATCCACCTTCGTGATACAGAAAATCGTGGGTTGAACCTGAAGTTAGCTCGCTTACGCAAAATCCTGTTTCGTAGTACAGGCCTTTGGGTAGCCAGAGGATGTCAGTGCCTTTGATTGTCCTTAATTGGTCTTTAACTATATTCTGTACATAAATTAAAAAAAGATATCCTCTAAGGGTTGTCTTGAGGGTTTTTCTTGTTTGTTGCATATTGTTTTTATTAGAAATGACTTTACCATTACAGTCCCTCTAAGACTGAGGTCTCTCCCATCAACATTTTTTTGTTGAACAGAGTAGGGACCCCCTACTACATACAGTATACTGTATAAAATTTTGTTGTATATTAAACTGAGTCAGATGGATATAAATGAATGGATATTATTAGATTATTTAAATATGTTTTAATGTTAAACATACATGTGGAACAGTGAATCCTTACTGTATGTACACACCGCCTATTATGTTTGTGTAGGACTCAATCACCACACTGTGTAGCTTCGTTCATATTGCGTTTATTCCACTGCCACCAATCTTACATTTACGTCCCTTGTCGTAAATCATTGCTGTAAGCCTTTAAAGGCACAGTAACCTGTCACTCGCGGTGCATAACATAACAGAGTCCAACAGGACAAAATACTGAACATTTTCAGACATAACATTTTCTCCCCACCCCCCCTGGAAACTGAAACATAAAATCCAGCCCACATTTCCCAGTGTCACTATCACCCTGTCACATAGTCCCCATGCCAGATGGGCAGGACCCTCATTCTCTGAGGGCATGCTGGCCGTGAAGCTGCGTCGGGCGGTGCTGATGGATTACCCTCCACCCGGTTAGCTCTTGGCCTGGGCTGCCAACCTAGAGCCGCTGCTGGGGACAGGGGTGATGTAGGTGCTGTGGGGGCTGCAACTCTGTGCAGGCGGTTTGAGTGCCAACGAGTCCCATTCTCCAGTCTGTAAGTGGCCGGTCCCAACTGCTTAGTCACCCGCAGGGGCTCTGACTAGTATGACTGCAGCTTATTTTGGCGGTGGAGGTGTTTGATCCTGACCCAAACCCCTGCAGAAAGTGAGGGGGCCTGCACTCTGTGAGTGGCATCAAACCTCTCTTTCATCCGAGCCTGCGAACCTTTCACCTGAGCTCTGGCTTTCTGGATCCCTGGGCTCCCACGTGCAGGAGCTGGCTCAGCTCTCAAGCAGTCCAGTGGTTGCTTTAGTTCGCGCCCAATCATGAGCAATGCAGGTGACACTCCTGTGGTGGAATGCTTGGATGGTCAGGAGAGTTTGGTTAAGTGCGTTGCTGAAGGTTTTCCCTTCCTCCAGACAGGCTCGGATTCCATTTTTGAGAGTTTTATTACATTTTTCCACCCCCCTATTACTCTCTTGGCGATATACTGCCGTACTGATGTTCTTGACGGACCGGATTGTGAGAATCTCTGTAAACTTCGCGGACACAAATTGGGGCCCGTTATCCATTGTGACAACACTGGGGAGGCTCCAGCGCCCAAACAAGTTGTCCAGGCGGTCAATGATTGAGTGTGAAGTGATGGAGCTCAGCTGAAAAACCTCTGGCCACTTCGAATGAAGATCGTGCACAACCAGCAGGTAGCGAGCATGAGCAGGTGCCCCGTGAAGTTCACCACAGAGGTCGACCTGAATATGTTCACAGGGGGAGGACGGCCAAGGGGTAGGGGTGAGAGGGGCTGTGGCAGGCTGACCAGTTTTCCCACTCAGGAGGCAGCAGGCGCAGTTACGTACCAGGCATGCTATGTAACTTTCCCTCTTCGGTCCCCCTACAGGTTGTCTCATTGGAACTACAGCCACGCAAGCTGTATTTCCAATGAGACAACCTGTAGGGCGACCGAAGCTGGAAAAGTTGCAGAGTATGCCTGTATTATCAAAAATCTGTGTTGCCCGTTCACAAACTTGTCCTTTTTAATGAGTATTTACCTCCACCATCAATTAAGTATTCCTTTTGGCTTGAAATTTTACATTTGCATTCGCATGAACTGGGGTAGACGTTTCATATTCATGCGCCATCTTGAAATACGTTTGCCGGTAAGGGATATAAAGGACATACTGCTCCGGCTTTCGTGTTTTCGCTGTCACATGATAAACTCACAGGTGCAGCTAATGCTACTAATGGGTATTGTAGCTTCCCGGCCCCGGCAAGTTTGAAGAAGGAAACAGGGAGGACCACACGTATTCAAAATCTAAATTTCAGGAACAGGAGTCTTCTTCTTCGCCCAGAAAAAGGCTATTGAGAAGAGCAAGAGACCGGCTTTTTACCGTAGGCTACCGTAGCTGTAATACGTACTTTGAACTGCGTGGCGCGAGAGAGTTGATTGTGATATATGATCTCACCGCTAGATGGGACAAATTCCTTTTAAGCTTAACTGTAGACGCATCTCTTCACCTCAGCCTACCCATAGTCCACCCGCCCCCTCCCCTTTTCATCTGTATCTTGTTTTGTTCTACTTGTTTTTTTGCTCGTTTTGTTTTGTTATGTTTTTATATCTACCCTGCCCTGTAAAGCGACTTTGAGTCCATGAAAGCTATATAAATTCAATTTATTATTACCGATAGTCTAACTTACCCATGGTAGCCTAAGCTTATCTTCAATGTGTAAATTAAATGTTTTGCTTATTCACAAATAGCCCCCTCCCCACACACACACACACACACACACACACACACACACACACACACACACACACACACACACACCTCTCCCCGGACAAAATCCCTGGGTCACGGATCCCCTGTTGAAGATCTCTACTCTAGAGAGTATTCACCTGTTCATGTTCAGCGAGAACCCATTGATTTTTTTCCATTTTATTGTTGAACACACAGAAATACCGTGAAAGCTGGATGTTAAACTTCAATATTCCACACATTGATAGCGGTGTTGTAATTCTGATTGAACATTAGCCTCTAAATCACATTCAGTCTCCTTTTTAAACTGTTGTGTGGAATCTGACCTGCGGCCCTTTGCTGCATGCAATTTCCCCTCTCTCTCCCCTTTCATGTCTTCAGCTATCATGTCAAAAATAAAGGTCCAAAATACCCCGAAAATAATCTTTAGGAACTGTTCGTTATTTATTTAAGGGGCCACCGAACAGGTTTTAGGACCTTTAGTCAAAATAGACCTGACCCTTAATCAGAAATAAATTTTGGATGACCCGCCAACACAATTGGCTTTATGCACGGAAGGCTCTTTAGAACTTCCGCATTAATGTAAGCCAGCTCATTCACTTCCGGTGGAATGTCAGCACAGCAACAGCACAGCAACAGCCACCAACTGCAGCATATTTAAAGGACATTTGTAGAAAACCACCAGGACAGGACAGTAAATATATATTATAGTAGCGAAGTATAGTAGTTTAGTATAGTTATACAGTTATTTCTTAGCAGTAGGCCTAATACATAAGTGATGGAGAGATGAGAAAGTCGTATAAATTTCAGCGTCGTGAAGGAACGACAGCTGAGCACTGCTGTGTCCCTCTGTGTTCATCGTCAGCAAAATTAATTGTCTTTTGAGCTTCCATACTTTTTCCTCCGACCATCAACAACGTCAAAAATGGATTGTGAAGATCAGAAGAGAAAAGTTTGTTATCTCTCACCACACTCGAGTGTGCAGTAGACACTTTGTATCAGAGGACGTCGTCGAGTGGGGCAAGGCTGAAGGTAGAAAAGGAGGGCTAAAAGCCAGGCGCCGTTCCTGTCTTGTTTCCCTGGAATAACTTCTCTCTCGGAAAAGTAAGACTTGGGGTACAGGAGCGGATCAGCGCCAGACCAGAGAGGATGGAGACCGACAAAGTTGCTGGCACTCTTTGTGCCAACGATCATGATTATTGTTCAAGGCCGGACCCTGCGTTTGTGGACTTGGTGGTCTCTGAGAATGAGAGTCTTCGGGATGAAGTTGCCCAGCTGAGGCAGCAGCTGGAGCAGCTGTCACTCACGCAACGTTTCGGGTTACAGCGATTTGGTGGCTCGGACACAGACATTCGTTTTTACACAAGGTATGTAAAGCTAGCTTTTTTCGTAATTTAATAGGCTATACTATTGTAATACCTAACTATTCAGGGCTCGACATAGGCGTGATTCTGAAAAGCGATACCCGCGCTACACACACACACACACACACACACACACACACACACACACACACACACACACACACACACACACACACACACACACACACACACACACACACACACACACACACGGCACATGTAACTGACTGGAAACCGTACCGATGATTATTTACAGCTGCTGACGCAGATGAACAAACGCTACACTCGTTACTGTAATTAGCCTACAATAAACCCTCCATGGTTAAAAAGTAGCCTATATACTTAATACCCACCTACCTGTTTTACAGGCCTTTCTTTCTGCAAGCATTTTCCACCAATCAGGACACTGCATACTACAACAACGTTTCAGTAATCAAAGACTTTAACCATCACTCCTCAGTGAACTGTTCCCTAATCTGAGATCATTTTCTAGTTAAGTAGCCTATCTAGTTAAGTCTAGAAAAAATTCTAGACCTTTGGAAAAATGTAGTTGATGACCCCTGGTCTGCTTTACCGCTACATTTTTTATGTTTAGCCTTGTTATAGTGTTAGTGTGTTCAATTCAAAATGCATAATGCAGCCTACCATTTGTTTTCCTGTATGCACGTCCATTTGTCTAAGGTACAGGTTCACCTCTAACCATCTGTAGGCTTGTGAGCATGGTACAATAATAATAACTAGTAGATTTAATAAAAGCTTCCTATTTTCACTAGACCTGTTTTTTACAGATTTTCATCTTATGACCACCTGATGTTGGTTTGGCAGGTCATCGAACCATCACTGCAGTACATGGTTCGGGGGACCAGAACAAGAACTGCAGATGGTGACTCAGCAAGGCAAAGTACAGCCATGGTACAGACACAGGCTATACAGGCAGTAGATGAACTGTTCCTCTTCCTGAACTACCTTGCCCTTGGACTGAAGCAGAAGGACTTGGCCGACCGGTATGGGGTACACCAGTCTACTGTTAGCAGGATCATTCACACCTGGAGTAATTTTTTGTTTTGTGTTCTTGGCTCACAGCGAATTTGGATACCCCAAAACAAAATCAGTGAGCACTTGCCAGCAGAGTTCAAAGATTACCCAGACACTACAGTTATCCTGGACTGCACAGAGCTCAGATGCCAAACACCTTCCTCTCCTTTACTCCAGAGTGAAGTTTATTCCAGTTACAAGTCCCATTGTACACTGAAGGGGATGATTGGCATGGCCCCCTGCGGTGCTGTAACCTTTGTTTCTCCCCTCTTTGCTGGCTCAGTCAGTGACAAGCAGATCCTTGTGGAGTCAGGACTATGTAAACTGCTCAGGGAAGAGAAAAAGGATAGCAACGCTGTAGATTTACATTGTCTTCTAACAGCAATGACGTGGGTGGCTAAACGGCTGCATTCTCATCTGACGCATCACACTCCTCTGTTATGGTGTGGAGGCCATTTCAGTAGATTTACTCACTAACATTGTTGTGGAAACACAATAAGCATGGAAACTAAATGCACACTTCCTGCGTTACTTCAAATACTAAGTTCAAGATCTAGTAAACTAGTATTCACATGAAATAAAACAATAAAACATTGAGACCATTCAGCAAAGCACACTGGGTAATTCAACACTGGTTGCTATGGACTCGTCACTATAGGCTTCCTCAGTCGTTTAATATTTTAGCATAGGTAAAAGTGCCGAAGCTGAACATTATCCAAAACTCCATTTCTCAAACGAGCGTCAATTTGGGAGCTTGCATGCTACCACTCCTTCCTTCTCAAATCCCTTGAAGACAATTTCACAAATAATCACCGGGACCGAAAGGATATACCTCCCGTCTAATGCTTTCCCAGCTGCCGGCTGGTGCTATCCGCGGTGCGAGTTTTGGCTTTTCAAAATAAAAGCTTACGTCTGGTCAGCTAGCTATGTTTTCGTACGGTGTTTTGGATGTTGTTGAACTAAACAATACGGCAATCATGCTAATGAATACAGTTACAATTACCCTTCTGCCATCTAGTCGCTATTGATGTGGCATTGCTGTCACTGCTGATTTTTTTATTTGTATTGAATCAAATCGTGATCTTAAATCCATAAGTCAAACTGAATCGTGGATTTGGAGAATAGTGACAAACCTAGTACTTTAAAACAAACTGATTTAGGTTTCCAATATTTACACTTGTCCCATTTTGTCTAAAGGAAACAATGCACGCTGAATAACTCTACTCACTGAATGTGCTTCTCACATGAACCCAACTAAACCATTTCGTTTCTCCCTCAGGTGGTGGATGTGGCCAAGGCCATTATCAATGCTGTCAGAGACCCTGATGCTAATGGAATAACATATGCATTAGTTGGGTAGGTGGTCAGCAATGAAATAACTTTATTTGAAACTCTGGGCCTCAGAGTAGAGTAAATGAGGACATTTGATAATGGGTAACAAAGCATAGTCTCACTTTGCCAGACCATCCACACGCTGCGGAGCGGAGGAGGGTCTGGCTAATCCACACAGAATTCCGGGATGGGAGAAAAACGTACTCTGGCACTTGAACATTTCCTGGAGGGGTCAAATTTGTGAATCTGAGTGAGACGGGGGAGGACTGCCTTCTTGGCCCGCTCAACCCCTGAGATGACGTTATGTTCTGCCATCTGCATAGAAGCTCTATGAAGAAAAAAAACAACAACATTGGCATGATGTAAACAAATTGGCAAAGGGTTAAAATAAAAATTAAAAAAATAATGAATATTTAGTAGTTAGGATCACTCAGTTAAAAGTGGGAAATATTAATACTGTACTTGTATGGCAGTTTTGTTATGCAGACATTTTTGTTCTCCAAGGACATCTAAGCAACTTGTGTGGTGGCAAATTTTATTTTAACCATTATTGATTAATGATTATAACCATTTGCTTAAAGATTGTTTTAAACCTCCACAAAAATGCTGTTCCTTCCTCTTAGACTCTTAAAGGCCAGAGAGGGACAGCAGCAGCCATGAACTATTAGCCTAGTGGTTTTTGTTTAAGAAACCCTAGCTTCTCATTTTGTTTAACTTTTTAGCTGACAAAGTAGAGAAGGCCACAAACCATGTTTCCTTCTGCCTCCTGAGATAAAGGGTTGTTTAGGCTAATGAAAAGAACAGGAGCAGAGGGGAAGGTAAGGATGGGTTGACTTCTAATGATGTCCTATTTTCAACTCTGACCAGGCTAAAAGATAAAGTTAGAGGGGTGGCTTGGAGAGAGGTTTTGACTATATGATGATGTGATGTTTAGATTTTAGTTTAGTAATGCTCATTCAGTTGTACTGCATGTACCTTTGAATCTGTATTCTCATATTTTGCAAAATATAATAAATGCTCAAAGACCAGACTTTGGTTTAAAATCTCAAACAGTCTTTATTCGTTTTCATTTTTATCATTGATATTTGTTTACTCTGATGCTTCATAGAAAACTTCTACCACACTTGCACAAGGGTTACCATGGTAAAAATGACCTCTTAAATATCAGCATGTTAGCTAGCAAGCTGTGCCTGAGACTCTTATTTATGTTTTAAGACTTAACTCTTAATTAAGAGTTTTGACAACCTTTAACATCTCAGCATTCATTTACTATATACTGTGTTGTTAATGTCACAAATATTACATTGACTTGTTGCTAATTTATATATATATATATATATATATTGGTCCTCTGACTGCACCCAACACAGAAGAAAAGGAATCCAGCAAGCTATATATATATATAAACCTTACCTGCCGTCCCTACCTTCTCACAGTTTCCCCTAAAAATGTTCTTTATGTGTCAATGTGTTGTAAGAACTTATTGTAATAAATGTCCCTTCAGCTGCAGTTAGGTTACCACACGGTTGAGGTGCTAAATGTTGTTTGACTTCTCAGCCTGGGCCCGGCCCACTAATTGGGAACACCTGCGCTTAATATGGGCAAGTAATACAGGAAGAACGGGTCTCACCTCACTTCTGCTCACGCACTTTCAAACAAAAGAACATATCATCCAAATATATATCATGATTCATAAACACATGCCACTTGTCTGGTTGACGCCGTCAGTTCAGTATCCTGGTCTAAGGTCGCTACGCGCGCGTCTTTCAAGGTTTTCCATTCCCTTGCTGGGGGTTCAGTCTGTGCGCTATCACTATGAGAGTGTCGTTGAAGCGGTCAATCGTCATACTGGGGGGGATCGGGCTCCTCGTCTATGTGGGCGTGTTTCTAAAGGGTGGACATGAGCCTGAGACTGACAAACAGCTGGACACACCGCGTATGATCCGGAGTTTTTCTGACCTGGAGACAAACATCAGCAATCTCCGTGAGTTGAGGCAATGATTCACATGTCCCCCTAGCCCTTGTATTGTCCTTCGTGTCATGGGGACTTGGTTAGTTTATTTACATTTTGTATTAGCCTGTCCAAAAGCGTTCGATCGTAGCACGGGTCTCTGAGGGGGGAGGGGGGGAATCCCCGTGCCAGTTCACGTGAAATGACATCACATAGTACGCGAGGGTCACCGGGGGACCCGAAGCTCAACGCCAGGCCAATGCAAAAACGTCAAATAAACTGAACGGGTCCCGGGGACCCAAAGGACAACACAAGGGCTATAGTGGATGTGTACACATGTATTTGTTTAATCAGTTCTTCACTACACATGGAGATGGGAAAATGGAAAGAAAGTCGGGTTCTGTATGATTTGTTATGGGGTGGTGGATTACAGAAATGGGTTGTTGACTTACTTAAAACGTAAATAAATAAAAGGGTTTGTAAAATTAGAGATGTATTGTTGTGTATATTGGTTATCCTGTTGTAAAATATATATGATGTATAAAGGAATGAGTTGAAGTTGTATGAGGGTGGGAAATATCACAAGCTTCGGCTTCATCCTGCTCCTTTTCGGACAGTTTTTGAAAATATTAATTGTAATAGTATTTTTAATATTATTTGTAACACTGTATAGATATTGTTCTTTATCCTTTGGTGTGTTGCTAAGCACTTTTGTATTTTTATATTTTATTGTCTAGTTATATATATATATATATATATATATATATATATATATATATATATATATATATATATATATATATATATATATATATATACACATATATATGTATGTGTGTGTTTTTTGTTCGAAAAAAATAAATAAATGAAATAAAATTTAACTTCAGTGACATTAACATTCATTCAGGGTTAGAAAGGTAAGCGGAAGGATTAATATCTGTATGTAACACTACACAAGTAGTTATGTAAGGGTTAATGCCCAACGAGATGTCCATTGTCAGGTAATAATGGACGAGGGCGAGGCGTAAACCGTCAGATGGCATTAACCCTTACATAAGTGTCACCAAAAGAATACTTGCAGATGTGGAGTCAAACATTAGATGAATGGCTTCTAATGGAACTTTTCTTGACGGTTGCTATCTATTGTTTATATTTCAATCAGGAGAGACTTCGTTTGCAGATATGCAAAAATATTTATTGTACAACTGTATAATATGAAATGTACAAAGTCTTTTGGAGATTAGACTCCATCGAATTAATAATATTTTTAATGGGGTAGAGAATAGGAACGTAACCCCCCGATGGAGCCTAGACACTGGTGGCGGCGGAGAAAGAGACCAGAGACCGGACCGAAGACGCAACGGCGCGGTCAGCCGGGAGAAACACGAAGACCGGAGGAGGCAGGGGAGGAGGAGGGTCGAGCGCTTTGCTTGGCCCTTGAATTTCGTGGCCCATTCTGATTGGTTTAACTGAAAGCGTCATTTCTAAACAGCTGATTTGACCATGCGTTCATGGACATCGGAAAAACATTTTTCCGAGTGAAAACGTCACCATTCAGGTAACTTCCTGTGGGAATCAGAGGTGGGAAACTTGGGCTGGATTTTGATAAACGAGTTTCCCATTTGGATGGAGGCGACTTTGGTTCACTGAACATATTTCAATGACAGTAAACTGTTTATTGTGGACAAATGCCTCTGCCAAGAAACATACACAGGCATAACATGTTTAAAATTATTCATAAATAGGCTTATGTATTAAAAAAACAAAACATTATTCGTGTCTTTTCCCGTTCGTTGTCCTGCAGATAACACAAACAAACACCTGGCGATGTGCTGTTTGGATGCTCGCATAACAAAACAGCAGAAAATATTTTGTTTTTTATTGATTAATAAAAATAAAATTTATTATTGTGGCCTCCATGTTTTCACACACCTGATGCTCTAAGCTACGGCCAACCGTTGGTGGCAGTCATGCAAAAAGTTGTTATGCCAAACGCCATACAGAAGAAGAAGAACGCGCATCTCGACCATGTGAACGCTGCCAGTCGGAAAAACAACGTAACCACGAGGGGCGGTGCCTGTTATTCCGAGGTGGCGGGAACGCAGCATGATTTAAGAATGAGTAGTGATTGAGTTAATGACGTCTTCCTGAAAGAATTTGCGCTGAGCTTCATTTTTAGTGTTTTAATGTATTATTACCATTTCTTTTCATCCTTTTTTATTTAGTCTCTCTATTGTGCTTCTGATGACCAATTTCCCTCTGGGTATCAATACCATTTTATTTTATGTAGAATCCATCTAGAGAACATTCATCTCAAGAAAAAAAATGCTTTATTTAAAATAAGAAAACATGTAGTCATCAGTAATCATGCTGCTCATTTGACTCTCTCCCTGTCATCCTTTTGTCAAGACAATGTAGTCAGAGCTTTTGAGAAAAAGCAGGACACCATGCAGAAAATGCTGGAAGAGGACAGACTCAGATGGAGAAAAGCTGCAGAGGACAAACAGCCAACTGTCAAAACACAGCCAGAGCAGAAAGAGAAACCTGAAGCAAAAATCCCAGACCAAAAGGAGACTCCTCAAGAGAAAAAGTCTAATAAACTGTTTCCCAACTCTGCCCTGTTCAAGACGTGGGGGGAGAATCTCTCGGAGGATGACCAAAGAGAGGCACAAGCTTTGTTTGAAAAGTATGGATACAACGTTTTTCTAAGCGATCGCCTTCCTCTAGATCGAGCTCTTCCAGATACCAGGGATCCAAGGTACAACAATTTCCTATGATGCCAGAGCTGTCATTTCAATTCATATACAGATAAAAGTTAAAGAAATGGTCCCTCCCATCCAGTTCATTGTTTGCTGATTATCCTTCACCTCTCTGTTCACATGGTTTGTCTTTAGATAAAGCATTTACACAGCTCACTGATGGAAAGATGGTGGTTTTAGAAATCCTTCTGTTTCTGAATAGGTGTCTGAAAAAGAGTTACCCAGAAGACTTACCAAATATTGGAGTAGTGTTGATCTACCTGAATGAGGCCCTGTCTATTATCAAAAGAGCTATGCGCAGCATCATTGACCGCACCCCTAAACACCTGCTGAAGGAGATCATATTGGTGGATGACAATAGCTCTGAAGGTAAGTTGAGTGCAAATGGATGAGATTGTGCAAACGTGTCATAAACAGGTTGATCCATTATGTATAGGCTACTGTCATACTGCGAGACATGACAGGCTGAAATTACGTTTCATTGTGCAATGCCACTGCTACTCTTTTTTTTTAAACTGTTAGGCTCTAATCTATGTTATGGGTGTTATTCTGTGTTTGTATTTTTGGAACATATCTACTTTTCTAAGCAATCTTGTAAAACCTCCTAAAATGCATTTTGTCAGATGGCATTTTGTTAGATGGCATGCCATGGTTGATATCACTACCATATATGTATAGTAAAATATTATGCTACAGTCAGAAGCTGCTTAGCTTAGCATAAAGACTGAAATCAGCTAGCCTGGCTTTGTCCAAAGTTAGAAAAAAACAAAAAACAATCTGCCTACTAGTATGTTTAAAGCTCACTGATTAATATGTTACACCGTATTTGTTTAATTTGTTCAAAAAAGTATAAAAACAACAATTTGATTTGTATGCCATAGATATGGTAACAACAATAATTTAGGATGGTAAAGCTCCAGCACATAACCTCTAGGAAAAACATAAATTGGTGTTTTTATTCCACGGTAATTGTACACATTTAACAAATAAATATGTGTTTATTAGGCTACGTTCAGACTGCAGGCAAAGGTGGCCCAAATCTTTTTTGGGGGGTCAAGTGACCAGGTTAGACTTCTTCAGAAGTACTGTGAACACTCAAGTCTTGTCCACATCAGATTTTCTCAAATCAGATTTAGACCACTTCCATATGTGGTCCTGAATCAGACCCAGGTCTGATTTTTTAAATTTGTTTATTTTTTTTTATTTTTTTTTTTTCGATGCAGCCGCAGTGTGAACAACCAAGGCGGATTTAATGCGACTTTTACGTCAATCTACATCAACATTTGTCACAATTATGCGCAGGCGAGAGTTAGCCCTAGACACAGACAGTAAAATTAAAAACTTGACTAGGCCTACAAAATGGAGCCATAACCCCGCAAAAGGCCAAAATAGCCAATTTGGCTCTCTTTCTCTTCATTCTTCTCCTCCTCAGCACCTGCTCATTAATGTTACGGCTTCCATTACACAAACATTTTGAAATAAAAGCGAAAATGCTCCCTTCCTCCATAACCTCCATAACTTTAGTGCAACAGTGTGTTGCGTCTGATGTCATCGTTATTGTTCTTTTGCGCGTGCGGGTCAGTTCAAAACCGCAGACAGTTCACACAGGAATCTGATATAGACCACCTTTTAAAATATGATGTGAATAGCCAAACAAAAATTGGATCTGAGCAAAAAATCTGAATTAAGCATCAAGACTTGCAGTGTGAACGTAACCTTAGTGAGCTTTAGAGTTTCGGTAAGGTGGACTTTGTGAGCTTTGGACAGAGCCAAGCTAGCGGTTTTCCTTTGTTCCACATCTTTATGCTAAGCTAACCAAGTGCTGGCTGTAGCCTTATATTTACCAGACAGACATGATAGTGGCCCATCTTCTTATGTAATTCTCAACAACAAAAGGCAAGGAAGCATTTTACTCCTCTTTTTTAAGAGCACATAAACCCCTGTATGATGTAACAGCATTTAGTCATTTCAAGTAATTAGTGGTGGAGTGGCACTGGATTGCAATATATAATGGTGTTTCTCATTCTTGTCCACACGCATGGGTGAATAAAACATTAGAAACACATTTTTAATTAGTACATCATCACTAACTACCACTACGATTCAATTTTATTTATAGTATCAAATCATAACAAGAGTTATCTCAAGACACTTTACAGATTGAGTAGGTCTAGACCAGACTCAACACACAATAATTTACAATGACCCAACAATTCCAGTAAGTACTTCAAATTGGATACAGTCACAACATCAACTTAAAAAATAATTCTGGTGCATAAGAGATTTCTTTTTACTTTTGCGTGCCCCGATGACTAACGTTATAAGCTAATTAGCGGTTTGCGCTAAAACTGGTCACATTCGAGTAGCATGAAAACATATCCCAGAGAACGGTCGACTTGGTACATATGTGTTATTAATCCCTAGGTTCATTTTGCGCCGGAATTGTCCTTTATTGTTTAAATTTCATTTCGATTGCATCCTGTAGTTTGTGAGCATGTGAGTCACGTCTACGTTCACAACTGTTGCTCACAAAATTGTAAGTGTACTTTGGGTGCAATCTGGGTAATCGGTATGGAAACTGGTGTCACTCCCCTGTCTAAACTTTCTATGGTAAAAACAACATCTGTCACACCCCTAATCAAAATTTTAAAAATGCCCGCATTTTCTCTCAATTTAGAAAACCTGAAGGGTGACCTTGATATGTACGTGAAGTCGCTCGAGCAGGAGAACCCAAGTCTCGCTATCATAAGGGTGAGGAACAATGTGTCATATGGCCTGTCTCACGCCAGGGCGTCTGGCTGGAGGGCTGCTACTGCGGACGTGGTGGCCATCCTGGATGCGCACATCGAAGTCCATGAGCTGTGGTAAGAATGATAATAATAATAAGAAGAAGAACAATAAATCTTTTATACCTGGTTTATGTATACCATTTTCACTGGCATGTATGTAATATTTGATTCCACATCAAAGGTGCTATAAGTAGAAGCCGTTAACGTTATATATCGGTGCCAGCTGTGCTAACTCGTGTCTTCCTAAAAAAACCTCAGTTTTTTCAAATTAAAATTGTAATGAGATTCACTTAAAGTTCTCAAACTTACCACCAGTACTGAGAAATGTTTACAGTTATCAAATGTTATGCAGGGAAGTGTCTATACCTATACCTAAACCCTGACTAACTTCCGGCAAATTTGAGATTTGCTCTGAGAAGGGTCTGGTGTCAACCAGGCTAGTCTATACCACCACCAAGTGCAAACTGACTCTGGTGAGCTGATGCTTAAGTTGGCCTGCCTCACATCTTAGCCCTTGATTAACCACAATACGTTTTGCTAACAATAACCTTTTCAGGAACGCCCTGTTTACACATTTGCAACAGCCCAGTCCAAGCACAGACTTATCCCACTACAACCACAGTCAGGTGTACTGGCATGCCCACTTAGGCAATGAGGGTGTTAAAGCGTAACTCTCGCCAAAATGCAACCTAGGGTCTTTTTGGGAATGTACTCGAGTCAAACTTTAGTTTAAAAGCATAATTAATTTTTGAATGGGAGAGCTAGGGGCACTTCTATGATAGCATAAAATTCGCTATTTTCAAAACAATAAGAAGGCTCGACACAACATGAAACTTTGCTCAAAGTATCAGCATTGAGAACATTGTTTGTGTACACAGAAGTTTACTAAAAAGAAAGGTTTTGAGCATGAAAATTTGACTTTATGAGTTTTTTTTTTACATTAATATGCATTCCCCCAGCCTGCCTATGGTCTCCCAGTTGCTAGAAATGGTGATAGGTGTAAACCGAGCCCTGGGTATCCTGCTCTGCCTTTGAGAAAATGAAAGCTCAGATGGGCCGATCTGGAATTTTCTCCTTATGAGGTCATAAGGAGCAAGGTTACCTCCTCTTTCTCTGCTTTGCCCGCCCAGAGAATTTGGCCCACCCATGAGAAAGAGAGAGACATCATGGCTTTCAAACGAGCAAAGTGGCAGTTGGTCAAGGCCACACCCCCACCCTCCACCTTGCCCTTCCCCCCTCTCCTCAATAGCTACAGACACAGAAATGGCACACACTAAGGAAAGCTCATTGTGGGACTGGCTCTAGTGGATGTAATTCTGCACCAAGGCTGAATTTCGGGAAAGAGACTTCAGATACAGTATTACGGGACCACTAAGGTCTATATTATTCTATATTATTATTATGTGCCTTATATTTATGTGTATCATCTCCAACCGGCGTGAGGGCGCGGCTGGTTATTCGCCGCTTCTCCGTCTGCTATTCATCTGCTATTGGTCTGCTATTCTCTTGTGTTTGTGTTCGCTGTACCCCTACCTCTGGACAGCCTCTGTACCTCTGGACAGTCTCTCTGCTGGTTCCCGAAGCCGCCTGGGGCTCGCTGACCGGACTCTTGCCCGCCGTCGGTTAGCCGCTAGCTAGCTGCCCCGTTCACCAAGCGGCGTGGCGGCAAATCCTAGCTGCCGGGCTAACCCGATTGCTGACCTCCTCCTCATAGGCAACCTCCACCAGATCGCGAGCCGCGACCAAGACTAGACATTCCTCTCCTTCGGTCATGCTGTGGATCATTTTGGCAATCACCTCATTCATCCATCTCCACCTCCACCTCTGTGCTCCTAGCCCACGGCTAACCACTATCACGCAGGCTCTCCGTCCCTCCGCTCGGCATCATGATCAAATATTCAACTCTGCAACTGGTCCAATTAATCAAACTACTCCATTCCATCCTGCATCCCAGTCATCAAACAGCTCGGACTTCTACGTCGACGCCGTTACATCCACAGAAGCTCCGCCCGCCAAAGTTTGTTTTCTTCCACCCCGGACAATCCATTCCATCCATCTGGTCACCTGCGCTCTGTTGCACCTGTCCCACGTCATCTGAATGCTTCACCCACTGGTTCACATAGGGCTGAACGCATCATCAGGCTACACAGAAAACCGGACCCGGACTACAGTGCTTTCCCCACTTCACATACACTCAATCATACTCTCCAATCATTTTGCTAATCGGCTCACTGTCCCCCCTCAACTGCAATACCCCCACACCCCAACGACCACACGCACTGCTAACCGGGACAACCTCAGATCTCTCCAGCCTGCCCCCATCCCACCACCCTCTCACCATGCCAACTTTGCCCTCCTCAACACCCGATCGGCTCAACAATAAAAAGCCCCTGCCCTCCATGAACTAATCCTCGACAACACTCTTGACTTCCTTCTGCTCACGAAACCTGGCAACAACCCACGACTTCTTCTCCCTCAACCAAGCATCCCCCTGGCTATAACTACATCTGCAAACCCGCCCCTCCCACCGTGGAGGTGTCCCCGCCGTCATTTTCAATCAGAACTTCCGGATCACAGAACTCACCCTCCCCTCAGTATCATCGTTTGAATATCTCGCGCTTCAAAACTCTTTCCTCCATGACAGTCATCCTCATTTACCGGCCACCTAAACCAAATCCCTCCTTCCTCTCTGATTTTACTGAACTCCTCACACTAGCCTCATCTCTCTCTCCCGTCTGCTCGCACTTTCGGTGACTTAAAACATCCACATGGACTCCCCCCACATGCAAGCTCTCATCAGAATTCAAAAATTTTACTGGATAACTTCTCTCTCACCCAACATGTCACATTCCCCACCCATGAAAAGGTCACCATCCTCGACCTGGTCTGCTCCACCAACCAACCAGTGCTTCGACCTCCATCCATGCCTCTTTTCCCTCTCTGATCACAAACTGGTCCGAGTTCACCATCCCTTCTCCAACCCCACGCCCCGCCTCCTCAGAGAAATCACCTTCCGCAACCTCAAATCTATCAATCCCCACCATCTCTCTGACCTGCTCTCCACCACTCTCCACCTGGACTCAACCCTCACCTCACCCGATGACCTCACAGACCACCTCAACTCCACCTTGTCTACCTCCCTCAACACCCTGGCCCCCCTCAAAACAAAACTTCGTCACTTTTAACACCTCTTCACCCTGGTACACACCTGCACTCCGAGAAAATGAAACAAACTGGCCGCCAACTTGAACGTCTGACAAAGAAATCATCCCTCACAGTCCATCATTAAGGCCTATAAATCCCATCTCATCGCCTACAAAGATGCCCTCATTGCTGCCAAATCTGCCTACCTCTCCCACCATCCTCACCGACCCCTGCCAAAACCCCAGAACCCTCTTCTCCACATTGAACAACCTCATCAAGCCTCGGACCAACAGCCTCCTTACCTCTACTCCGGATCTCTGCAACTCATTCCTCCACTTTTTCACTGACAAAATCAATCTCATTTACAAATCCCTATCCCCTGTATCTGACCTTCCAGGATCTACTCCAGCACCTACCTTGGACCCTCCTCTCTCCATCCCCTCCAGACCTCCCGACCCCTCCTCCACACTTCCTCCTCTCCCAGTTTAACCCAGTCACTCCTCCGAAATCTCCAAACTCATCAGCTCTTCCAAACCCACTACCTGCTCCCTTGACCCCCTCCCTACTCCACTTCTGAAGTCCTGCCTCCCGGTCCTATGCCCCTACCTCACTAACCTCTTCAACTCCTCACTGTCCCTTGGAACTGTCCCCTCTGCTTTCAAAACTGCCGCTGTCACCCCAATCCTTAAAAACCTGGTCTGGATCCCTCCTCTCTCAAACAACTACCGCCCAATATCCAACCTCCCCTTTCTGTCTAAAACCCTGGAGCGCATTAATTGCCTCACAACTACAAACCCATCTTCTTGCCAATAACCTATTCGAGACCTCTCCAATCTGGTTTTCGCCCCCTACACAGCACAGAAACCGCTCTCCTCAAAGTCCTCAACGACCTCCTCACCTTTGCTGACACCGGTTCCCTCAACATCCTCATCCTCCTCGACCTGAGTGCAGCCCGGATACTGTGAGCCATAACATCCTGCTCACCAGACTCAAAGACCTCGGTATCGGCCGGTGCACTGCACTCAGCTGGCTCCACTCCTACCTTTCCAACAGATCCCATTTCATCTCTCTCCCACAACCACACCTCTGCCACAGCCACAGTCACTCAAGGTGTTCCCCAAGGCTCCGTGCCTGGCCCCCTCCTCTTCATCATCTACATCCTCCCTCTTGGTCAGATACTCCGCCACTTCAACCTGGACTTCCACTGCTATGCTGGCGACACCCAGATCTACCTCAGCACCAAATCCCCCCACAATCCTCCCCTCTCCCACATCAACTCCTGTCTGTCAGCTATTAAAACCTGGATGCAACACAACTTCCTCCAAACTCAACAGCGACAAAACAGAATTCCTTCTGATCGGCTCCAAATCCACACTCAGCAAAACCAATAACCCCCACTCTCACCATCGGCGGCACCATTGTCTCCCCATCTCCCCAGGCCCGCAACCTTGGCGTTATCTTTGATTCCACCCTCTCCCTTGAGCCTCACATCCGTCAAGTCATTAAAACCTCCTTCTTTCACCTCCGCAACATCGCCAAAATCAGACCCTCTCTCACACCCCCGCTGCTGAAAGACTCATTCACGCCTTCATCTCCTCCCGACTGGACTACTGCAACTCACTTCTCCCTCGGCATCAGCTCTACCAACATCAACCGACTCCAACTGGTCCAGAACTCAGCCGCCCGCCTCATTACCTGCTCCAAATCCTGGCACCACATCACTCCAGTCCTAAAACAACTCCACTGGCTTCCCATTTCCCACCGGATCACCTACAAAATCCTGGTCCTCACCTATAAAGCCCTCCACCATCTGGCCCCCTCATACCTCCACTGACCTCCTCTTCCCTTACCAACCCTCACGCGGTCCCTCAGATCCACCTCAGCCCGGTCTCCCCTCTCCATCCAAAAGTCCAACCTGCGCTGTTTTGGGAACAGAGCCTTCTCCAGAGCAGCTCCCAGGCTCTGGAACTCCCTCCCCAAGAGATCCGCACCTCTGAGTCCCTCACCATCTTCCAGTCCCGCCTCAAGACCCATCTCTTCACCTCAGCCTACCCATAGTCCACCTGCCCCCCTCCCTTTTTCATCTGTATCTTGTTTTGTTCTACTTGTTTTTTTTTGCTTCGTTTGTTTTTGTTATGTTTTTATAATCTACCCTGCCCTGTAAAGCGACTTTGAGTCCATGAAAGCGCTATATAAATTCAATTTATTATTATTATTATATAAAGAGACTTCAGATACAGTATTAGGGGACCACTCAGGTCTATATAAAAGAGACTTCAGATACAGTATTAGGGGACCACTAAGGTCTATATAAAAGAGACTTCAGATACAGTATTAGGGCACCACTAAGGTCTATATAAAAGAGACTTCAGATACAGTATTAGGGGACCACTAAGGCCTATATAAAATAGACTTCAGATACAGTATTAGGGGACCACTAAGATCTATATAAAAGAGACTTCAGATACAGTATTAGGGGACCACTAAGGTCTATATAAAAGAGACTTCAGATACAGTATTAGGGGACCACTAAGGTCTATATAAAAGAGACTTCAGATACAGTATTAGGGGACCACTAAGGTCTATATAAAAGAGACTTCAGATACAGTATTAGGGGACCACTCAGGTCTATATAAAAGAGACTTCAGATACAGTATTAGGGGACCACTAAGGTCTATATAACAGAGACTTCAGATACAGTATTAGGGGACCACTAAGGTCTATATAAAAGCATCCAAAGAGCACCATGTCATGGGACTTTTAATGCACAGGATTTTTTATTAAAAACCATTTGGGTCTGTTTGAAATGCTTGATTTCACTAGCTGCTGATCAAATAAAGGAGTGAAGGGCACTTCACAACACATGCCAGCTCCCATTCCGAAGTTACAGTCAAATCATATAAAGAGTAATATGAAGCAGCAGTCTCACTGGTTGTTCCAGAAACAACAGTTTAATGAAGTGATGGGTAAGCCACCTCTCCTCCTTCCCCTCATTCAGGGCGGAACCCCTGCTGACGCAGATCAAGGCTGACCGAACGGTGGTGACGTCCCCTGTGTTTGACAAAGTACTCTTTGATGACCTCAAGGTTATTCCATACCAGCCAGCATCCCACGCCTTCGACTGGGCTTTATGGTGCATGTATGAGAGCTTTTCGGACGAGTATTACAAACTCAATGACGGCTCGTTGCCTGGAAAGTAAGTTTTAAGTGAAATTCCTCAGTCTTGTTCCGACTTACACGTGTCAAACATATCATGTACATATATGTATCTTGGATGAGGCATTCTTAATGATCTGAAAGCTTTACTTTAATTTATTTTTTAAGATCAATTCTTTGTTTTTTAAAAGCTTTACTTTTATGCTCATGGTGATGCAACATTTTGTTT
Source organism: Perca fluviatilis (assembly GCF_010015445.1). Taxonomy (NCBI): domain Eukaryota; kingdom Metazoa; phylum Chordata; class Actinopteri; order Perciformes; family Percidae; genus Perca; species Perca fluviatilis. The sequence continues at coordinate 38,285,172 of NC_053119.1, forward strand.
TAATTATACAGTAGTTACCTTGTCTCTACTTTCATTTCAGAAGTCCATCTGTCATGGGGATCCTAGTTGCTGAAAGAAAGTATCTGGGAGAAATCGGACTCCTCGATGAAGGAATGAAAGTGTACGGTGGAGAAAACGTTGAGCTGGGAATTCGAGTGAGTAAGCTTCACCTGTCTAACACCTGATGACACAGTCCCAGGCCAACTTGCAGCAAGTTGATCCATGGGTTTAGTACAGTTGCCCTTCTTACTTAGTAAAACCAGAACTGGTTACCTCACAATCGTTGGGACAGATTCCTGCCTTAATATCTTTCCAGATTTGTAAAATTGTGTATCATAGTATTATTAACTGCTGTGCAGTGTTTGCGTCTAATAATACTTGAAATACATGGATTACTCCATTTAGACTTAACTGGATCGTGTTTTGTTCACTTTCTTGCTGACTTAAATGAGATTGATACCACTTTTGTATCTGTATGGTAAAAAACAAGCTACAGCTAGCATGCACTTTGCTTACTTAGCATTAATACTGGAAACAGGAAGACAACAGCTAGCCTGTCTCTGTCCAAAGGTAACATAATCCACCAACCAGCACCTCTAAACCTAACTTATTTAACACAATACAAGGCATTATGTCAGATTTTAGCACAATCATTTTGTAGACAGACTAATGCAGAATAATAAGTAAATGTATAAATGAAAGGTTAATGTGCATGCAGTTTTATTAATTGTGTATGTGTTTGTGGACGGTTTTAAAATGTTAAGAGTAAAAGCCTTGGTGATCAAGATAAAGACATTTGTTCTTATCTTTATTCAGAGAGGATTGAAGTGTAATGAATGCATTTTAAATAAAATGAATGTGGTTTACAATTGTTTACTTCCATAAGCCCATATTCTGAATTATATTGGGGAAATGTTTGTGTCAAAAAGGCCCACTCTTGTCTGTTTATGATAATGTTCAATCCGATAACACAAAATAATCAAATATTGTGTTCAGTACATGGCAATAGCTGCTGATTCAGGTTTGATCAAAATAAATAAAATCACAGTTTGTGAACTTATAAGTAGCTCTCTCTTAACTTTTGTTTTTATTCATGCTTTACACTAACTGATCAATTATTCAGTTTTATCAAGTAGTATAAAGCTAAGCTTATTTTTTGCTCATATAGGTGTGGACATGTGGAGGCAGTATTGAAGTAGTTCCATGCTCCAAGATCGCCCACATTGAGAGGAACCACAAGCCCTACATGCCTGACCTGAGCAAAGCCATGAAGAGAAACGCCCTGAGGGTAGCAGAAGTCTGGATGGATGAATACAAACACAACGTCAACTTGGCTTGGAACTTGCCGTTTGAGGTACTTAAAATGTTGTCAAGTACAACAAAAATGATGATGCCCTTTCTATGGAATACTGCATGCTTCATACACACATGATGCAGAATGAACATCCAAGGATCCATAATGAAAAGTACAAATGTGACAAATCATGCCTTATTCTCTGCAGAATCACGGAATTGACATTGGGGATATCTCTGAAAGGAAAAAACTCAGGGAAAGGTTGAACTGTAAACCTTTCAAATGGTACCTGGAAAATGTGTATCCCAAGTTGGATCCCTTGACTAACCTAGTTGCCTATGGAGGAGTAAGTTTAGTTGTATCTTTGTATGTGTGGTAGAGACAGTACTGCAGGGTGTGCATGCCACATGTGCACTGCCACATTATATTGTGTATTTTAATGATACATGTCATAGTATTGGATACATTTTCATTGGGTTTGATAAAAGGATGAACTCCCCCATTCATAGATAAGGAATCTTGATGCTGACCAGTGCATAGACCAAGGACCAGTACCAGGTCACACACCCATTGCCTACAATTGCTACTACTATGGACCTCAAGTAAGTAAAGCAAGTAACAGTGGTTGTCCAGATTAATGATAATAGTCACTGAAAAGTTACAAGTTACAAGTGGCAATTGGAAGTGTTTGTCTGTTTGCTGCCGTTGGCTTATTTACAGTAACTGACCAATCTGCTTTCTCCTTGACTTTTAATTTAATTTTTTATTTTTTTAGATGTGTTATTATCGTTCAAGCGGTGAGCTCTATATCGGCGGCATCAAATCCCACAAGTACAATGACAACCAGTGTTTAACTGACCCGGGGAAAAAAGAAACGGAACCTGGCCTTCATAACTGCAAAGAGGCTAAGCAGAAAGGAATGGGGATTCACTGGGACTTCACTCAGGTATTACACGTTGTTAAACTATTATTAAAACGTATAGCAAAGTATATAAAAGTCAGGGAAGAGATGTGGCAAAATGATTGGTTTTATTCCAGTAAAATAGTAAAAGTTAAAAGTCAGTGTGTCTCACCCTTTTATATAAAATATAGGGTGGATGAGTTCAGGGTGACTCAGCTCAAACTATTGACTGATTGTCTAAATATTGTATGATGACAGGCTGTGCATTTGTGTTCTTGACACTTAATTTTCTTCTCTAGGGAAAAGAACTGAAGAACAGAGATACAAAAAGATGTCTGGAGATTAAGAATGGCGTGCTTCTAATACAGGAATGCTCTGGCCAAAGATGGGAAATCCAGCACCTAATCAAAGCCTTTTAAAGTGTGCGGTGGTGCGTATTTCCGAATTTCTGAGGAAGGAGAGAGGCTGGGTCCAAATGAAGACTTAAAGTGATGGTTCGGAGTAATTTCACCCTAGGGTCCTTTGCACCATGATCTCGAGCCAAACACCCCCCCAGAAGCTTTTTTCACCTGGGTCGAACATTGGGAGCGTTAGCGTAGCGTAGCGTTATCAGCTGAATAGCTTAGCGCAGAGGCTAATGGATCCGAAGTGTCTCTTAACATTACCCCTCTAATAATGCCCAAAATGATACCAAACGTCTACAGTAGTACAAATAGGTTATGCACTCATAAAAAGATGGATTGTAAAATTTGTGAGTACACCAGAAGTTTATGTAAATAACACTTGCCTGCTGGCTTCTGCTCTCTGCTGCTGCTGCTGCTGCTGCTGCTGCTGCTGTTACTACCGGGCAGTAAGAGTGCTTAGGGACATCTACAAATTACAACACCGAAAAGAGATGCAACAAAAATATTTATTAATTTAATGATTAAATAAGGTAATGTCTCCAAACTTACCTCAATTATTACTTGTCTCCTGCTAGTTATACTACAGCACTTACTTTAAAAAATAAGTTAAATTAAACAACAGCAGAGAGCAGAAGCCAGCAGGCAAGTGTTATTTACATAACCTTCTGGTGTACTTACAAACTTTACAATCCATCGTTTTATGAGTGCATAACCTATATATACTACTGTAGACGTTTGGTATCATTTCGGGCATTATTAGTGGGGTAATGTTAAGAGACACTTCGGATCCATTAGCCTCTGCGCTAAGCTATTCAGCGGCTAACGCTACTCTACGCTACTCTACGCTAACTCTCCCAATGTTAGACCCAGGTGAAAAAAGCTTCTGGGGGGTGTTTGGCTCGAGGTCATGGTGCAAAGGACCCTAGGGTGAAATTACTCCGAACCATCACTTTAACAAAAAGGTTTAATAAACAAAATGACATGACAAAACAGGATTTATCCCTGCAGCGGACTGAAAAATGCTCCCCCCATGTGGAGTCACATGTTAAAGGTCCCATGGCATGAAAATTTCACTTCATGAGGTTTTTTAAAATTACAGTTTTTTCTGAATGCTTAAACCGTAACCGTGATTGTCATAGCACAATTTCTAAAACTATTAATACTTATAGCAAAACCACTCACTGAGATTGCAAAACTAAAAGCACAAACACTGCTTTGAACTCAGTTTGCAATGTTGTAACACACACTTTGCAAAACTGTAGGTACAATCCACTGCACAGCACTCTTTTTGCGGAACTGTAAACACAACTCACTGCTTTACACTCATTTTCCAAATGATCAACACACTCCTAGCAAAACTATACACATGTATGGCTATTATTTACACTATTTTGCCAACTGTCTGGCACACTATCGCATGTGAAAACTGTTTTAGATAATAAGTTCACTTTGCAATCAGCCTAAGCACTATAAATAAGTCACAGGTGAGCTGTCCGTGTGGAGTACAATGGATCATTCACCATCGTTCACCATCATGCAACCCTAGGCCCATATAACACTGCACACATCATTACGTTCCTGGACACCTTACTTGACATGCTCACTAATGTTCAGAGACCAGAGCAGACCAGATACGTCATCATATGGGACAATGTTAGTTTCCATAGGGCTGCTTTGGTCCGCAACTGGTTTACAGATCACCCACTCTTCACTGTACTCAACCTCCCCGCATACTCTCCATTCTTGAATCTAGTTGAAGAGTTCTTCTCTGCCTGGCGCTGGAAGGTCTATGACCGTCATCCCCATCAACGAATAGCCCTTTTACAGGCAATGGAGGTGGCATGTGGGGATATTGACCAGGAATCATGTCAGGGCTGGATACGGCATTCCAGAAGATATTTTTCCCGGTGCCTTGGACTAGGGGACATTGCATGTGATGTAGACGAAATTTTGTGGCCGGACCCAGAGAGACGACAAGATGTAGACAGATTTTTTTTTTTTCTTCTCAGTGAAATTACTATTTTGGGTTTTGACTTGGAAAAAAAACACTTGTGTTTTTTTTTATGTGTGTAAATAACACCAATACTTGAAGTTTGGATCCCTGTATGTTTACAGAAGTATGACAAAAGTATAACCTCAAACTGACATAGCCTACCTTGTGCACAGAGAAAGCAAAAGCCAGATGTGTTCTTTATTCATGCCATCAGGGTGTAGTTGGCGCATTGTGTGCTTATTAATATGATGGCTTGTGTTAACTGTTTGATACGAAAATACCATTTTTACAAAGGTTTGAAGAGTTAAGCAAGGTTTATTAGCTTTTGCAAGAGAACTACAATGTTTTGCTGATTGGGTGAAAGGTTTTCTTATTTGTGTGTAGAGTTTTGCAAAAATAGCCAATAGTTACAAAAAATGTGCCTAAGCCATCAGAAAAAAATGTAATATGAGTTCCCCCAGCCTGCCTATGGTCCCCCAGTGGCTAGAAATGACGACATATGTAAACCAAGCTCTGGGTATCCTGCTCTGCCTTTGAGAAAATTAAAACTCAGATGGGCCGATCTGGAATCTCCTCCTTATGATGTCATAAGGGGAAATGTTACCTCCCCTTTCTCTGCTTTGCCCACCCAGAGAATTTGGCCCACCCATGAGAACGAGAGAGAAACATCATGGCTTGCAAACAAACGAAGCATGGCAGTTGGTCAAGGCCACGCCCCCACCCTCCACCTTGCCCCCCCCTCTCTCCTCCTCAATAGCATTTAAAGCTACAGACACAGAAATGGCACATCCTAAGTAAAGCTCATTTTGGGACTGGCTCTAGTGGCTGTAATTCTGCACCAAGGCTGAACTTCGGGAAAGAGACTTCAGATACAGTATTAGGGGACCACTAAGGTCTATATAAAAGAGACTTCAGATACAGTATTAGGGGACCATTAAGGCCTATGTAAAAGCATCCAAAAAGCAGCATGTCATAGGACCTTTAAGAGTCCCAAATCTTTCTAAGTTTCACAAATATTTTCTTTGGAGTAGTGGGTGGTTCCTTGAATGAAAACTATCTCTATTGGTCCGTTGTCCCCCAAGATAAGGCGCACCTCTGAATTCCCAGGTTACTCCAGGTCATAGATGAAAGGTTCTAACGTGTGGACATCAATTATTTCCAATCCTTACAGGAATACATATTCCTTTGTTTTAATCTAGTCTGCGACAGCAGGGGCCAGCTCCAAAAAGACTGGGACAGAAGGTATCTTCCTTTGGGCACAATAGGGATTCCTCCAGTATGCTAAATGATCTATCTGTGAGAGTAGGTATGAAACAGAAGATATGGATTTAGATATAACAGTTATTTGATTCAATCCTAGTTGCCTACCCCAGCTGCAGCGTACATGGAATACATCAAAACATTAAAGTACATGGTTATCAAACATCAGCATTGTTTTAACTTTTTTATACTCAACAGTGCCCATCAAGAAGTGCACATCCCTGCTCATTGGTCAGTGAATAATATCACCTGAATGTTGCATTTGCTCAACAGTTTATGAATGGACAAAGTAATTATTTGTACAATTTATTATTCTGCCAATTAAAAAAAAAAGAATTTGTAAAAAATTGCTTGAACTGAAGAGTTATAATTGCTAATTGCTAATTGTCTCGCTATATTACAGGTATTGTGTGGGAAAGTGCATTGCTGAGATCACTGACACACAGCATCTTATAAATACTGCTTATAAAGGAGAATTACGCAATTTATAAATGCATGTTGATCCTTTTTCCTCTTCCACTCAAGGACACCAAATATATTGTAAATAACAAAAAATTGCCGGTGCAACACAGATGTTTTCTTACTTGATGGTTTTATTTCTTAAGGTGCATAACAGTGACTAACGTTTCGATGTAAGGTTACATCTTCATCAGAGTCCTTGCATCGAAACGCAGAGAACTCTCCTTTTTTAACCAAATATATTCTATCAGGCAGAAAAGTTAATGCAAATGTTTGGGTTTTCATCAGATTCAAACCTGGGGCATAGCGTAAGATGGGAGTTTAAGCTTTGCCTTGTTTTGCAGTTTAAATAAAGGTTTGGCTTAGGTAAATTTCTTCGCTGGCAGCAGTGGTCATAAAACCATAAATATTATTAGTTAGATGTAGCTTTAAAGGGGTGATAAAATTATTATATAGGTTATTTCACACTGTTCCTTAAGGTCTCCAAATAGGGTATGTAAACTTGGTTGGGCTGAAAATGGCCCAGGTGCTGTTCTATGCGTCCTAATGCAACCCTGTGAAATAGCCCTGAGGTTTTCTCCCTTATATGGTATGCTCATGAATATTTACATGAGCTGCGCGCTGATTGGTTGGTTTACAACGAGCGACACGCACACACACACACACAGCCCCACCCCTCTTTACAACGAGCTGAGCGAAGCTGCAGATGCTCCAGTGTTGCCAACTTTGCAACTTTGTCACTAGATTTAGCGACTTTTCAGACCCCCTTAGCGACTTTTTTTTCAAAAAAGCGACTAGCGACAAATCTGGCGACTTTCTGTAGAAAATACGCCAGTATTGTCCGGCGAGCACACAAAGGTATTTCTCTCTTGTGTCCGCCAAAACAGTCAATTCTTTCTTCTGTTTTGTGGCTGAGGAGCAGCCTTTCCCCTCCGTGTTTTCTCCTATATACAGCAGCGCTGATCAAAAGGAGAGACAGCGAGTCTGCGAGCTTGTTATGCCCGCAATTTCATTTCGGCAAGCCATCGACCCCGGCAGGCACCCGCCGGCTGTTGCGTCAGACTGTGGAGCATCTGAACTCCGACACAGTCCAACCAAATTTGCAATCAGGGACTTTTCATTATTTATTGAAGGGGCCACTGGAGGAGTTTTGGGTCCTTTAGTCAAAATAGACATGACCCTCCCCTCGCCAGTAAAAAAAATTCTATGACCCTATCCCAACAATTTATCAATAGCTTCTGCACTGGTTTGCACTTGGCAAAGATATGCAGATTCCCATTGTTATTTACAACACTGACATATGTAACTAAACCTCTGCTTTCTCATCCCACTCCTCTGTTATGGTGTGGTGGCCATTTGAGTAGATTTACTAACTAACGTTGTTGTGGAAACACAATAAGCATAGAAACTAAATGTACACTTCCTGCATTACTGCATTACTTGAAATACTAAGTTACTCCTGTAGTAAACTAGTATTCACATGAAATAAAACAATAAAACATTGAGACCATTCAGTAAGGCACTGTGGGTAACATTCAACACACAAACTGGTTGCTATGGACTCGTCACTAGGCTTCCTCCACTTCGCCGTTTAAACAAAGGTGGAATAAAGTCCAAATCTACACAAAACCCGCAATCAATTAGTAAGCTGACATCAAATGTATATACATGGCATTTAGGAAACCTTTATTGCAACCTTGGCACGGTAAGATGTCCAGACTAGCAACATAAATTTTCGTTTTTTACATCCTGCTGCTCCCATCGTCAGCCAGGACATATTTTTTTAGTAAAGCAGTATATGAAATCAGATGTATTACCTACCACCATTTAGTTGTTTTGTGTTATTTAAGATATTTATAAAATATCTGGTCATGCCAGAATAATTATTAAACAATGCAATTATCCGTTTCAGCCACCAGGGGGGCAGCTCCCCCTGCCCCACAGCCAAACTCATGGGTCAGACCCATCTGGTAGCAAAGGGGGGCCGAGACTAAGAGCTACATGGAAAAATATGCCCCAAACAAGTCACTTTGAAATTTTTTCTGTTTCATGAATACAAAAGTTGGGTGACACCTGGCTTTGTTGAGATTCGCCCGTTTTCGGCGGCAGTTTCAAATTGTGAGATTTGCATAATCAAGAGGTGTCAATGGGACTTTGAGGTTCTATGTATACCTATTTTACCAACCAAACCTTCATAATTCAACTATGACAAGGTAAAGTTTTTAGTTCTATAACAATTGGCCGACTATAACAAATACTACATCTTGAGGCATTTTTTATGCAATAGGTTTGGTGCTGTTAGGTAAATTTCAGGTTTGAAAAATATAAATGTTCTTCTTAGTAATCTATTTCTACTTTTATGTGCATTATCATCTCTGACAGAAATAGCCTCCATTGTAGAGAAAGGAAAACAAATCATAAGGGGATGGAAAAGTAAAAGGTTAACGGTGGCATAAAAAGCATGATTCAGAAAACAAATTGGTTCATGGATGAGATATATTCAACAGTACAGAGTTCTAACAACTGGTTACTGGATTATGGGTTCATCCAAAACTTGAGAACCAAGCCTCCTTCTATAAATACTCCTTTATGGTTTGACTGGTTTCCCCAATCAGTTTTAAACTGTTGCATTGTTGTTAGTACTTTTGTAGTTCTGATTATTAGAAAGGTACAACTTGTTCAGACGTCTAATTACTATTGATGGAAATTATGGGCGTTCTGGCTAGGTGAGAAAAAAACAACCTTTGAACTTTATTGTGGCTTCCTTATAGTAGAGCATAATATGCACAGTTTCCAAACCTTCTTAAACATCAAATTCAAAGTCTGACATCAACAAAGAGAAAAAAAAAGAAACGTACAACGTACAACGTACAAACGCACAAAAACATTTCTTGCAAGTAACAAGTAAGGAAGACACTTAGGGAAAATAGTGGAATAAAAGTAAAAGTTTCCAGAAATATAAATAACGAAGTAAAATGTAGATACGTGAAAAATCTACTTAAATACAGTAAAAAGTATTTGTACTTTGTTACATTACAACACTGGTTAGAAGTTTTGGCTGTTCCTAGGAAATATGTGATATAAGACTGTGTTATTCTGGGGCCATTCAATTCAAAGGAGGTCGACGCATTGAGAGTAGAATGTGGTAAACTTAATTGCAATTCATTTTCTTGACCACATGAGATTAGAAATATTTTGTGCATAAAGTTGATTTACTTTTCCCCCACCCTGCCTGGTAAAATCTGGTAACACCAACACCAAAACATCTGGTAAAAATGTGGACCCAGGGACACTAGCTGTGTTTAAGGACACATCTAATGGGGATCCTATAATAAACTTAATTAAATTTGGCCTGATAATGGCTCAATAGGAAAGGTCAGGTGTCACAAACATGCACGTGGTCAATAAAAGTGGAAATCTTCACTTGACTGTGGAGATGCATGGAAGATTAGCCTGATGTCATCATACTCAGATTCTAGTCAGAATATGAGTCTGATACTGCTCCATTGGGCTGTGATTATATTTCAACCGAACCAGGAAAGAAAATGCCTCTGCACTCAATTGGATAGACCTACAACTAATCAGAGCAACGGAGTATGTGACGTATGCGCCCCATCTTCTTAGCGACCATCGGGGCCAGCTAATAAATTCAACTTTTGCCGAATCCTGTAGGAAGGATGGCAAAAACATCTTTTCGATCGACAAATGCCTTGTTTATCTTTTAAAATTAATGCGCTGTCGATATCTTCTATAACAGACACAATGGCGGAATCTACACATCTCAATTCATTACTGACTCAGTATATATATCTATGATCTCAATTCTCCAGCGGCAGCCATCTTAGTTGTAAACTAATTCAATCTAAGCGCTCTTTGGTGATGTGGTTGATTACATTACTGTTGGTCATCTGTCCATCATGGTATAAAGCCCGCCCTGACAATTTGATTGGTCCGAACAGCTCTGGTTCGAGCATAGTTGCTCCACAATGAATCAAGTCCAGACCAAACTTCCCGACCTCAAATGTTGTGGGCAGGGCTAAGTTCGGCTGGCATCCAGGCTAACGGAAGATCAGGGGCTCACCAAAATCACTAGGAATTCTCTTCATGTGACACCTACCATACATCTGCAGTTAGGGCAGCATTGAGTCTAGATCCTGACCAACACATCACAGTTGGTTCAATTTCAGTTGTCACAGATGTCTGCTATTATGTCTGCCAATAAGTACCAAGTTGCATTGCAGATATGCCAAAGATATGGTTAAAGTAACAGACTGTGTTGCCATTTTGATTGTGGTCCTAATTAAGGGATGCTTAACAAATATGCAAATCAAAATGTTTATCTTATGCATTGATGTAATGGTCAGTATTGGCTAATTGTTTTAATTTTTTTAGTCATTCTATCTGATTATACCTCTGCTCAGGAATGTTCCTGAGATTTGAGGTTTGGGCATTTTAGTTTAAACGGAGATCAGTTCTTCTACTGGAGATAAAAAAACTTTGCACAGGTCGCTTTTGGCTCAAAACTCCACTTAAAAAAACATAGTAATGTTAATGTAGCCTAAGGGTAGTCACCTATGGATTGTGAAGATTATTCTTGCTCCAAAGAAGTCTGGGTGGTCTGCTGTGAACTGTCTGGTGACCTCCTGGTAGGTCTTCAGAGTCCAGGCTGCGTCATGAGTGCTGCCGTCCAACTCGTATATCTAAGCAACAAAAAAACTAAACACTTAATAATAAATTAACAGACAACGGAATGCACTGGACACACTAGGCGTGCCAGTAGTGTACCTGTGGGAGTAAAGCTCGCAGTTCCAGATACATGACGTTGTCCATGTAGAACTGGGTGAGACCTTGGTAGTAATAGTCTCTGAACACTGGAGCGTATGTGACCAGGTCCCACACTGCCTGGAAGACCTGTTCAAACGTATCCCATATCACATCCTGACTGGGGTACACCGTTTCTGGATCCTGATCAGAGAAGAGTGTCATGTTGCCCATGATGCTGTAGATATGATGACATGGCTGTGATCAGATGATCTATGTCATTTTGGGTCCTTTTACCACTGTCAACCACATTTATTTCTTAACAATTCTATGTAGAGGAACTTATACTTTCTGGAAAACCAGTGCATCTGCAGTGATTACCTATGCTGCACTTTTGGGTTTAACCAAAAAAAAAGTAAAACCAATAAAAGTAAATAAAACATTTTTACGAATTAACTGCCTTTTTTGTATCCTGTATCCTGCATCCTAGTATCTTGTTCCTTGGGCCTTTAAATGCAAACTGCTCCCAATTAGACTGCCATCTTGATTTGGGCTGCACAGTTCATTGTAATATAAATTGTATTATGGACTAGTGCAATATCTGTGAAAAGGCAAAATATGTGTCAAACCATTCTGAATGAAGTATTGTGGTACTGCAGAGACGTTTCGGCCTACAAATCCTTTCCTACAGACTAAAGAAAAAAATCTTTGTTTGGTACAGATCCTCGCAAAAATCACACTATAATCATTTTAATTTCTTTTAATTTCTTTCAATTTTCAATGAAAATGAGAATAAGAATACAAACATGATCATTCCCTCCAATATAGTGAATCATATCGCAATCGCAATATCAGTCAAAATAATCGCAATTAGATATTTTCCTCATATCGTGCAGCCCTAATCCTGACTAAGAAAGAAGTTCCAACCAGAGACTAATATAACACTACAGTCTGTTTGGATCAATGTGTTTAATGGCTTACTTCCTGTTAGATACTTCCTCTTTTCAAGGTGGGTTGGGTTTCAGGTAACGGACAGTAGTAGCAGAGTGTAATGACACACTGATTTAAAGCTACTCAAATCTGGTAACAACTTTGTGGAGTGGTCTGGTAAGAATCACCTGCTGCTGAACGTGGATAAGACCAGAGAGATGGTGATTGACTTCAGGAGGAAGGGAACGGCTCCGCAGTCCCTTTGCATCCTGGGTGGAGATGTGGACATGGTTGAGGAGTACAGATACCTGGGTGTCAACATCGACAAGAGGCTGAACTGGAAAATCAACAGCACTGCAGTCTACAAGAAGAGGATGAGCAGACTCTATTTCCTGAGGAAGCTGAGATCCTTCAACGTGTGCAGCAGACAGTTGGAGATGTTCTACCAGTCTGTTGTGGCCAGCGCTCTGTTCTCCTCCGCCATCTGCTGGGGAAGCAGCATCGGAACCAGCGACACAAACAGACTGAACAAACTGATCAGGAAGGCTGGATCCGTTATTGGCTGCAAACAGGACACTTTTAAGCTGTGATGGAGAGGAGGTCACTGAACAAACAGTTATCTATCATGGATAACCCTGACCCCCTCTCCACCCCACACTGGTCCAACAGAGGAGCACCTTCTGTAAGAGGCTCCAACAGCTTTGATATCGCACAGACCGATACAAGAAATCATTCCTGCCGGCACTAACACTTCTTCACTGAGTGACAGATAAGACTCATAGACATCACAACTGCACTAATCAGTCCTTCCAGAAAAATGTGGAGTTTTTTGTGATTGTTGCGGGCCAAAAATCCTTGATTATGCGGCACGTTTTCTTAAAAAATGCGATGGAATATGCAGGATATTTATGCAATTTTATGCGATGAAATTGTAGGAACTTGCAAAAATAGCGGGAAATTGCAAAAACTGTGGTTTGATGAAAAAGAGAAAAAGGGGGATTCCCCCCCCCCCTTTTTTTTAACTTTATTTAAAAAAATTGTTTACAGATATTCAGTCATCGCAATACATAAACAAATAAGATACAAAAATATATACAAATAATATAATATGAAAGTAAAAATAAAAGTAATAGTCTAAACAGAGGGAATAAAAGATACAAAAGAGACAGACAGCAGGAGCACTTAACCAAAGAAATTTGAGTAGACATCAGATATTAAGATAGCTTTCTTATTGGATACCAACTTAAGAGACTCAAAGTACATGTCAAATTCAACCTCCAACACCTGTTTTTCGATGATGTTCATGTCGCATTTACGTCACTTCATAACGTTCCCATGGCAACAGTGGGATATGGCTGCTCTTGTGTGAAGTAAACGCAAAATCTTTTCAACTTTCTGCTAAGATATATGTGACTTTTTGCATACGAAAATGCGGGGATTATGAAATCATGCAAGCCCCGCGTATTGCGCTGTGGAAATCGGCAATTTATGCGGCGAAAGTGCAGCGTATTTGAAAAAATGCCCCCCCATAAATATGCGGACTTTCGCGCTGATTATGCATTGAATTATGCGATCGCATAATTGTGTTTTTCCGGGAGGGACTGACTAATTGCAACTTGCACAACAGGTTTGTTTACCTACAGCTTTATCAAAACTATTTACACAGTTGTACAGTTTTCATTCCCAACTTATTATTTTAAACTATTTGTTCTTATATTGTATCCTGTTATTTTTTTTTTTTTTTTTTTTCTTTTTACTTTCATGTATATTCTGTATGTGTGATGTGTGTCTGATATTTTTGCTGCTGCAACACCGTAATTTCCCATTTTTTGGGATCAATAAAAATCTATCTATCTATCTATCTATTATCACAAGATACAGATACAACAAAAAAGTGATGAATGATATTCAATTCAATTTCAATTCAATTTTATTTATAGTAGCAAATCATAACACAGGTTATCTCGAGACACTTTACAGATAAAGTAGGTCTAGACCACACTCTATAATTTACAAAGCCCCAACAATTACAATAAGTCCCTCAAGAGCAAGCAGTGCACAGTGGCGGAGGAAAAACTCCCTCTTGGGAAGAAACCCTCGGACAGACCCAGGCTCTTGGTAGCGCTGTCTGACGGGCTGGTTGGGGTTGTGATGAACAAGTGGCAATAATAGTCACATTAATAATGGAACAGTGACTTCAAATGGTAGTCGTAGTAGTTCATGTCATATCAGGGCGCTGCAGGGTGTTACAGGATGTAGCGTGGCCCAGCAGAGCATGGATGGACGTAGCGGGAAGCTGCAGGGTTCAGCAGGAAGCAGCAGGGTTCAGCAGGAAGCAGTAGGGTTCAGCAGGACGCAGCACGACATTGCAGAGCACCGCTAAAACCTCAGCAGGGAGTGCAGCAGGCCCATGGCGACAAGATCTTGGTGCCAACGTTCTCCGCAGAAATACGCTGGGGGAAAAAAACATAAGGACTCCGGGGAGTAAACTCCCCAGAAGCTAGGATTAATAACAAGCATTTCTGGGACGGGATAAACACAAATAGTAATAGTAATAGAAATAGTAATAGAAAGGGAGAGGAGAGAGCAGCTCAGTGTGTCAACGGAAGGAAGTCCCCCGGCAGTCTAAAACTATAACAGCGTAACTATAACAGCGTAACTAAGAGAGACAGGTCATAAGGAGAGGTAGCTTTTTCGGGCTTTGAACTCTCCCCTGCCGGATCTGGCTTTGCTGGCCTGCCTCCCTCTACTTTGTTATATATTATTAATCTAACAATTATGAAGAGAAGCAGGTGGGCCAGTTAGGTGGACACTGCAACTCCTCACTCCCTAACTATAAGCTTTATCAAATAGAAGAGTTTTAAGTTCATTCTTGAAAGCGATTACAGTTTCTGCCCCCGAACCCAGATCGGGAGCTGGTTCCATAGGAGAGGAGCCTGATAACTGAAGGCTCTGGCTCCCATTCTACTTTTAGAGACTCTAGGTACCACGAGTAACTCTGCATTCTGGGAGCGCAGTGCTCTAGTGGGACAATAAGGTATTAGGAGCTCTTCTAGATATGATGGTGCTAGACCATTTAGAGCTTTGTAGGTCAAGAGAAGGATTTTAAATTCAATCCTGGATTCAACAGGAAGCCAGTGCAGAGAAGCTAATACTGGTGAAATATGATCTCTTTTCTTAGTTCTTGTGAGAACACGCGCTGCAGCATTTTGGATCAGCTGGAGAGTCTTTAGGGACTTATTTGAGCAACCTGACAGTAGGGAATTACAATAGTCCAGCCTGGACGTAACAAATGCATGGACTAGTTTTTCAGCATTGTTTTGAGACAGGATATTCCTAATTTTGGCAATGTTACGAAGATGAAAAAAGGCTGTTCTTGAGGTTTGTTTTAGATGGGCGTTAAAGGATATATCCTGATCAAAAATAACCCCTAGATTTCTGACAGTAGTGCTGGAGGCCAGGGCAATACCATCCAGAGTAGCTATGTCTTTAGATAATGAGGTTCTGAGGTGTTTAGGGCCCAGGACAATAACTTCAGTTTTGTTAGAGTTTAACATCAGAAAATTATAGGTCATCCAGGATTTTATATCTTTAATGCACGCTTGAAGTTTAGCTAGCTGACTGGTTTCGTCTGGTTTGATTGACAAGTATAATTGGGTGTCATCCGCATAACAGTGAAAGTTAATTGAGTGTTTCCTAATAATATTGCCTAGAGGAAGCATATATAAGGAGAATAGAATTGGTCCAAGCACTGAGCCTTGAGGAACGCCATGGCTAACTTTAGTGTACTTGGAGGATTTATCATTAACATTAACAAATTGAGATCGATCAGAGAAATAGGACTTAAACCAGTTTAGAGCAATTCCTTTAATGCCAACTAAGTGTTCCAATCTCTGTAACAGGATTGTATGGTCAATAGTGTCAAATGCAGCACTAAGATCAAGTAAAACAAGGATGGAGACAAGTCCTTTGTCTGCAGCAGTTAGAAGGTCATTAGTAATTTTCACTAGTGCCGTCTCTGTGCTATGATGCTTTCTAAATCCTGATTGAAAGTCATCAAATAAACTATTGCTATGTAGAAAATCACATAACTGATTAGCAACTACCTTCTCAAGGATCTTGGATAGAAAGGGAAGGTTAGATATAGGTCTATAGTTTGCTAAGACCTCAGGATCGAGGGTGGGTTTTTTCAGAAGAGGTTTTATGACAGCTTTTTAAATGACTGCGGTACATAACTTGTTAATAAGGACAGATTGATCATATTTAGTAATGAAGTGTTAACCACGGGTAACGCTTCTTTGAGTAAAAAAATTAGTAGTATGAAGACTATGTCGTTATTTCTAGCGACCCTGCGTTTAAAAGGTGAACCGTTAGAAGTTGAGGGCAAAAGGTGATGAATTTTATCTCTAATTGTTGTAATTTTATCATTAAAGAAGCTCATGAAGTCATCACTACTCAGAGCTACAGGAATAGATGTCTCAGTAGAGCTTTGACTGTCTGTCAGCCTGGCTACAGTGCTGAAAAGAAACCTTGGGTTGTTCTTATTTTCTTCATTAGTGATGAGTCTGATCTGGCCTTTCTTAGGGCCTTCCTATAGGTTTTGAGACTCTCTTGCCAATCCAAACGGGATTCTTCCACTTTGGTGGAGCGCGCACTTACTTTCGAAGGTTTTTACGAGATTTGTTTTAATTCACGAGTTTGAGAGTTATACAAAGGTGCTAATTTCCTTTGCTTCATCATCTTCTTTTTCAGGGGAGCAACAGAGTCTAAGGTCGTTCGTTATGGAGCCAGGACAGTGACAGTAACCTGTAGTATTGAAAATAAAAATTGGCATTGAAACAACAAATATTGGAACTGAAAAATGTTGAACTGAAATATAAAACACAAACATCAAAAAGTATTAATCTCACAATGCTATTATTTTATTTCACTTTGACATTTGTTTGGATTATGATAGGTTTTTCAATGCCAATCTACATTTTTCTTGATGTCTGACTTTTTCAGTGACGTTTTTTTTTCGCGCTGTCAGGATTTTTACAATGTCACTGGTTTTCAGTTTCAACTTTCTGTCACTGTTTTGGCGTAGGGAGGAGGGGCCTGAGAGGAGGGATAAAAGGGCGTGGTTTACAGGTAATTTGCATAGGCTACTGGGAGAGACCGCACCTCCACAGGCATCCTCACCGATCCATGTGTTATAACCACACACCACCGCAATGGCTTCCACAAGTTCACCTGGAACCTCCAAATCTATGTAAGTCTGTTTATTTCTGCCATTTTATTTCACGTAGAAGCAGGCTGGTTTACTGTTAACTTTAAATGTAGGCCTAATCTGTGCTGTTTTGACAGAGGTTAGAACTGTTCTCTTAATACATCCATGGTTAGCACACGTCAGCTAACGTGTGGCTAATTATAGATAAATCTCCCGCCGGGGATGTCAATCTATCTTTTATAATCTAGTATTTATAATAACAGTAATTCCTGTCCTTTAGGAGTCCTAAGGCCAGTGTTACTGCTGGTGCACGAGGCTTGACTCGCTTGCATCTCTCATTAGCTCCGTCATGGATGTCTTAAGAGAACGAGCTCAGCTCTCTCTACCTGTCGCTAACACTGGCACGGAGCGTTAACGCCCCTCCCCCCATAACTATCCTCCAATCACAAGTTAGCACACGTCAGCTAACTTGTGGCTATTTATAGTAAGTCTCCCGTTGAACAAGGCTACACGCTAGCTAATACCACATCAGCTAGCCCACTTGGGGGTTTAAAGTGATATTAATAGTGCACTGATGAGTCAGTCTTTAAGAGGGTCGCCTGCTAAATCCCTCCAACAGTCTGCATTTATTTTGTACCCACTATATATTTGTACCACGCCTCCAGAGGGACCTTGACACTTTACCAGACTTCTCCAGGACCCTGTGCAGCTTCAAAATGTTCAATTAAACCTTTTTTTTCAATTTTGTTTTGGATGTTTATTATGGCCATATGTGCATAACCAATTAAATGCACACCTAAAGTGTGCATTTAATTTACAAAAAAAGTAATTGTTTAGTGAAGTATTCTAAAAGCAACTTCAGTCTTTTAACATTACTTGTCAATTACAGGATATACAAGATCTTTTCTTGGAGGGGGACCATGACAGAGTGACAGAAGAGTCTGCCAGTGGAGTACTTTTACCACCCATCCAGTGCCCTCTGAGGCCGCAGACTGTGGCAGAACTGAGGGCAGCCAATGGCGGATAGCTTTGCATGACTGCACTTAACTATGTGATTCTTTACACATAAACATGGCAGGACAACACAGGAAAAACATTTTGTTTGTTATTTTAAAATGACAAATACCACTACTACTTTATATGTAGTACTGATTTTAATCCTTAACAGTTTTTGAAATGACATGCATTTACAGTATGGACTCCAGCAAAACAGTTAAATCTATACATTTTCAGTGAATAATAAATAAATATATTCAAGTAAGATACTCTCTCTATTTCATAACAAATTACAGTAAATGCAATGATAATGCATATGAGGGTTAATGTGTACTGGCCTATGCGCGAAGGGTACAAGTCCCCATTTCGGAATTAAAACAGTGTAAGTGTAAATAGTCAAAATCCACAGGCTGACGCTTGCAGAACTTCCTGAAGCCTTTTCAGCAGTCTCTCCATAAGCTGCCTCCCAGTCGAAGGTGCCTGTAATTATACACAACTTAGTGAAATCGGATGAGAAATGTAAAGGTTATGCCTTTAAGCCAGAAATACTACAGACATACTAGTTTTTGTTTACAAACAAGTTTATACATGTATGTCCAAGTAAACCTTTAACCGATAATATCAGTTTAACAGTTATAAAATATTGTACTGGACTGTTTACATGATAATGTTAACTTATGTTCAGCTAAGGCAGTTTTTCAGTAACTGTGTTTTCCCAGTTTTAGGAGATGTCAGTAAACGCGTTCTGCCTGTGTGATTTGCCTAGTCAGCAGCTATACTTGTGATTGGAGGATAGTTATGGGGAGGGGCGTTAACGCTCCGTGCCAGTGTTAGCGACAGGTAGAGAGAGCTGAGCTCGTTCTCTTAAGACATCCATGACGGAGCTAATGAGAGATGCCGGAGAGTCAAGCCCGCGTGCACCAGCAGTAACACTGGCCTTAGGACTCCTAAAGGACAGGAATTACTGTTATTATAAATACTAGATTATGAAAGATAGATTGACATCCCCGGCGGAGTAATTTATCTATAATTAGCCACACGTTAGCTGACGTTTGCTAACCATGGATGTATTAAGAGAACAGTTCTAACCTCTGTCAAAACAGCACAGATTAGGCCTACATTTAAAGTTAACAGTAAACCAGCCTGCTTCTACGTGAAATAAAATGGCAGAAATAAACAGACTTACATAGATTTGGAGGTTCCAGGTGAACTTGTGGAAGCCATTGCGGTGGTGTGTGGTTATAACACATGGATCGGTGAGGATGCCTGTGGAGCTGCGGTCTCTCCCAGTAGCCTATGCAAATTACCTGTAAACCACGCCCCTTTGTCCCTCCTCTCAGGCCCCTCCTCCCTACGCCAAAACAGTGACAGAAAGTTGAAACTGAAAACCAGTGACATTGTAAAAATCCTGACAGCGTAAAAAAAAAAAACGTCACTGAAAAAAGTCAGACATCAAGAAAAAATGTAGATTGGCATTGAAAAACCTATCATAATCCAAACAAATGTCAAAGTGAAATAAAATAATAGCATTGGGAGATTAATACTTTTTGATGTTTGTGTTTTATATTTCAGTTCAACATTTTTCAGTTCCAATATTTGTTGTTTCAATGCCAATTTTTATTTTCAATACTACAGGTTACTGTCACTGTCCTGGCTCCATAGTTCGTAGGCTAGTCGTAGCACCGTCTACAAATGTATTAATTTGAGAGGGACTGAGGTTAACATAAAGGTCCTCTGTTATGTTAAGGCATGACATAGAGTCAAATGCTGTTGGAATATCTTCCTTAAATTTAGCTATAACATTGTCAGATAGGCATCTAGTGTAGAAGCTTTTATCTAATTTAATATAGTCGGGTAGTAAGAATTCGAAAGTAATTATAGAATGATCTGATAATACCGAATTCTGCAGAAATATTATTAAATCCTCAATTTCAATACCATATGCCAGCACAAGGTCGAGGGTGTGGTTAAAACAGTGCGCGGCTTGTGCACACTCTGATAAGAGTAAGATAGAAAGAACGCCAGTTAGTGAAATAAATCAATTCTACATACTAAATACTATCTAATACTGGCTATACCTTGTTGTAAATAGAGTGAAAGAGAGCTGTGCCTGAATCAACTATCGTCACGGAGTTATAGGCAGCAAAATGGTGAGTCACTCCTTAACACTAGAGTTTGCTAGCATCCATGCTAATCGGTGCTAATAGCATTAAGCTAACGGGTTAGCTAAGGTGCTGTATTCATATGCTAATAGGGTAATTAGCCACAAAAGGCTAGCAGACTAGCTACTGCATATTGCCTGTGAAAAGGCTAATGATTATATCTATTGGTTATGGAAAGTATAATGTTGCTTTTCAACTATTGCTAGCTGTGGGTATTTTGTTGAATGAATGTTAGTACAAATTGTGAGTTTAACTGTTTAACTGGAGTTTATGGTGAAGTAGCTAACTTAAAGAGGCTAATTTTTAGTGCATTCTTTCTACAGTTACAGGGAGGGATAAATAAGCACGCAAGTCTTAATGCCTCTAGATTACAACACTGTAGCTTAAGTTATGGGAAAATAATACAATTTGAGAGATGTTTACATGCAATTTATGCAATTATATTTAGGATAGTGTTAATGTTACTAAGGTTCCATACAACTTGAATTAGAAATGCATTGTTTGTATAAAGGTTGCCTATTAATATAAATGTGCTTTTGGTACATGAAAGGGATTTATATACGTTTGATACCTAAGAAATTTAAGAACGGTTGTACAAACTGAATAGAGGTTTAGATATTTCAATAGGGGTTAACTGAAATATGACCTCATTTTATTTTCATTGTAGCCTAAGCAATTGATTTTATTACTGAATAGTAATTGAGAGAAATGTTTTGGCCTTATCTACAGGTGGAGGAGGTGAAAAGGCTACGCGGGGGAGGCCCAGTCCACAGAGGGATATTGAATCACATCGATTCTTCACATCCCAGAGACTTCCAGGGTTTCGAGATTCCCAGTTCAGGATCGAGACTCTGAACCTAGATGGATTTCCCTTGATTCATTCTTCATGGTGGAAGGACAAACGGAAACCAAACTCACATGGGACCCAATGTTGAACATCTCTGAACTCTTGTCATCAAAGAACAATTGAGCTCATAGAACTGAAGAGGGTTTCTTTTGTGTGCACACTTTATTTTTTTCAGTTAGTTTATCTGTATGTATGCCATATTTCTGTGTATATTAATACCACTTTACTTGAGGTCAAAGAATATATTTGTTACACTGTCATAATGTGGTAATGACAGCAAGTCTTATCTATGATATCTTAATGACAAACACAAATGTTACCACTTTACTTGAGGTCAAAGAATATTTTCGTTACACTTCATAATGTTGTCATGACAACAAGTCTTATCCATGATATCTTAATGACAAATACAGTTGGTACCACTTTACTTGAGGGCAAAGTTAATATGTATTTGTTAACTGTCATAATGTTGTCATGACAACAAGTCTTATCCATGATATCTTAATGACAAATACAATTGGTACCACTTTACTTGAGGGCAAAAATAAAATGTTACCACTTTTACTTGAGGTCAAAGAATGTATTCGTTACACTGTCATAATGTTGTCATGACAGCAAGTCTTATCTATGATATCTTAATGACAAATAAAAATGTTACCACTTTACTTGAGGTCAAAGAATGTATTTGTTACACTGTCATAATATGGTAATGACAGCAAGTCTTATCTATGATATCTTAATGACAAATAAAAATGTTACCACTTTACTTGAGGTCAAAATATTTATTAGTTACACTGTCATAATGTTGTCATGACAGCAAGTCTTATCTATGATATCTTAATGACAAATACAATTGGTACCACTACTTGAGGTCAAAATATTTATTAGTTACACTGTCATAATGTTGTCATGACAGCAAGTCTTATCCATGATATCTTAATGACAAATACAATTGGTACCACTACTTGAGGTCCAAATATTTATTAGTTACACTGTCATAACAGTGTCATGACACCCAGTTTTGTGAAATTTCCTGTCAGACATCTATCTGAAAAAGTGCTAGAATTGGTCTCTAATCTTGCACATCTAATTATAATAATCATTAGGTCAAAATGTCATGAATACAAAAAGGGTGAATTTCTGTTTATGTCAAGTTGTCATGACAAAGACATCCTCTGGTAATGTCATCCTGGTTAAGTGTGAAGTTGTTATAACAAAGACACCCCAAACTAATTTAATGTCAACTTGTCATGACCAAGACAACTTCTGGTAATGACACTTTGATTAATGTCAAAGTGTCATAATCAAGACAAATTTAATGTCAAGTTGTCATGACCAAGACAACTTCTGGTAATATCACTTTGATTAATGTCAAGTTGTCATAATCAAGACAAGCCCAACAATGTCAACTTGTCATGACAAAAACCGAATGACACTTAATGACAGAAGTCATAAACGTTTATGACTTGTTTATAAGGTTTATGACACATTCATGACAGTGTCATGTCATAGTTATGACAGTGTCATGTCATGGTTATGTCGGTACTGTCAAGTAAAGTGTTACCGCCGTCTCTCTCCATCAGACCAGGCTTTCCCCAGAACGCCCCCCAATTATTCACATAGCCCGAATCATTAGCTGGGCACCACCCCGACATCCAGTGGTGGAAGGATGACGTACGGCTGTACATTTCATCATTGGTCAGGTTTGGCAGGGTTCCAGAGAAAACTACTGAGTCCGACATTGTCTTTGCGTATGCACAAAGTGACTCAACATTAATTTTAGTGATCTCCGATTTACGACCATTACCCCCTACGTGAAGTATGATCTTACTGTATTTACGGTTCTTTTTAGCCTACAGCTTTAGAAGGGATTCTATATTGCCCGCTCTAGCCCCGGGGACACATATGACCGTAGGTGCTGTAGCTGCTGGGGCCGCCGGCTTCACATATCGCAGTATAGAGCTCCCAATAACCAGAATTGGCTTCTCAGCGGGTGTATCACTGAGTAGGGAGTAAGTGTTAGAGAGGCGAAGACGCTCCGGTTTAGAGCGACCGTCATCATGTGCCCTCCCTGGTTTAGATTTAACGCTACGCTTCCCTCGGACAGTCACCCACTCGCCCGGCTGCTCGGGGTCTGCCAGGGGACAGCTAGCAGAAGCTACAGTATGGTGGCCCGCATTAACTGCATGGCGCTGGCTAGCTACGGAAGCATATGATTCTGATTCCATGGTGCGGAGCCGTGCCTCAAATTCACTAAGCCTTGCCTCCAGAGCAGCGAATACACTACATTTATTACATGTATCGTTATCACTAAAGGAGGCAGAGGAATAGCTAAACATTTGACACACAGAGCAAGAAAGAGCAGGAGAGGGAGAGGAATTAGCCATTGCTAATGGCTAAGCTAAAGTAGCTAACAACGTTTTAACAATTGTAAATTCAGCGAGTCAGTCGCTGTAAGTGAAGCTAAGTATAAGTGCTTGAGTAGAACAATTGTAATTCAAATGCAATCCAGGCAAATAGCTGCTAATTTAAACAGTAAAGCAGAGTTGAGTAAATTTTTGCTGGAGCAGCAAACTAGCGTTTGTAACGCGGAACACCGGAAGTGACACAATACGCTCACCCTTACACGTCAGCACGTCAATCCCCCTGTGGCGTTAACATTTTGATATGCAGGCTTCGGTAGCTATAAATGACTTTTCCAAAATAAAAGAAATAAAAATAAAAATGACAGTTACATTTTAAAGTGCGGTTTTCTGCTGATGTTTTCTTCCAACCAACACAAAAAAGTCTGAGTGACAAAAAGGATCTATTTTTGCTACTGCCAAAGCTCAGTGGCTTTGTATAATTTGATAAATGCGTAATTGTGACGCAAACGTGTCTGCCAAAAAAACTAAAACAAGCCATTAACCCCAAAGTTTTTTGAAGATTTGAACATTCATTCAGGACCATAATCTTAAGTGTAATATGTGTATGATGATAGTTCCAGTAATGTGCAGTATATAAGTATTGCAAGTAATAAAGACTGACCAACATCTGCTCCAGGTTGTCACTGATAAGATATTTGCATGTTGTAAAACCAAACAGGATCAAATCAAGGAAGTTGAACATGCTTGTAGGCACAGTAAATGCTGGTGTACTTTGTCCACCCTCAAGTCAGCAAGGTACTATTAGGCTATATGTAGATGTTGTAGTTCCCCTTAAAAGCAGTGTGTTGACTCTGTTCTGATGTCAGCCTCATTAAATCTTGTTTTATTAAACAACTGTAAACTATGATAAGCAATGGTATCTTTAAGATAAGATCTGCTTTATTGTACAACTTATCTGTAAAGCTGCTGGCTATAGAGAAGAGACAGAATAACTAATGTAATCCTTTGTGTGAAAGCACAATGAAGTTTTCAATGCGAGGAGCTACAAAGACTGGAGCCTTTTTATTCTTAATATACATCATAATTTACATGATCGTGAGTTGGAGAACAGGCAAATCTTTTACAAAGGGAGTCACAGATCGAGAGGTTGTGAGGAGGAAACTGGACAGGATTGAAAAGACCCTAAATAAGCTGGGTGAGTACCAATTCAGAAGCAACCTTATAAAAGAGTTATATGACAAGTGTAAAGTTCTGGCTTTGTAATCACACAACATTGGATTGGTAATGAAGTAAACCTTTTATATTAAAGATCTGTAATCTAAAGTAATTGAAGAGGAATACATTTTTATTGCAAACTCGTGCACCGCGAAGAGTGTAGCTGAAAGACCATATAAATGTTGTTGTTGTATGCTGATGGCATTGTGTTGGTTTCAGAGAAAGAGATTCATTTACAAGAATTTCTAAACATTATTAGTTTATGGTGTAGTAAATACTTGCCATTAAAGTGAAACAGTGAAAACCCACAGATAATACATATTAGAAAGCAATTTGAGCAGCAGAGCAATATATATTTATAATATATACGTATATTTCTTATTGGTTTTGTCTTTAATAAAAATCTGAGATTTTCAGGACAGCAGGACGAGCATTAGCATTTAGGGTCTGTGATGATGTATATAATGAAATTGTGACCTTGGTTTTCATAAATTTATGATTCAATGGTTCCATTTTATTTTGCTGAAGGAGTACTGGGTTGTAAGGATGCCGCTGACTGAGGAGCTTTCTTGGGAAGCATAAATATAGTGCTAAGCAGGCTACTGAAGGGGACATGGGGTAGGGCCATGTTTTGTAAAGCGGAGATGTGAAATAGTTCGGCTGTGGATCCACCTGAGGGCGATTTCACAAACTCCTTTCACCGACTGGTTACAGACCAACACATCTTTTTAGATGATTTATTTCTTTTTCTGTTATTTTAAAGTATGAAGCAGTAGTCTTTATCATGTATATTATTGTTTGGCATTCTTAGCACACAATTTGTGTTCTGTCCAGTAAAGTGGGACTATAAATTTTGAGAGGATTGTATAATTATAAAACATACCCTAATTTTACAATCCTCCTTAATTATAGTCTTAGTTCACTGGACCAGTAACTATACAGTTCAGGCTACTATATATTCATGAAACAACAGGAGAGAGGACACCTCAATGTTTTTTGTATATATTATTATATTATTATATTATATTTTTAACTGATGAATACTCTTTTACAGTCATGTTTACATGTGTAGGCTACTATGAGTTTTACTTAATTATCTTTATAGTTTCTAGCTTTCAGAGTGCAATTACTTCAGTGTTCTTCTTTTCTATGTCCATATACCGCGACGAGGCAAAACATATAATATGTAAAGAAGGTTAAAAACAGTGAGAAAAAGTGTGACAGGTAATAGCGGACCGACTGAATGATAGTCTACAAATATACATTCGTGAACCACTTCTCTTGAAACCATTCAATGAGTCTGTCATTTGCACAAACAAACAGTTGTGCAAGCAGTGGGAAGTTAATAAGTTACTTAGGAAATTTATATTATGAGAGAGAGGCGAGACATCTTCTGCTCACAAGGCCAGAGTAGGCAAGTGACTCATTTAATGGTTTCAATTAAGAGCAGTAGTTTGTAATCATTCAGTTGGTCCGCTATTATCTGCCATGTTTTTTCTCATGTTTTTTTGTTTATAGAGGACGAGCTTCCTTCTTTACATATTATATGCTTTGCTCCCTTGTATATATGGACATAGAAAAGAAAAGACACTGAAGAAATCTAGGAACTATAAAGATAATTAAGTGATATACTTAATGCACATTGTAAACATGAATGTAACAGAGTGTATTCATCAGTTATTTCCCCCGCAAAATATAAGGTCAAAAACCATTGAGGTGTCCTCTCCCTGTTGTTTCATGAATGTACATTAGCCTACACTATATAATTATTAATTATAATATAATAATTATTGGTCAGTGAATGAAGAATTTGGGAGGATTGTACAATTAGTCGTTAAAGAATACAAAAACTAAAATAATTTAAGGTGCATTGGTCCACTATAGAAACACACATGTACAGCACTTTATATATTGTCCTTAGTAACAGACTTCATTTAAAACACGTTTGGCAACTTTATTTTTTGTATTTAGAGGTTATATCAGAATAGGTTTACATGGTTTAATTTTCTAAAAACACCATATTTTTGTTGTACTGCACATTGCTGCAGCTCCTCTTTTCACCCTGTGTGTTGAGCTCTCTGTTTTAGCTACAGAGTGAGACATCTCACTTCTGTACCACCTTTGTTGGGAGTTCGCTCATGTGCAGTACCTAGGTAAGGACTACTAGCCAGTCAGAAGCAGAGTATGCTTCTGATGTGCCATGCTAGCAGCTAGGTGAGGATTCTAACATTTGTTACAACAACAGATTCTCACTCCCATCTCGTAAAATACGGATGCTTGGTCAGGTGCCTTTGTCGTTCTTATTGACGCTAAAAGTCTCATTTAGAGTCATATAATGCGCTTCAACTAAACGCGCTTGGTCGGGACTATTGGCATCCCTTTTGACACAGTTATGTTAAGGAAAAGTCCGTGACACGTGGGAACGGGACGGTTGACTTTAGGGAAAGGTCGTGGGTGGACAATCGTTTCCGTGACATGCGGGAATAACGGGATGGTTGGGTTTAGGAAAAGGTCATGGGTGGGCTTACGCTTCTGTGACACGCGGGAATAACAGGACGGTTAAAGAAGAAAGCAACTTTAGGAAATACGCGGGACACGAACCCCGGTCTCCTTGGCGAGAGTCCTGTGTTTGACCCATACGCCACCCCAACCAACCTCCCTTTGGGG
This sequence comes from Perca fluviatilis, assembly GCF_010015445.1. Lineage (NCBI taxonomy): Eukaryota > Metazoa > Chordata > Actinopteri > Perciformes > Percidae > Perca > Perca fluviatilis. Next base: position 38,312,636 of record NC_053119.1, read on the forward strand.
TGGACTTTGGGCTTTGTCAACCTATAATGTGAACAAAAAAGATATATAACACAATAAAGGAAAGGGAAAAAGCCAAAAAGCATAATATGAGCACTTTAACATGCAAAAATCGTACCCCCCTCCCTTCCTCCTCTCTCTCTCTCTCTCTCTGTCTACCTTATAAAGTCCAATATTCACTCTCATTTTAGCTTTTCTCCACCAACTACACCTCTCAGTATATTTTCGATTTCCAAGGGGCGTTATTAACAGCGCAGACCAAAATGCCTCTGGACGCAATTGAAAAGATCTAAACCAATCAAAGCAACGAAACGACATTGCGCTGAGCGATACATGCAAGTTGCTTGGTCCGTTTTGAAGCAGGAAAAAAAATGGGGCTCAGGTCACAAACATTTTCAAATTACAGCTCAACAGTACACTAAAATGTGTTTCTGCTAAACGACGCTGAAAAGCTACGTAGAGCTGAGGGGAACTGTAGTGTCTGTCAGCTGATAATTCTTTGTAGATTTGTCACTTTGAGCGGCACCTTTTAGGTCACATCCACACGTACCAAAACAATCTTTTTTTCCCCAACTTCCCTGGCATTATTTCAAGAATATTTGCGTCCAAACGGATCCATTTGTAAATGACTCAACACACTACTTCATATTCCAGGCCTATAGGTGGCGGTGTTTCTGCTACAGAAATTCATGCATGCAAATAAAGCTTGCGCGCTGTATACAAACAGACAGTATATTTTGCCCTAGTAACCCTAATAGGCTCAATATCTTCTCCAGCAGGAACACAAGCATGTAGTCTGCCATTGAAGTCACGGGATGAGAGGTTGAAGGCTAGAGGTTGAGGGGTGTGGCGATGACATCATCGATATGCATGTATGCGGCGTTGCCGTCCAAACAAAGTTGCAAGGGCAGCGTTTTCGAATTTTTTCACCCTGGGACCAGGTTTCAAAAAAGTGCGTCTTCAGGCAGTGCGTTTACAGGATTCATTTTGATGATCGGCCAAAACGATGCAAAACATATGCGTTTACACCAAAAAGCGTTTCCGTGTGGATGGCCCCTTACTTTATACATAGTCATTTGATCCATTTTTTATAAAATATATATTGATTATAGCAGCTTAAAATAGGAAGTATATGTGAGCAAGATGGTGGCGCGGTTGAAGCTTTGTGACGCCGTGTTCAGCAAATTAGTAATAATATGCTTGTTTATCTCAAGTATTTTCGGTTAAAACAGTTTAGCATACATATCGTACACCCAACAGGAACTTTTGGACATCGGCTCCTGCCATTCTGACATCGTTATTAGCGTACTTCCAGAGATCGCTAAACCAACGGCACATCCGGATATCCCCACACCGGCTGGAGGGCTCTTCAGATGGACACGCAAAAGCCAGTCCCTCCAGAAAAACCTACAATCGCATAATTCAATGCATAATCAGCCAAAGTCCACATATTTATGCAGGAGCCGCATTTTTTCAAATACGCCGCACTTTCGCCGCATAAATTGCCGATTTCCGCGCAAAATATGCGGGGCTTGCATGATTTCATAATCCCCGCATTTTCGTTGCAAAATGTGGTGTACGGACATCACTATCACAGACAGTCACTACTCAGCTAACCTTGAGTATCTCATGGTTAAGTGTAAACCTTTCTATCTGCCCAAAGAGTTTATATAATAACAGCAGTTTACATACCTCCTGATGCTAACGCTAAGATTGCCATGAAAGAACTGCATTCTGTTATTAGTAAGCAACAAACTCTGCACCCTGAGGCAGCCTACATTGTCGCGGGTGACTTCAACCACTCCAATTTAAAGACTGTGCTGCCTAAATTCCATAAAAAATGGATCATGCCCCACAAGAGGAGAAAATATTTTAGACCAAGTTTTCAATAATGTAGCTGATGCATACAAAGCTGCTCCCCTCCCCCATCTAGGCCACTCAAGCCAAAACAGTCCACTGCAACAAGCCTTAACGACTTCCATCCAGTTGCACTCACCCCCATCATAATGAAGTGCTTTGAGAGGCTGGTCCTGGCCCATCTCAAGACCTGCTTACCACCTTCACTGGACCCCTTCCAATTCGCCTACCATCAGAACAGAAGCACAGAGGATGCCATCTCTACGGCACTTCACTCTGCCCTGTCCCACGTTGACAGTAGCAACACCTATGTGAGAATACTGTTCATTGACTTTAGTTCAGCATTCAACACCATCATCCCCACCAAACTCAGTGAACTGGGCATCAATACCTTCCTCTGTAACTGGATTCTGGACTTCCTGGATAATCACACCTCCTCAACAATCACCCTGAACTGAGCCCTCTCCTTTACTCCCTCTTCACCTACGACTTTACCATTGTAAAGTTTGCAGACGACACTCCGGTGATTGGTCTCATCAGCAAGGTCTCTCCGCACCCATACCAGCAGGTTCAAAGGAAGCTTCTTTCCTGCGGCTTTCACCCTACTGAACTCTAACTCTGCATCCCGGTAATAATTAACCCACTAAGCTGTTATGTTGTTCATACATTGTTCATATTACATAGCCATATTTATTCTGCTCTCATAACACTGCAATATATTTCTTGTCCTGCCTATGCACCACTTGTCACCCCCCCACTCCCAAAGAACCATCCACCTACTAGCTGTCAGCTGCCAGAACAAATTAATGTGTGTTAAAAGTGAACACAGATACTTTGTGAGTGTTCAGTAAGCCTGCCAAACAAACAGCACAGTTTTAATGACCATGTGCAACCCACAAGCTGATTATCTAATTACTAATCTAGTGTAGAGAAAAACAATTTTTATTTTTGCCATTATTGGTTATCCCACAGCCATTACAGTAAAACAAATCATGCATTCTATTATATCAGGCTTTCAGTCTAGAGCCTTCAGAATTGTAATTTTTACTAATTTTCACAAGATTGAGCCATTTTCTCATGTTTCCTCTATTGGGCAAATACATAATATATTCCTGGTTTCCACTCAGGGTATCGCTGCTGTTATGGAGGACTGCTGATAAAAACTGACATATATCAGACTGTAAAATCAAAATACCCCTAGCATTTAGTAATCACAAAAAAAAATCATAAAAACAACAACATTGGCATTATGGGTTAAAATAAAAAAGAATTAATATTTAGTAGTTAGGATCATTCAGTTAAAAGTGGAAAATAATATTAATACTGTACATACTTGTATGGCAATTTTGTTATGCAGACATTTTTGTCCTCCAAGGACATCTAAGCAACTAGCAACCAACAAGGGTTACCATGGTAAAAATGACCTCTTAATATCAGCATGCTAACATGCTGATATTCTAGCTAACGTTAGAATTTAGCTCAAAGCAAGCTGTGCCTAGCCTCACAGAGATTCTTATTTATGTTTTAAGACTTGTGTTGTCTTCCCGTCGACCATGATTTTGTTGTCCTTCTGGGTCAAAATTAAAAATTAACTTTTTTGTTGTTGTTTTTTCAACGTTTTTGTCGTTTTTTTCTATGCTTTTGACACTTCTTAAAGGTTTTTGGCTCTTTTTTCAACATTTCTTTTAATTCATGGTCAATAAACCTAATTTATGTGACATTATACTTGTTTTTTTAGTAAAAAATAAGCAGAAATTATGAATTATTTCGACTATGGATGTTGAGTGGATCACACTGGTACATGTCAAAGTTTAGTCAGGATACTGTTTTGAAACCATTTAAACTATTACTTTTGGGCAATTTAGTTGAAAGAAACCCATATTTCTGATATAAAAAACATTGAAAATGGGTCAAATGTGACCCGAGGAAAACACAAGGGTTAAGACTTAAGAGTTTTGACAACCTTTAACATTTGAGCATTCATTTACTATATACTGTTTAATGTCACAGATATTACATTGACTTGTTGCTAATATATATAGCCTATATTGCTCCTCTGACTGCACCCAACACATGAAGAAAAGGAATCCAGCAAGCTATATATAAAAAAGTAGAAAACGCTTACCTGCCATCTCTACCTTCTCACAGTGTCCCCTAAAGGTTTTCTTTATGTGTCAATGTATTGTAAGAACTTATTTTAACCCTTGTGTTGTCTTCCCGTCGACCTGCAACTTTTTGTTTTTCTGAGTCAAAATTTTAAATGAAAAGCCTTTATCAACATTCATCTTTTTCGACACTTTTGTGGCTTTCCCCGATGTTTTTGTCACTTTTATCAACGTTTGTCAACTTTTTCTGGGCCTTTAGAAGTTTTTGTGGGTTTTTGTCCCAAGCTTTTTTTTTTTTTACATTTGTTACTTTTTTCGACATTTGTGTCACTTTTTTGACATTTTTGTCACTTAAACATTTTTGTCACTTTTTTGACGTTTGTCACTTTTTTCAAAGTTTTTTTATCAATAGTTTTTTCTTCAAATGCTATAAAATTGACTAAAACATCCAAATTCAATTAAAGTAGCGAACTGATTATTTATCTAACTTGTTAAGGGACCGTTCGGTATTTATGGAATGGACAACCGGAGGAAAATAGGGGAGGGTCATGTGTTTTTATTCTTTGTTGTTGGGAGGGTCATCCAATTTTTTTTTTTCTACAGGGGAGGGTCTTCCAACTTTTGCATTCATGAGAAGAGCAACATTTCAAAGTGGCTTGTTTGGTGCATATTTATCAAGTAGCTCCATGTAGCTCTTTCAGACTGCGTTCGCCGGCTCTCTTGCTGCAAGAAGCGGCGCAGGAAGCAAGGAAATCACGGTGGTGTTCGAGTGTGGATCAGGGGTTTTGCGAGTCTCCCATGCGCAACTTTTATCTCGCCGGTCCTCCATCGACTTTGCAGGAAGCAGAGGCCTCTACTTGGCTCGCCGATCATGGGACCTGAGATACACCTGTCATCTATCCATCTCTCCAGCTTGGTCATCGACGCTTGATTGCCCCGCAGCTCCACTAAGACTGCGCATCCGAAGCTGCGGGGTGAACTTCCTGAATATTCGCCCACTACAACGCTCTCAATCTCCACAGCCTTTGGATTACTTTGCGGCTAAAGTGGCGCTACTGAACTGTAGGTCCGTGTCAAACAAGACCTTCATTTTAAACGACTTTTTTACCAAACGTGATCTGGACATGCTATTTTTAACGGAGACATGGATTGGCTCCGGTGCTGGTGAGACATCTGTCTTTGGCGAACTTTGTCCCACAAACTGTTCATTCATAAGTACTCCGAGGAGGTCAGGAAGAAGTGGAGGAGTGGCTTTGATCTTTAAAAATCGGCTTACGGTACAAACACTCTCTGCTGAGACCTTTTCTTCCTTTGAAGTACAATGCGTAAAAGTAGAAACTGCTACTACATCATTGGTGTGCGCACTTGTTTACAGGCCTCCTAAATCAGACAAACATTTTATAAAAGATTTCTCAGACTTTCTGTCTCACTATGCAACATCCTATGACTGTTTGTTGATTTTGGGTGATTTTAATATTCATGTCTGTTTCCCAGGTAAACCCTTGGTTAGTGAGTTTTGTCATGTAATGGAGTCATTTGGCCTCCTCCAGCACATACAGTAAATCAGGCGACCCATGTTCAGGGGCACACTCTTGATTTGATTTTATCCCACAGATTTTCCATTGATAACATAAGCATTGAGGATGCATCCTTCTCTGACCATATGCCTATTATGTTCAATGTTAAACTATTTAACTCACTGTATACAGCCAGATCTTCTGGCCACTACGCTCGTCATATTAACTCTTCAACTGCAAATGAGTTCGCTGAATGCTATTTGGGAAATGTTATCAATGATCACCTCTTGAGCCCTGATGAGCTAATATCCTCCTTCAACACATCTTGCTCAGCTATCCTTGATACTGTGGCCCCTCTAAAACTTAAACGCCCTAATTTTAAATCCCAACAGTGGCTTGATGATTCCACCCGCCATCTCAGGCAGATTTGTCGAAGAGCGGAGCGTAAGTGGAAAAAAGATCACCTCCTAGTCTCTTTAGAAATATTCAGAAATTCCCTGGCCAATTTCCAAGCTGCAGCAAAAAAAGCCAGGGCTAAGCATTTCTCAGACATTATAACAAAACATTCCCATCGCCCTAGAATTTTATTTAATACCATAAACTCAATAGTTAACCCCCAAGTCTCTCCAGAGGTCGAGGCATCCACCAATAGCTGTGAAGAGTTCTTGAAGTTCTTTTACTGTAAAAATTGACCACATCAGAGCACAGTTCACTCCTGTTGTATCTGACACCCCACCATATTTCCCCATCGCTACAGCTACCTTTGACCAATTCCAAGCAGTGTCCTACACTGAACTATGGGACATTGTAAAGCACATGAAACCATCAACAGCCCCACACGATCCCATCCCCTCACAGATTATCAAAGATGCTTTTGATGCTGTTGGTGCGGCTATTCAATTTATTCTTAACTCCTGTTTCAAGCATGCGGTTGTCCAGCCTATGCTAAAGAAACATAACCTAGATGCAAAGTGTCATAATAACTTCTGGCCTATATCTAAACTGCCATTTATCTCAAAAATTTTGGAGAAGGTGGTGTTAAAGCGCCCATATTATGCTCATTTTCAGGTTCATAACTCAATTTTAAGATTGTACCAGAATAGGTTTACATGGTTTAATTTTCAAAAAACACCATATTTATGTTGTACTGCACAGCTCTCTCTCACTGCTGCAGATCCTCTTTTCACCTGGTTTCTGTTTTAGCTACAGAGTGAGACCTCTTTTCTTCTTCTTCTTCTGTACTATCTTTGATTGCACTCGCACATGCTCAGTAGCTCAGATGTAGAGCATGTCAGCTAGCTAACTCTAGAGACAGTAAAAGAAAGCCTGTTTCTCCAACTTTGGTCAGTTACAAGGCAGGATTAGCTGGGAGACTTCTAAATGAGGGCACACATGTAAGTAGTTCTTTTGTAGATTATGGTGAACTTGTGTGTGTTGTAGCAGTGCTTTGCTATTGAGAACGACGTAGCATGCTAGCGTTAGCATTAGCGTTAGCATGCTAACGAGCTAGCGGTTGTGGTTAGCCAGCTCATTTCGGACTGTGACGTCACAGTCCGAGCCGATTTTGAACAGCTCACTAGGAGACTGAAAGCAGGACACATTCAGAAACCGTATCTCACTCAAAACAGCATGGATGGATTTTTTTCAAAGTTTGTATGTGTGTGGAAGCACCAGAGACACAAAAGAACACCCCAAATCCCAGAAAAAGTGATTTTTTCATAATATGGGCACTTTAACGCGGCTGCTTCCATACCTCAACTCCACAGAGATCCTAGAGCCATTTCAATCTAGGTTCAAAGCCCGCCACAGCACTGAGACAGCCCTGTTAAAGGTGACAAATGACCTCTTGCTCACTCTTGACTCAGGTGATAATGCCATTCTGGTCTTGTTGGATCTTAGCGCTGCATTTGACACTGTAGACCATGGTACACTACTAGAGTGTCTCGAACAGTGGGTTGGCATTAAGGGTACAGCTCTAAGCTGGTTTCACTCCTACCTCCACCAAAGATCTTTCTCAGTATCCATAGGCCAGTACTCCTCATCCCTTGCCCCTGTGTCTTATGGTGTCCCTCAGGGATCCATTCTGGGTCCAGTACTCTTCAGCCTTTATATGCTCCCCTTAGGTAACATCATCAGAAAATTTAATATCTCATTCCATTTCTATCCCAACTGTACATCCCACTTAAATCCAACAACTCCATGCAGCCTCTTTTAGACTGTTGGAAAGAAATTAAAATCTGGATGGCTAACAATTTTCTTCAGTTAAATGATAACAAAACTGAAGTTATTGTCTTTGGTCCTTCAAAATCCAAAACTGCCATCCCTGCCGACCATGGTCACCTTGCGCCCTATGTTAAACCCCATGTATGTAACTTGGGTGTTATTTTAGACTCCCATCTTAACCTGGAGAAACAAATATCTTCTGTTGTAAAGTCCAGTTTTTACCAACTAAGAATAATTTCTAAACTCAAGTCTGTTCTGTCATACAATGATCTGGAAAAAGTCATCCATGCCTTCATAACCTCCCACTTAGATTATTGTAACTCTCTCTACTTTGGTCTCCCTCTGACTCTACTGGCACGGCTTCAGATGGTCCAAAATGCAGCGGCTAGGCTGCTCACGAATACAAAAAAGCATGAACACATTACACCTGTCCTAGCCTCCTTGCACTGGCTTCCAGTCCAGTCTAGGATACAATTTAAAATACTGTTGATGGTTTTTAAAGCACTTCACGCCCTGGCCCCCAGCTACATAGCTGATATTATTCATCTTCACGTAGCCCCCAGGTCCCTCAGATCCTCCAGCCAAGGCCTCCTCCATGTCCCACGGTCCCGGCTTAAGCAAAAAGGTGACAGAGCCTTTTCTTTTGCTGGTCCTCAGCTGTGGAACTGACTGCCACCTGACATCAGAAATGCCCCTTCAATTGTGATATTCAAAGCCAGGCTCAAAACTCATCTTTTTACATTGGCCTTCCCGGCATCTTAATTGTCTTATCCTGCTAGGTTTGTAATTAAGTGTTTGTCTTTCGATGTACTTTTTAGCCTAAATCACTGATTTGTACGTGTTTTATTTTATTTTTCTTATTTTATTTTATCACCCTGTGACTATTGCGTAGCACAGCACTTTGGTCAGCGCGAGCTGTTTTTAAATGTGCTATAGAAATAAACTTTACTTACTTACTTACTTACTCTCAGTCTCGGCCCCTATCGCTAGCAGATCGTTCCCTCCCTATTTAGTCAGCCAGACCTGTAGCTTATTTCCCAAACTGAATAAATTCCGCTCGCACATATAAACACAAAACTGCTTTGCTATCTCAATCGTGTTGTAACTGTTGTCTGCTGAAAAAATAGTTGTATTCATTTGCATGATTGCCGTACTGTTTAGTTAAAAAACATCCAAAACACAGTATGAAAACATAGCTGACCAGACGCAAGCTTTTCTTTTGAAAAGCTTTTATATTGACGCTCGTCTGAGAAATGGAGTTTTGGATAATGTTCAGCTTCGGCACTTTTACCTATGCTAAAATATTCAATGACTGAGGAAGCCTAGTGACGAGTCCATAGCAACCAGTGTTGAATTACCCAGTGTGCTTTGCTGAATGGTCTCAATGTTTTATGGTTTATTTCATGTGAATACTAGTTTACTAGATGAGTAACTTAGTATTTGAAGTAACGCAGGAAGTGTGCATTTAGTTTCCATGCTTACTGTGTTTCTACAACAATGTTAGTGAGTAAATCTACTGAAATGGCCACCACACCATAACAGAGGAGTGTGATGCGTCAGATGAGAATGCAGCCATTTAGCTATATATGCCATGGCTGTAAAAAACAAAAGGAAATCTGTATAGCTTTATCAAGTGCAAATCAGTACAATAAATTGTTGGGCAGGGTCATTCGTTATCTCCCAATCATGTAGGTGGGTCATCCAAAATGTATTGCTGATGAAGGGAGGGTCAGGTCTATTTTGACTAAAGGTCCCAAAACTCCTCTGATGGCTCCTTAAATAAATAATAACAGTCAGTCCCTAACAATGTTATTTTTTTGGAAAATTTGTTTGAAAGAAAACCCAAATTTCTCATATAGAAACTTTTTGAAAATAAGTCAAATTTGACCCAAGGGAGGGTTCAGGGCCGTCGAACTGGGGGGAAAAAGGGGACTGAGTACCCAGGGCCCTCATGTGAGTAGGGCCCAAAAAGATGCTAGATTGAATAGCTGTGGATGCGGGGAGGGGCCCATAGAAAATGCCTTTCTGGGGCGACCTCTAGCTCACCCAGTGGGATGCCCCATGTAGGCTGAGTCCTTTGCAGCGGCCCAGGTTCGAATCCAACCTGCAGCCCTTTACTGCGTGTCATCCCCCATCTCTCTCCCACCTTTCCTGTCTATCCACTGTCTCTCACTCTGAAATAAAGGGAAAAAAAACCCCCAAAAAATAATCAAAACATTTTTTTTTTTTAAATGCCTTTCTACAGGGCCCAGAATTTGGTGCTACGCCCCTGGGAGGGTTAATACATTTTCCTTCAGCTGCAGTTACGTATTTGACCACACGGCTCAGCCTGGGCTCAGCCCACTAATTGGGAACACCTGCGCTTAATATGGGCAATAGAGGAAGAACAGGTCTCACCTTGCGTGCTGCTCACTGCCCCCGCCTTTTGCAACAAAAGAACATATCACCCAAAACTATCATGATTCATAAACAAATGCCACTTGTCTGGTAGAGGCTGTCAGTCCTAGTCTAAGGTCTTTCAAGGTTTTCCATTCACTTGCTGGGGGTTCAGTCTGTGCGTTATCACTATGAGAGCAGTGTTGTTGAAGCAGTCAATCGTCATACTGGGGGGATCGGGCTCCTCGTCCACGTGGGCATGTTTCCAAGGGAAAGGGTCCAAGGGTGGATATGAGCCTGCTCCTTTTTGGACAGTTTTTGAAAATATTAATTAGGGCCTGAGTGCCGACAGCGGCGAAAGCCCTATTGAAACTCGTAACTCATCCCGTAACGCCCTGCTATGACATGAACTACTATGACTACAATTGTAGTCACTGTTCTATTATCTCTATTGTGACTATTACCCCACTGTTCATCACACCCCCAAACGGCACCATCAGACACCGCCTATCAAGAGTCTGGGTCTGCCGAGGTTTCTTTCTAAAAGGGAGTTTTTCCTCGCCACTGTCGCAATAGCCACTGCTAATGCTTGCTCTTGAGGGAATTACTGGAATTGTTGGGGCTTTGTAAATTTATAGTGTGGTCTAGACCTACTCTATCTGTAAAGTGTCTCGAGATAACTCTTGTTATGATTTGATACTATAAATAAAATTGAATTGAAATTGAATTGAATTGAAACTGAAGGAATTTTCTTCCACCAGTAAATGAATCACCTTTTTGAGGGGCTTAACATAATCAAAAACTTACCAAAATTGTACGTATTTTAAGGGTTTTGGCCATTTCCACGTCATACTTTAACAAACTCTTAGAGATTTCATCGGATCAACTTCAAGTTTGGTCTGTGCCATCTTAAGACGTTAAAGATGAAAAGTTATTAAAAGAAAAACTTTTCGTCATAGGGCATGGCGTGGATGGCCATTTTGTGCGTTTTGACAATCAAAACAGGAAGTGGGTGTAACTTGAGTATACATTGTCTAATTGGCTCGAAACTTTTCAGGATTCATAAGTGTCCAACCCTGAGAAGATCTAAAGGCCGATATTTACTCAAAGTCATAGCGCCCCCTAGTGGCAACAGGAAGTAGGCCTAAAAGTCAAGGTGCTATACTTTAACGAACTACTCCTAGAGATTTCATCCGATGGACTTCAAATTCAGTCTGTGTCATCTAAAGACCTTAAAGATGAAAAGTTATTAAAAGAAAAAGTTTTCGTCCAACGGTGTGGTCGTGCGCTCATGTTTGACAAGGGTCCAGGGCTGAGGACATCTATAGGCCAAAATTGACTTTTGGTCATAGCATCAGCCTTATATGACATACATCATCCGATTACATTAAACTTATAATGTGTGGTCTACATGTGATACTGAGCCGCCCCCTATACTTTAACCATGCCCACTTACTCAGGACACGCCCCCTTTTATAACATTTGAACCGTTTACGGTAGAGTCTTGTGTGAGGTGTCATCGACTCAGCAGAGAGTTCTTTCTTCATTGGTGATGGTTTGCCCTGCCCACTATGATTAAGCCACGCCCCCTTTCATAATATTTGAACCGTTTAAGGTAGACCCTCGTGTGAGGTATCATTGAACTCAGCAGAGAGTTCCTTCTTCGTTGGTGATGGTTTGGCCCACCCCCTATGTTGTAGCTACGCCCCTTTTTATAACTTATGATTGGTTTGATGTACACCCTTGTGTGAGGTATCAATGAACTCAATGATAAAGGTTTGCCCCGACCCCTATGCTTTGGCCACGCCCCCTTTCCCAGCTAATGAACTGTATGACGTAGAGTCTTGTGTGAGGTATCATTGAACTCAGAAGGGAGTTCCCTTTTCATTACTGACTATTTGCGGTGTCTGAGTGCAGCTTTAATTGTAAAAGTATTTTTTATATTATTTGTAACACTGTATAGATATTGTTCTTGTTCCTTTGGTGTGTTGCTACGCACTTTTGTATTTGTATATATACTATATATATATATATATATATATATATATATATATATATATATATTAGGGGTGTCACGATTCTCCAAATCCTCGATTCGATTACATTTTACTTTTTTTTTAAAGCACAGGTTGCTATGCCATTTTTAGACTAAACTTGTATGCAATGTAATATCTGACCTTTGTTCACAATGTACCACACTACATTGTCAAAATTAAAACATTATTAACAACATAATGTAACTACTCTGTACAGTATATCTTCAGTCAGTTGGAAACTTGACAATTTGTCAATAAAGGTGTTTGGTGTTTTAAGCCTCCAACGTTGTCTTCCAAGCCTCCAACGTTGTCTTCCAGGCAGCGCTGCCTGGAAGGAACTAGGATTAGGCAGTGGTTATGGTTAGGTGCCTTGAAGATGACGGTCGCAGCACTGACTTGAAGGCTTTGTTGGGGGCTTAAAACACCATCGAGCCAGCAAAGCGGTCTTAGCAGACAGAGAGCAGAGAGGGCAATTCGGCAGTCTGCTAACTTGTTGCTCTCTCTAATATAATCAATATAAGCTGCTCTGTTTAGGTTACAAAACATGCATGCATGCTGAAATTCAACTGTGCGGTTTTGTCGGGATTAAGCTATAAACAGAGGAAAACTCCGCTAGCTGCTAGGCTAATGTGCAATGGTAAACACACAGAATATGGTACAAGCACATAGCAGTGTTGTGTTCATGTAATACGTAGAGTATACATATATACAGCTCTAGTTATGTTATTCAGAATGACTGTTTTATGTCGCACATTGTTAGTTCTATTATTCAGCATGCCTGTGTCACATTGCACATTTTTGACACTGAGAGGCCACCGTAGGTGTGCGTGTTTTTTTTGGTTTCCCGGAAATAAAGGAAGAGAGTTGTTGCATTACAAATTGAGACCAGTTGTTATTTTAGCAACATAACATTGGCGACGAGGATGGCTGATGCCCCGGTTTTCTCTCTGCCACCTCCGGACTGTTTTCTTCCCCTCCCTGGCGAACCTGTGCGCCCCCCTTGGAATCGGGTGGAAAACGTCTTTTGAACTGTACCTTTTAGCCATTGGATTGGATGGTGCTGCTAGCGCGAGGAAGCGCGCTATCCTGCTGCACTTGCTGGGAGCGGAGGGGAACAGGATTTTCAACACGCTTGACGGTACTCTGGACACTTACAATGCTGTCATTGAGGCTTTGACTGGACATTTTGTGAAGTCACAGAACATCCTTTTTCGGCGGCTGGAGTTCAGACAAAGATGTCAGCGCCCTGGTGAGTCTGCTAGGCAGTTTGTAGCAGATTTGAAAGCCTGCGCGCTAGTGCTGTAATTTCGGCGTCATGAGGGATGAACTTATTCGGGACCAGCTCATTGAAAAAACGTCTAATCCCAGAGTTCAGGAGGAGTTGTTACTCAAAGATGCAACACTGTCACTGGATGACGCACTAACACTTCGCCTTTACAAGTGGAGGCGGCAACTCAATGTGCTGCTAAAATAGCAGAAAACAAGTCTCATACTGCCGTTATGGAACAGCCAGTGCATCAGCTATCGAGCTCAGACAACCTGGCGCCGACCCCTGCTATACAGATGGCGCCCCCAGCAAACACGCCAGCAGAGACGCTGTGGGAATTGTGGCTCCACCGTCATGCCACAAGGGCCCAGGACTGCCCTGCTAGGGGCCAAATATGCAGACGCTGTCAGAAACCTAACCACTTTGCAAAATGGTGCCGGTCTGCTCGACTGGCTACCCTGAACAGTCACATGACCCGGTGGTGCCAGTGCGTACCATAGGCCCTCACCCAGGGACCTTCTCCAGGTGCCCCGTATACCTGGATGGCTGCTGTGTCCCTCTTCTCCTCGACACTGGGGCCAAGGTATCACTGCTGAATGTTGACACCTGTAACCTACTCTTCCCAAACAGACAGCTGCAGCCCCCATCCACTGCTCTCTGTGGCTACGGCCGCAGCAAAATCGACGTTGTCGGTCAACTCTACCTCCCAGTTCGCTACACCTCTACAACCATGGACCGCTTCCCATTCCACGCTTACGCGCGGGCAGAACATCATGGGACTTGACCTCTTTCTCAGCCTTGGCTTCACCTTACAGGACAACAACGGAACACGAATACTACAAGTGGATTCCCCTTGGCAACAGAGCCGGCCTGACCTGTTCAATGGCCTTGGGTGCCTCACCTCATTCATACAAAAACCGGCTCCTGGACCACGCGAGCGCCTCCCGTGGTCCAGCCCCTTCGGCGTGTGCCCCTGGCTTCGCGGGACGGCGTACACAGGAGCTCCAACGCCTCAGGCTGATGGCATTATAGAACCCATTGACGCCTCTCCGTGGGTGTCCAACCTCGTCATCGCCATGAAGAAGTCAGGTGGACTGAGAGTCTGCGTTGACCTTCGCCAGGTCAACAAAGCAGTGGTGCCTGACAAGTACCCTCTCCCGACAACAGAAGAACTCACGACCCACTTCTATGGCTCCCGGGTCTTTTCTAAGTTGGATTTACGTCAGGGCTACCTACAAATCCCTCTGCACCCGGAGAGTTGGAACCTGACGGCTTTTATCACCCATACTGGCCTGTACCGATATACGAGAATGCCTTTTGGGCTCAGCTCAGCGCCAAGCTGTTTCCAGAAAATCATGTCCACAATCCTCGCCAGCTGCCCTGGTACCGTGGCCTATTTGGTACACGGGCCAGATGTTGACACGCACAACGCCCGCCTGGAACGAGTTTTTGACTCCCTCAGCCGCCACCATGTAACCTTGAACGCTGAGAAGTGTACGTTCTCTGCACCGGCCATTGACTTTGTCGGGTTCCGGGTGTCCGCAGATGGTATCTCCCCTCTCCAGTCGAATGTGGCAGCCATCAGCGCAGTCCCCACCCCCACGACAGCCTCGCAGCTGGCTTCGTTCTTGGGAATGACAGCCTACTACATGCGTTTCCTGCCCCAGTACTCCTCTGTCCCGCCCCGCTGAGGATGCTGCTCAGGCAGGATGCTTCTTGGGTCTGGACTCCTGAATGCCAGGCAGGTTTCACGTAACTGAAGCGTCTTCTCACCACGTCCCCAATCCTGGCACACTTCCAGCTGGACTGCCCCACATTCGTGACCCTGCGATGCATCTGCTGTGGCTCTGGGCGCTGTTCTGTCACAGCTCCATGACGGCGTGGAGCAAAATTGAGAGGGAGGCCCCCGCCTGCATTTGGGCGCGCGAGGTGGCATTTGTACGCGGATCGTCTTTTACCCCTACGGACAGACCACCAGGCCCTGACAGCCCTGATGTCCACTTCGGGTGGAGGACACAGGCCCCTTCGCCTCTACAGATGGTCAGACCGCCTGCAGCAGTATGACTTTCAGCTACAATTCACGCCTGGCAAGACTAATGTTGTAGCAGATTTCCTATCCCGTCCTGCTGCCACCCAGTGCTCTGCTGTCTCTCCAGAGGATGAGGAGGGGGTAGTGCACCTGGTCCACTCACCACTGAAGGACACAGTCTCCCTCCGTGATCTGGAGTCCGCCTCAGCAGCCGAGCCCGTCTTCAGCATGCTTCGCGACTACATCAGACGTGGTTGGCCGGCCTGCCCGCCCCACCAGAACTGGAGCCATACCATTGAGTGAAGCATGAACTGTCATGCTGGGGTGAGGCCTGCATTGCACGTGGGCTCCTCGTGCTGTCATCCCAGTGGCTCTCAGAGGGTGTGTCTTGCAAATGGCACATCAGGGACACCCCCGGCATCGTCAAAGCCAAACAAAGGTGCCGTGGACGTGTGTGGTGGCCCGCCATGGACCGTGATCTGGAGGGACTCATCCGCTCCTGTACAGCGTGCCTCACCAGTGGGAAAACTGGGCCGCCCGCTTCACTTCCGCTACAGCCAGTAGACTGGCCGTCTGCACCATGGGACCACTTGCAGCTTGATATCTGTGGTGAGCTGTACAATGTGCCACACCACCAGAGGTTCCTCGTGGTGGTCTACGACTTGCACTCCAAGTGGCCTGAAGTGGCTCCCATGGGTACGGTTACCTCTGCTGCTGTGGTCAACTTCCTCGACCAGCTGTTTTCCCGCTGGGGCTTGCCTCGTGCAGTTACTACGGACAATGGTCCTCAGTTCCTGTCCTTGGAGTTCACCACCTTCCTCGCCAACAAAGGGGTTACCCACATCCGGACCTCCGTCTATCACCCCCAAGCCAACGGGGGGATGGAACGATTCAACCAATCCCTGAAAAATGGACTGCATGCTCACATGTCTGAGGGATACTCCCTGATGGCCGCACTGTCACAGACCCTCCTCCACTACAGGGCAACTGCCCACTCTACAACAGGGGTCTCCCCTGCCGCACTCATGCTGAAAAGGGAGCTTGTGCTTCCCCTGTCAAGACTCCGTCCATCAATGGCCGCGGACCCACAGCCATGCCCAGCAGCAGTCACGTCTCGCGTCAGGAGGCAACAGAGTTCCATGAAGCGGAGGTTCGATGAGAAGCACAAGGCTAAGTGGCCTGCTATCAGAGTGTCAGACTGGGTCAGAGCCCGCCGGCCCCAAAGAGCTAACAAGCTGTCTTCGTTCTGGTCGGCTCCGTACCAGGTCAGTCGGCAGCTCGGCCCAGCTTCTTTTCAGCTGACCGATGGTTCCCGTTGGCACGCCAGCTGCTTGCGCAGAGTGCCCTCCCCTCTTCACCAACCTCACCTGGCAGGGGTGGAGCAGAGCAACTCAGCAACTGGGCCGACGGAGCAGGGCAACCCAGCAACTGGGCCGGACCCTCATGTGCCGGACCCCATTGCGGCACCTCTTGCCCTGGCGGAACCGACTGCTCAGTGCTTCAGCCCCGCTGCCGGCACCACTTGTTCCTGAGCCCCGCCCTGTCAGGGTCCGCACGCGCCCTGGGCACTTCGAGGACTTTGTTGCCACCTTTCATGTCTGAACATTCGGAGGGGGGGGGAAATGTTGTGTTCATGTAATACGTAGAGTATACATATATACAGCTCTAGTTATGTTATTCAGAATGACTGTTTTATGTCGCACATTGTTAGTTCTATTATTCAGCATGCCTGTATCACGTTGCACATTTTTGACACTGAGAGGCCACCGTAGGTGTGCGTGTTTTTTTTGGTTTCCCGGAAATAAAGGAAGAGAGTTGTTGCATTACAAATTGAGACCAGTTGTTATTTTAGCAACATAACAAGCAGAGCTTGCAAACTGTGTTTTTTTTGTCAACAACGCGAACATTGTCAACATAACTCACTGGAAATCCTAAATACTTCCACACCGGCGATTTCAGTGAAGGAGGAGGGGGTTCAAGTTCTGTCGAGGAGGTTGACTTGCAGCAGTTCAACGTGTGTGTTTTTTTCCCACTTGACAAGCCGACCGGACATGACATTGGGGCGTGGCAGCATCGACGATTCCATTTTTTATATATATATATATATATATACGTATATATATATATATATATATCTACATATATATATATAGTTCGAAATACAAATAAATGAAATGAAATTTCAAGTTTTGAGCATCAACGACTTAATTTTCTCTATTCAGATACACTTTTATGCACCAATTTACGGTGAAAATACCTTTATGTAGCCTATGTGAAGAAGAAAAACACAGATGACAATTCAAACTATATCAAAAATATAATGGAAAGTATGTTGTTGCATGTCATTGGGCATTTTTAAGTGGGTATATAGAAATCCTGGAGCTTTCTTAGTGGGTATACTGCGTATACCTATGTATCACATGGACTACACCACTGATTTTATGTAGAATCCATCTAGAGAACATTCATCTCAAGAAAAAATGCTTTATTTTAAATAAGAATCAGTAATCATTTGACTCTCTCCCTGTCATCCTTTTGTTAAGACAATGTAGTCAGAGCTTTTGAGAAAAAGCAGGACACCATGCAGAAAATGTTCGAAGAGGACAGACTCAGATGGAGAAAAGCTGCAGACCAAAATGAGACTCCTCAAGAGAAAAAGTCTAATAAACTGTTTCCCAACTCTGCCCTGTTCACGACGTGGGGGGAGAATCTCTCGGAGGATGACCAAAGAGAGGCACAGGATTTGTTTGTCAAGTATGGATACAACGTTTTTCTCAGTGATCGCCTTCCTCTAGATCGAGCTCTTCCAGATACCAGGGATCCAAGGTACAACAATTTCCTATGATGCTAAAGCTGTCATTTCAATTCATATACAGATAAAAGTTAAAGAAATGGTCCCTCCCATCCAGTTCATTGTTTGCTGATTATCCTTCACCTCTCTGTTCACATGGTTTGTCTTTAGATAAAGCATTTACACAGCTCACTGATGGAAAGACGGTGGTTTTAGAAATCCTTCTGTTTCTGAATAGGTGTCTGAAAAAGAGTTACCCAGAAGACTTACCAAATATTGGAGTAGTGTTGATCTACCTGAATGAGGCCCTGTCTGTTATCATAAGAGCTATGCGCAGCATCATTGACCGCACCCCTAAACACCTGCTGAAGGAGATCATATTGGTGGATGACAATAGCTCTGAAGGTAAGTTGAGTGCAAATGGATGAGATTGTGCAAACGTGTGTCATAAACAGGTTGATCCATTATGTATAGGCTACTGTCATACTGCGAGACATGACAGGCTGAAATCACGTTTCATTGTGCAATGCCACTGTTGCTTATATTCTAACTTTTATTTTTACTGTTAGGCTCTAATCTATGTTATGGGTGTTATTTTGTGATTGTATTTTTTTGAATGTATCTACTTTTCTAAGCAGTCTTGTAAAATCAACTAAAATGCATTTTGTCACATGAACTTTTGGCTTTAAAGTAATAGTTTTGGGAATTGGGACATTTTGGAAAACATGTGTATTCACTTTCTTGCCAAGAGTTAGATGGCATGCCATGGTTGATATCACTATCATATATGTATGGTAAAATTTTATGCTACAGTCAGCAGCTGATTAGCTTAACATAAAGACTGGAAACAGCTAGCCTGTACGGTGTTCATTTTAGGACATCCTCAGATCTTAGACTCAGGGCTCAGACTCAAACGAAATGGCATCATTTTGCCATGAACTGGATTTGTCACTTTTTTCAACGCTTTTTTTCATGGTCAATAAATTATGTTGATGGATAATCACAGCCTGTTTCATGTATGGAACCATCAGTGGTATTATGGGGCAATTTGGTTGAAAGAAACCCAAATTTTTGACATAGAAACTTTGAAAACGGGTCAAATTTGACCCAAGGACAACATGAGGGTTAAAACAGCGGTTATTGGGCTAAAAATACCAATAATAGCAAAGCTGTATACAGCTTCTCTGCTGCAGCCGACTGGCAGAGAGAATCGTGCTGTGATCACCAAAGATGCTTCCCATTGAAATACATTAGTTTAAAAAACCTGCTGATATCACGAAAAAAATGAATTAAACGTGTCCGTGTACACGGATCAATAGATTAAACGTGAACATTTCACGAACTGCCATGAGACTGGGTATTCACTGTAAAAGCTGCTATCTACTTTAGCTAATTCAGAAAGCTAGTCAACAGGCTTCATCTGGGCAACGTTATCTCTGACAACGTTTTTTCTGACAAAGTTTTGTCTGAGGCTGACAGAGGTTTTTCTGACGCTGAGGCCGTTTGGTTTGAAGCAGTTTCAGCTGAGGGACATTTTTCGGAGATATGACGCCTTTTCATCTGACACTTGACTTTCATAAACTTGACAGAGATTTTTCTGAGACTGACGACTTTTGGTCCGAGGCTGTTTTTCAGAGATCTAATGCAGTTTTGTATGAAGATGACAGAGGTTTTTCTGAGACTGAGTGACTTTTAGGCTACTCCGATGCCGATTCGCCTGTGACCTGATGCCTTTTCATCCGAGACCTGATGCCTTTTCATTCGAGTCTGAGATCTGAGAATGTCCTAAAATGAACACCGTAAGCCTGGCTTTGTCCAAACTTAGGAAAAAAAACAAAAAAACAACCTGCCTACTAGTACATTTAAAGCTCACTGATTAATATGTTACACCGTGTTTGTTTAATCTGTTCAAAAAAGTATAAAAACAACAATTAGTTTTGTATGCCATAGATATGGTAACAACAAGAATTTAGGATGGTAAAGCTCCAGCAAATAACCCCCTGGAAAACCATACATTGGCGTTTTTATACCACAGTTATTGTACACATTTAACAAATAACATACTGTATGTGTTTATTAGTGAGCTTTAGAGTTTCGGTAAGGTGGACTTTGTGAGCTTTGGACAGAGCCAAGCTAGAAGTTTTCCTTTGTTCCCCGTCTTTATGCTAAGCTAACCAAGTGCTGGCTGTAGCCTTATATTTACCAGACAGACATGATAGTGTTGCCGATCTTCTTATCTAATTCTCAACAAGAAAATGCAAAAATTACGGCTTTTTATCCTTTTTAAGAGCAAGATGTAACAGCATTTAGTAATTTCAAGACTGTAATTTAAGATTCATTTATTATTTATTAGGACAATGCACATTAATCAACATTTCTGCACTAGTGTTAGTCGGCTAATTTTCAACTGTAGTCCTAGTTGCATGCATGTCTTTATGGTGGGAAGAAACTGGAGCAGAGGTAGAACTGCTAACCACTGAGCCACCGTGCTGCCGATATTTTGCCGATAACACCGACACTGCATTCAGAATAATGCCCAGATCAACGAAAAATGAAAAAAGTGACCTTGCAGAGACAGAGACATCCTCGGACAGCGTTAGCAGTCACGCTAATGTTAGCTTATTGGCTACATCTATTTTAGATCTGCTCAAGCAGCGCAGAGCAGCCATAGCCGCCAAGTTCAAGTCATCGTTCGCCAGCATGGACACTAAGCTCGACAAGATCCAGGCCGTGGGCTCAGGACAGGGGCAACGTATAACCGATCTCGAGTCGAATGCAGAAGCTGTCTGCGGACGCCTGGAGCAACTTGAGGCTCCTTACTGCAGGAAGATAACAAGTCGCTGAAGCCTAAACTGTCGGATTTGGAAGGGAGAAGTCGGAGACAGAACGTTCATCATGAATACAAGGGGGTTATGGCTGAACTCTATCAGCGCAATCTCCAACCCTCTCTCCTTTTCCCTGCGAAGCTGCGCATCACTCTCCAGAGCGGCGAGAGGAAAAGGTTGCGGTCCGTCTCTGAAGCATCCAACTACATTTCTACTTTGGGTGTGAGTCCATAATAAATTCGATTGACTGTGAGTATACAACTGTGGACGAATGTTCTATTCATATCCCCAGCCAATCTCTCAGACTGATGTTACTTCACGATCTATGTGGGAGCTAGCACAGATCAAGAAGTAAAAGCCTGGAATGTTTGTTGTGAGACTAGCAAGGGTCCTTTGTGGTTTGCTGTTTAGAGCTATATATGGGGTGAGGTTAGGGTGGGATGGGTTGGATTTAACTGGGAGTTTGGCTGATAAGCCACCACCTGCTGTATTTATAGTTATTTTGTGTGTGTGTTTTTCTTTTCCTTATTTTGCTACTCTGTATGTGTGCCTTTCTTTTTCCCTCACTATAACTGAGTTAGATGAAGGGCAATCCGAATTTAATTAGTTGGAATGTCAAGGGGCTAAATCACCAAGTGAAAAGAGGTAAAGTCCTCACCCACCTAAAGCGGCTCAGGGCTGGGATAGTTTTCCTTCAAGAAATCGACTCTGACCAATGGCAATTAGGTAAATGCTGGCAATGCTGACAATTTTTCCATTCTAATTTCAGGGCTAAGGCAGTATAAGTATTGATAGTAATATTCCTTTTGAGTCCTCAAACATTATATCAGATAAAAATGGACGTTTTATTATTGTTTCAGGCAAACTTTACAATAAGTCAGTAATCTTGGTCAATGTCTACGCGCCTAATGTTGATGATGTACAATTCTTTAAGAGATTTTTTTTCTCAACTTCCTGATCTCACTTCTCACTCTTCTAGGTAGGGTTATTTAGATCCAGTACTAGACCGCTCTTCCCCTAACCCTGCCACTCTTATCAGATCTGCTGGTCATATCAAATCATTTATCGCTGATTACAGCCTCTCTGATCCATACAGGTTTTTAGTCCCCACAGGAAGAGAATTTTCCTTCTTTTCACATGTTCACCACACCTACACCCGAATAGATTATTTTTTTGTTGATAATTCATTAATGTCAGACCTTAAGTCATGCAGTTATGAAAGTATTGTGATCTCAGATCACACTACTCTGTTCCTTCAATTGGCTTTCTCAGATGCTGAGTGTACAAGAAGGCAGTGGAGACTGGATCCATTGTTGCTCTCAGATGAGTTTTCTTAAAACTTTTTTGAGTATAAATAAAACACTAGATGTGTCCACTGCAACAATTTGGGAAGCCCTGAAAGCCTATTTGAGGGGTGAAATTATTTCTTTGTAGCGTAGCATACAAAATAAGCGTTTAAAACAGAAACAAATAAAAAATTGCTGATCAGATTCTGAACATAGACAGACAATATCGATACACTCGCCATCCGAACTTTTAAGAACGTTTAAAACTCCAGACAGAATTCAACCTTCTTTCCTCTCGTCAAGTTGCCGACCAGTTGTTTAGTAGCAGAATTACTTTTACTGCACGAGCATGGTGACAAGATTGGTAAACTCCTGGCCAATCAACTGCACGGATTTAGAGCGCGAAACTTATCCCTGGAATAACGGACAGACAGTGTGTGTACAACATCAGAACAGAAGCTGACAATTTAAAGAAGTTGGATTGTACAGTAAACGTAACTGTTATGGAAACCTTTTTCAGGAGCCTAAACATGCCTTACCTTTCTCAAGACCTGAGGCATAGCCTTGAGGCAACTATTACTCAGAAGGAAATTACTGCAGCAATAACATCTATGCAATCAGGTAAATCTCCTGGCCAAGACAGACTTTCATCTGACTTTTTAAAGAAATTCTCAGTTGAATTAATGCCTTTTTATGTTCAGTTTTCTCAGACTCATTTGACTCAGGTAAACTCCCCCCTTCGTTTGTTTTATACCCTTGAAAGATTTGGTTTGGGTCCTGTTTTCACTTCTTGGGTTAAACTATTATATGCATGCCCTTCTGCCTCAGTATTAACAAACAGCCGTTACTCGAGTAGTTTTGATTTGCATTGTGGGACCCGGCAGGCTTGTCCTTTGAGCCCACTCCTTTTTGCTATCGCGATTGAACCACTTGCGATTGCCATTCGCAGTAACGAACGGATACAGGGGATATGGAGAGAAGGAATCGAGCAGAGATGGGTAGAGTAGCCAAAAATTGTACTCAAGTAAAAGTACTGTTACTTCAGAATAATATGACTCAAGTAAAAGTAAAAAGTATTCATCCAAATAATTACTTGAGTAAGAATAAAAAAGTACTCGGTGAAAAAACTACTCAAGTACTGAGTAACTGTTGAGTAACGTCTGATTTATTTTTTAACATAAGCATTCAATCAGACGGACAAAAATACTAAATAATCATCTTTAGGCAAATTATAGTTCATCCAATCAATAAAATAAATAAAAATTAATTAATTAATTACAAAATAGCTTAAATTAAAATAATCCAGGTAAATTCAAGTACTTAAAAAATAATAATACATAAAAATAAATAAGCACAAGTAACACAAATTTCCAAACCTACTTTTTTTTTACAAGGCTCTGCAGGCAGAACTAGAACAAGGTAATGGAGCTGCTGTTTGGCACTTTTACTAAGGTAACCATGCTTTCATTATGAGGCCAGAGGCATGTACTACAAAGCAAGATTTGGTGTTAACGAGCTAACTTCAGGTTCAACCCAGGGTTTTCTTTATCACGTAGGTGGATCACTTGATACCGGGTTCAATCGCCGTGGTAACTCATGCTGGACGCCTAACCTGGTCGGGAGCAGGTTATGTTGGAGATCAGAGATCAACCGGTGTAAAAGCACCGCCTACTGACCAATCAATAGGCCTACTCGATTGGCATCACCGTTCTTATAGAAGATCAGGCAGAGCTCGGTTCGGGAGAGAGAGAGAGAGAGAGAGAGAGAGAGAGAGAGAGAGAGAGAGAGAGAGACACGGGAGAAGAGTGCGCTCATAAAAGTTAAAACATTTAGAGACCGACAACGCCGTAAACATTCCCTGATGGGTATATTTATGAAATATATAGATTTGAATGGGAGGGAATTACATATCGGCTATTTCTCTGCTTCTTGAGCCAATGCGCAGCCGGTTTGAATTATGTTTTTTATATTTTTTATTTGCTCTCACGATCGCTTCCACTGGCAGGATTGCAACTGAAATAACAGGCTAAATCAACGACAGTTTATGGAAAGGACAAGTGTAATTATGGTCAGATCTTGGTCCTGACTGATGGGGAAGTGATATTGATAAGCGTTGATTTGCCATCAGCGTCGCCTATTTTTGTTGCCAGCTGACGAGACTGCACAACTACGTTTGATTGGTGAAACAGTCGCGCATGGTAGAGCCTTTGGCGGAAGTCTCTCCGCTCTCTCTCTCTCTCTCTCTCTCTTCTTCAAAATAAAACATTAAAATGAGGCGTAGGCGGGGGAATACAAACAATGAAGCGTAGAATACCAAAGAGGTAAAAAGAAAGTGCTAACGAGCTCATTGTAGCTCAATGGCGCGGAGTAAGAGTACAGTTTCTTCTTCACAAATCTACTCAAGGAAAAGTAAAAAGTATAGTGATTTAAAACTACTCCTAGAAGTATATTTTTTTCAAAAACTTACTCAAGTAAATGTAACGGAGTAAATGTAACTTGTTACTACCCACCTCTGGAATCGAGCATAAGGTATCATTATATGTTGATGACTTACTTTTGTTTGTCTCAAAGCCAGCCCCCTCCCGACCGGAGGCACTTTTTGTATTGGGGGCCTTTAATCAGTTTTCAGGCTACAAACTTAACTTGAGTAAGAGCGAACACTTTCTGATTAATACAGAAGCTCTTAAACTTAAGTATACTGCTCTTCCACTCAAAGTGGTGACAGATCATCTGAGTTACCTTGGGGTATGTTTTACCAGAAATTTTAAAAACCTATTTAAATCGAACTTCCTCAAATTATTGGATCAGGCGAAGCAAATATTATCGAAGTGGTCTCCTCTGTCTTTTTCTCTTATAGGTAAAATAAATTCAATTAAAATGACACTTCTCCAAAGTTCCTATATATTTCCAATGTCTCCCCATTTTTCTCCCCAAATCCTTTTTTCAGGCCTTTGACTCTTTAATGATAAATTATATTTGGAATGGTAAACACCCTCGGTTACGGAAAGCTTTTCTTGAAAGGCCCAAACAAACAGGTCGAATGGCCCTCCCTAATTTCCAATACTATAACTGGGCTGCTAATATTCATTCTTTAGTGTATTGGGTGCATTTTCACCTCGACGACTTAGCCCCAGTCTGGGTAACAATGGAGTCCAGCGCTATTAGCCCATTGTCTCTATCTGCCCTCTTAAGCGGCGTACTCCCACTCTCTTCTTCTATTCCCAACAGTAGTCCCGTGATTAAGCACTTCCTTTGAATCTGGACCCAATTTAGGAAGAATTTTGGATTGCAGATTTTTTTCACTTCTCAGCCCAATTGCAGCTAATCATCTGTTTCCTCACTCGATCGTTGATGGTGCATTTAAAATCTGGCATAAAAAAGGATACACTCTACCTCCATGTGCGCCCGACATGCTGTTGTGCAATTTAAAGTACATCGTATCCACATACTGTATCTAAAACCAAACTGATGTGGACCCGACCTGTGATAGCACCTGCGTCACTCTTTCACATGTATTGGACGTGTCCCACCTTGACTGAGTTCTGTACATCAGTCTTTCAAACTATTTCTGAATTACTTCACCAACAAATCGAGCCAAATCCTTTTACTGGCATTTTTGGCATTGCTCCAAATTTGGGCTTGCCTAAAGGGAAGCTGAAGGTATTGGCCTTTACCTCCTTACTGGCTCGTAGGGTTATCTTACTCAAGTGGAAAGACCCTGCTCCTCCTTCCCACTCACTTTGGATTAGAGACATTATGTCCTGTATGAATTTAGAGAAAATAAGACTACCCAGGGATCTGAGAATACATTTTACAAAATGTGGCCCCCTTCTTGACATTTTTGAGAAACCAACTACAACAATATCAGAGTGGCTACCCCCTTCCCCTCTTTTAATTTATTTTATTCCATTCTATTTATGTATGTTTTTTTTTTTTTTTTTTTTTTTTTTTTTTAAGGTGTGTATTTCGTTTCTGCCATTCTTAACCCTTTCAACCTTTATGTATTATAATTAAGACTGTGATTTAAATCACCTCTTTGTAATTTGTAATTTGTAAGTGTACAGACAGTTTATTAAAAAGATAGTTTATAAAGACAGTACGACGAACGCCGTGTAACCAGTAACCAGTAACATGGTCACATTCAATTAGCATGAAAACGTCCCAGAGAATGGTTGACTCGGTACCCATGTGTTATTAATCCCTAGGTTAATTTTCCTTTAATGTTTAAATTTCATTTCAATTGCAACCTGTAGTTTGTGAGCATGTGAGGCATGTCTACAATCACAACTGTTGCTCTCAAAATTGTAAGTGTACTTTGCACTCTGGGTAATCGGTATGGAAACTGGTGTCACTGCCCCGTCTAAACTTTCTATGGTAAAAACAACATCTGTCACACCCCTAATAAAAAAAATAAAAATGCCCGCATTTTCTCTCAATTTAGAAAACCTGAAGGGTGACCTTGACATGTACGTGAAGTCCCTCGAGCAGGAGAACCCAAGTCTCGCTATCATAAGGGTGAGGAACAATGTGTCATATGGCCTGTCTCACGCCAGGGCGTCTGGCTGGAGGGCTGCTACTGCTGACGTGGTGGCCATCCTGGATGCACACATCGAAGTCCATGAGCTGTGGTAAGAATGAGGCAACAGTAAACTTTTATACCTGGTGTATGTATACCATTTTCACTGGCACGTATGTAATATTTGATTCCACATTAAAGGTGCTATAAGTTAGGGTGACCAAACGTCCTCTTTTGCCCGGACATGTCCACTTTTTACCTACTGTCAGGGGCGTCCGGGGGGGTTTTATAAATTCATTAAAATGTCCGGTTTTCACTGTTTTTCATGGGACCATTAAGCGTGTACTTAAATTGACTGGCACTTTGCTCAACACAATACTACGGTAGGCTACTTTGTTGTGTGACGTAATTCCCGAGAGGCTGCCTTGTGAGCGGCTCTGCGACGCGCACATACACAGGGACCAGGGCAGACAGCGGAGCAGCATTGCACACAAAATGCCGAAGCGTTTCCTGCTAAAGATTTCCCACCTTGGTCAGAAAACACAGGGGAGACACTTTGTTTCTCTCACTATGACTCTAGAGTCGGTAGGACTCGCTCGCTGTCACTCTCACTTCTCCCCCGCTCTATATCACCCACTCCCCACACACACACACACACACACACACACACGTCCACTTACAACCATAAAACAAGACTAGTGCAGCTTCACAGTTGAACTGCAAAAAAATGTCCCATACCGTCCCGGTCGGAGTCGGACCGGACAGTGGGAGGCGGGTGCACCGTGTGCAAAGCGTGGCACATATTGCTTCGTGTCTTATTTATATATGTTATTACATTGAAAAGGTATTAAGAGATATTTTGTTTATATTTATACATATTTATATATCATATTAATACGTAAGAGGTCATATTTAGAACATTATTTCATATTATTTATTTATTTTAAAAGAGAGCTATTATTTTGTTACATGTTGTTACAGATTTTATTTTATTACAGAAGTTATTTTTGCACAATTGAGGCATAATAAAGCATGTTCATTAACCTCTGAGAATCACCACTGTCTGGATTTGTCTCGAGGCCAGGCCGAGTGTCCTCTTTTTTGGAAATCAAAATATGGTCACCCTACTATAAGTAGAAGCCGTTAACATTATATATCGGTGGCAGCTGTGCTAACTCGTGTCTTCCTAAACAAACCTCAGTTTTTTCAAATTCAAATTGTAATGAGATTCACTTAAAGTTCTCAAGCTTACCACCAGTACTGACAAATGTTTACAGTGTCTATACCACCACCAAGTGCAAACTGACTCTGGTGAGCTGATGCCAAAGTTGGCCTGCCTCACATCTTAGCCCTTGATTAACCACAATACATTTTGCTAACAATAACTTTTTCAGGAACGGCCTGTTTTTCCATTTGCAACAGCCCCGTCCAAGCACAGACTTATCCCAGTACAACCACAGTCGGGTGTACTGGCATGCCCACTTAGGCAATGAGGGTGTTAAAGGCCTTGCACAGTGGTGGGAATGAGGCTAGGGTGAGTGCTGCTCAGACTTGCAACCTTCTAGTCACAGCTCATTTGTAGTGCAGTAGTAAGTTTGGCAAGCTGACTTTGCAATTGTGCATTAGCCAAAACAAAACAGTCTAATTTGGGTAATATTAACTAGATCTCTGTATCGAAACTGAACATTTTTCAGTCTGAAGCTCCCTCCACCTTCCAAATGCTGCACCAATGTTCCCTTGGGGTGCGTACAAATGAAACATAATGCACAGGAGATGGAAGTATTCAAAACCATTTGGGTGTGTTCTGTCTGTTTGGAATGCTTGATCTAACTAGCTGCTGATCAAATAAAGGAGTGAATGGCACATCACAACACATGCCAGCTCCCATTCTGGAGTTACAGTCATTTCATAGAGACAAAAAGAAGAAATATGAAGCAGCAGTCTCACTGATTGTTCCAGAAACAACAGTTTAATGAAGTGATGGGTAAGCCACCTCTCCTCCTTCCCTTCATTCAGGGCGGAACCCCTGCTGACCCAGATCAAGGCTGACCGAACGGTGGTGACGTCCCCTGTGTTTGACAAAGTAAACTTTGCTGACCTCAAGGTTATTCCATACCAGCCAGCATCCCACGCCTTCGACTGGGCTTTATGGTGCATGTATGAGAGCTTTTCAGATGAGTATTACAAACTCAATGATGGCTCGTTGCCTGGAAAGTAAGTTTTAAGTGAAATTGCGCAGTCTTGTTCCGACTTGCATATGTGTCAAACATATCATATACATATATGTATCTTGGTGTGGGGCATTCTTAATGATCTGAGCTTAAGCTTTATTTATGCTCATGGTGATGCAGCATGTTTTTAAATTATACAGTAGTAACGGGTCTCTTCTTTCATTTCAGAAGTCCATCTGTCATGGGGATCCTAGTTGCTGAAAGAAAGTATCTGGGAGAAATCGGACTCCTCGATGAAGGAATGAAAGTGTACGGTGGAGAAAACGTTGAGCTGGGAATTCGAGTGAGTAAGCTTCATCTGTCTAACACCTGATGACACAGTCCCAGGCCAACTTGCAGCAAGTTGATCCATGGGTTCAGTACAGTTTCCCTTCTTACTTATTAAAACCGGAACTGGTTACCTCACAATCGTTGGAACAGATTCCTGCCATAATATCTTTCCAGAGTTGTAAAATCGTGTATCATAGTATTATTAACAGCTGTGCAGTGTTTGCGCCTAATAAACCTTGAAATACATGGATTACTCCATTTAGACTTAAAGTGCTCATATTATGCTTTTTGGCTTTTCCCCTAACCTTTATCGTGTTATATATCTTTTTTGTGCACGTTATAGGTTTACAAAGTGTATAAGCCCCAAATCCACCCCAGAGGGACTTACCATCTCCAACAGAAAACACTGTTCACAAACTGCTCCAAACAGCTCTATTGTAGTCCAGCCTTTACTTCAGAGACAAACGTGGTCACTTTGTAACACAATTTATAATGCTCGCCAGCTGCTAGCATGGCACGCCCTCATACTCTGCAACTGACTAGCTAGCAGTACTTACTGTGCATGTGCGACTCCCAACAAAGATGGAACAGAAGTGAGTTGTCTTATTCTGTAGCTAAAACAGAGAGCTCAACACACAGGGTGAAAAGAGGAGCTGCAGCAATTCAATTCAATTCAATTAATTTTATTTATAGTATCAATCTACATAAGTTATCTCGAGACACTTTACAGATAGAGTAGGTCTAGACCACACTCTATAATTTACAAAGCCCCAACAATTCAACAATTCCAGTAATTCCTCAAGAGCAGCAGTGCGACAGTGCGAGGAAAAACTCCCTTGGGAAGAACCCCGAAGACCCAGGCTCTTGGTGGCGGTGTTGACGGTTGGGGTGTGATGAACAGTGGCGATAGTAGTCACATTAATAATGGAAGTATGTAGCGGGAAGCTGCAGGGTAGCAGACGCAGCATCATTGCGGGCACGCTAGCTAAGGAGTCAGCAGCCACCGCTACCAGGGTTTTGCCAACGTTCTCCAAGGAAATAGCTGGGGAAAGATAAGGACTCGGGAGTAAACTCCCAGGTAATTAGTAACAAGCTATTTGACGGGTGCACACAAATAGTATAGTAATAGTAACAGTAATAGAAACAGTAATAGAAAGGGAGAGGAGAGAGCAGCTCAGTGTGTCAAAGGAAGGAAGTCCCCCGCAGTCTAGGACTATAGCAGCGTACTATAACAGGTAACTAGAGAGACAGGTAGGAGAGCAATGTGCATTACAACAAAAATATGGTGTTTTTGAAAATTAAACCATGTAAACCTATTCTGATATAACCTCTAAATACAAAAAAGGCTGATAAAGTTCTAAATACAATTATGAACCTGAAAATGAGCATAATATGAGCACTTTAACTGGATCATATTTTATTCCATTTCTTGCTGACCTTTAAATGAGATTGATACCACTTTTGTGTCTGTATGGTAACTAAAAGCTACAGCTAGCATGCACTTTGCTTATTTAGCATTAAGACTGGAAACAGGAAGACAACAGCTAGCCTGTCTCTGTATAAAGCAGGGCTGGACTGGCCATCTGGCATACCGGGCATTTTCCGGGGGGCCGACGCACTTTTGGGGTAGACCTGTTCGAGTTGTGATTCACTCGGATCTTTAACCCGAGTCTTTAAATTGACTCACGAATCACGAGTCTCTAGCATCATTAACCCGGTTCAGTTGAGTCCTACTACAATTCAATCTAACATGATAACAGCGGCACACACAAACCTCTTGCAACATTAGCTTCTACTATTCCTAGCCATCTTAGCTGCAAAAGCTTTATAAATTTCAATTTGTAGTTAACAGCAACTCCACAAGTCAACTCAAAGCGCCTGAGTGAGCAGAGAGACAGTCCCGACCCGCAGACTCAGAGCCGGAAGCTCGCAGACCGTGGGATTCACTCGAGAACTCACGAGCCCTCGATGACTCGTGAGTTGTTGGTGATTCATGAGTTGTTGATGACTCGTGAGTTCTCGCGGGAGTCAGAAAATCCCGCGAATCAACTGAATCAGCCGGCTACGTTGTCATGAGTGGATCTGATTCAGACGAGCGAGCATCGAGCGGGTGCAGCTTCTCCTCTAGCTCAGGGTAAAGCAAATCAACAACAAAAGCCATTCTTTCACTTCTGAAATAACATACAATGTTCTGCACGTAGCCTAGCTAGGCCTACTGTAGGTTTGGTGTATAAATGTAGTATGCTAAATGCAATTAGGTTGAGCAGACAGTCCGAAAACATTACAAGCTCGGCTCGCAGACAACTCATGAGTTGTCGACAACTCCACGAGCCCTCGATGACTCATGAGTTGTTGATGACTCGTGAGTTCTCGCGGAGGTCAGTAAATCCCGCGAATCAACTGAATCAGCCGGCTCACGTTGTCATAAGTGGATCTGATTCGGATGAGCGAGCGAGCGAGCGAGTGCAGCTTCTCCTCGAGCTCAGGGTAAAGCAAATCAACAACAAAAGCCATTCTTTCACTTCTGAAATAACATACAAAGTTATGCGCGCTAGCCTAGCTAGCCCTACTGTAGGTTTGGTGTATAATATTAAAATGCAATTAGGTCGAGCAGACAGTCCGAAACATTATAAGCTCGCCTCGCCCGACAACACCGTTTTTTTTTTTTTTACTTCACAAAACTTTATTATTCAAATACAGATGCACATACACATTTAAAACATTAAATGCATACAGTGCATACATGAAAAGGGGCGCATGGAATTTACATTAAAGAGATTTTAAGTCATTGTAAATGTTCAGAGTCCAGATGGCACTTCTTATTTGTCAGTCCTATTAAAGTTAAAAAATATAATTCCATGTCATTTTTAAATGAATAATCGGTTTTCTTTCAGACCATTTATATTTATGGATATTTTTTCAAATAAAATTAAAAGATTCTAAATGAAAACATGGCATTTTATCCAAATCAAAAGCTTGCCTTGGATGCTAGCATACAATACTGACTCAAGTGATTCAAGTGATTTCCGCACACCCGGATCAGTTTAGTGAGTGACTCAGAATAACCTGAATCCTAAAAGGAAATCGAGTTTGCCAGGCCTACTTTTGGGCGAAATAGGCTTTGTTTTTGTTTGTTTTTGGCCGCCGGTCCACAAAGAACTCACAGCGGCCCATTGGTTAATTTTCTTTATTGACACTGACCTGACCCAATCAAATCCAGGAACCCCCGTCCACACTCCGGGCGCAAATTTACAAAATCCCACTATGGCCACGCCTCCCGGCCCTGAGAAACGAGCTGTAATAGTTATGCTGGAAGTTTAGCATCCACGTTAAAATGGACAAACGACCACCAAAGCGCAAGGGAGATGCAGAGATATTACGGGAGAAAAAGATTAAGAATCTACAGGCGGATTCCTCAAAATGTGCCAAAATTTCTGACATGTTTGGGGCTGTAGTAGCTGCTTCAACATCAGCATTACCTGAAGCCGAGGAGGAGGAGAGGTGGCTGGGGAAGAAGCTGAGGAGGAGGCGAGTGACCACGACAGGGCCATGGGAGGATGCCAGGTAACCTAACTGCTTAAACGTACAATATGTAACTTTCTGCCACTAGGGGTCTCTCAACCAAAACAATGGACGGTAAAACTGGACTTTTGATGACGTTGGGAAGTTGCGTGGAATTATGGGAGTTTTAAGTGTTAAACACCTTCGCTGCCAGTTAGAATGCATCAGTTCACGCGGACGAGTTTACCCGTTCAAGTTTATTCACGTTACGTTTATTCATTCTAATAAAATAGCTGCAGTTTCCCCAACATATATTACGTTTTTCTTGATTAGATTTTTATTTGTAGCTGACCAGTTAGCTCGTGAGCCCAGCAAGCTAACAGTAGCCAGCAGCTAAAACACAAAATATTTCACATATCAGTGTCACCTTTTGGATCGTTTCAACACCGGGCGGACGGGGTTTGTTGTAACGCTTAGCTACTAAACGCAG
The DNA here is from genome assembly GCF_010015445.1 of Perca fluviatilis. NCBI lineage: Eukaryota > Metazoa > Chordata > Actinopteri > Perciformes > Percidae > Perca > Perca fluviatilis. Next base: position 38,345,953 of record NC_053119.1, read on the forward strand.
GCTGAGAGACAGGTGTGGGTGGGGATTGCCGGGGGAATCTCCGCGACAGCGAGCCAGGACGTTCGATGCCGGTTGTGCAGCAGCAGAACATCTCACTGCGGTCAAGCCAGCCTCCACTTCAAAATGAGCGGTCAAACTAGCCACCCCTATATTTCGCGGTGCGCGTATACACTTGCTTTAACGGTGAAACTAAAAAGAGGGAATTTTTCTGACGAAGGCAATTTCCCATTCATTTATTCTGTCTGCCTGTCTGTCTATCTGCCTGCCTGTCTGTCTGTCTGTCTGTCTGTCTGTCAGAAAGAAAGAAGGAAAGAAAGATTTTAGCACACCTCACAACCTCTGTGACAACTGCATGATATGCTGAATTCCAAAATAAGAGCCCCCCAAAACTCAAATATTAGCTGTTTTGTCTACACATTAAGAAAATCATGAAAATAAAAGTCCTAGCTTCCACAGACCAATTTCACCTCAGCTGGAGAGGACTCCTTCTCAATGTGTGATCTACAATGTTTCAGGACATTCTGATGTTGTTTTCCAAAATAAGAGCCCCCCAAAACTCATATATACGCTGTTTTGTCTACACATTCAGAAAGTTATAAAAATAAAAGTCCTAGCTTCCACAGACCAATTTCACCTCAGATGGAGAGGACTCCTTCTCAATGTGTGATCTACAATGTTTCAGGACATTCTGATGTTGTTTTCCAAAATAAGAGCCCCCCAAAACTCATATATTAGCTGTTTTGTCCATACATTCAGAAAATCATAAAAATAAAAGTCCTAGCTTCCACAGACCACTTTCACATCAGATGGAGAGGACACCTTCTCAAGGTGTGATCTACAATGTTTCAAGACATTCTGATGTTGTTTTCCAAAATAAGAGCCCCCCAAAGCTCAAATATTAGCTGTTTTGTCTACACATTAAGAAAATCATGAAAATAAAAGTCCTAGCTTCCACAGACCAATTTCACCTCAGATGGAGAGGACTCCTTCTCAATGTGTGATCTACAATGTTTCAGGACATTCTGATGTTGTTTTCCAAAATAAGAGCCCCCCAAAACTCATATATACGCTGTTTTGTCTACACATTCAGAAAGTTATAAAAATAAAAGTCCTAGCTTCCACAGACCAATTTCACCTCAGATGGAGAGGACTCCTTCTCAATGTGTGATCTACAATGTTTCAGGACATTCTGATGTTGTTTTCCAAAATAAGAGCCCCCCAAAACTCATATATACGCTGTTTTGTCTACACATTCAGAAAGTTATAAAAATAAAAGTCCTAGCTTCCACAGACCACTTTCACATCAGATGGAGAGGACACCTTCTCAAGGTGTGATCTACAATGTTTCAAGACATTCTGATGTTGTTTTCCAAAATAAGAGCCCCCCAAAACTCATATATACGCTGTTTTGTCTACACATTCAGAAAGTTATAAAAATAAAAGTCCTAGCTTCCACAGACCAATTTCACCTCAGATGGAGAGGACCCCTTCTCAATGTGTGATCTACAATGTTTCAGGACATTCTGGTGTTGTTTCCCAAAATAAGAGCCCCCAAAACTCATATATTAGCTGTTTTGTCCATACATTCAGAAAATCATAAAAATAAAAGTCCTAGCTTCCACTGACCAATTTCACCTCAGATGGAGAGGACACCTTCTCAAGGTGTGATCTACAATGTTTCAGGACATTCTGATGTACAGTTTCAAAATAAAAGCCTGTCAAAGTCTTGAATATGAGACAAATTAGATATGATTTTGGATTCAATTTAAAAGTAAACACCCTGTTATCAAACAATAAATCCACTTCAGGGTTATATTACACGACCCCGGGTGTGTGACTCATTAAGTATCAAGACATTCTGATGTACAGTTTCAAAATAAAAGCCTGTCAAAGTCTCAAATATGAGGCATATTTAGGCTGGTGACAAATGGTCAAAAAGGGCTTTAGTTTTTGAGATACCCCTACTGGAGGTAGAACTAAACCCAACAATGTTTTTCCTCATCCCTAGGGTCTCCCATATATGAAATTGATTCTTGGCTAAAGATATTTTACTGCTAAGATTGTTAAATTAACAGATATTGTTACACAACCCAAAACCAAAGAAGGACTAAAATATAGCCTGTCCATGGGAGTTAAGGCATCTAAACTAATGCAGATCAATCACAAAAGCTCTGAGAGCTTTGAAACTTAGCATGTTTGTAGTCAGGAAGTTGCTTTACCTACTAGAAAAGACTGGATGTGAATATCATGATGTATGGAATAAATAAAGACATACCTAAAATAGGCGAACATGCAAAAAATTAATATCTATGCAGAATGTTTTCATTTACTTTGTGGTTACTTTGCCAGGGATTATAATAGAAACACATATGATTTCTTGTTGGAAAAGTGGGGTTGTGCTTAATCCAGCAATACCAAATGTGTAAATATAGCATGACAAATCAGGGTGTTCTTTCACTCAATGTATGATGTGTCTAAAATGAAAGAAGATGGAACACTGACATAATTTAGTCTCAAGTCCAAAGCCCATTATCAGTGGTATCATATGGCATCTTGTACTATATAGTCCATATGGAAACAAAGATTGAAATCGAAAGATAACACCTTACCATAGCACAAACAGGAGACCAGGATTCAGGATTGCAGTTTGACCTTAATGAGCTTTTTATAAAACTATAATTTAACACAATACAAATTAAATGACTGTCTTAAACAAACAAATGGCAATCTAACAAAAGAAACACTGTGAGGGGGAATGACCCCCCTCATCACTGAATCTCAAGCTCTTTCTAGCAGCAACCATTTGGAACATGAACTGCTTTTGGTAGTCATTCTGGGGGTTATCTCCATCTCCAGTGGCCACTTGGGGAGGTCGCTCCCCCATGATGTTACCACTGCAACACAGCACTGTCACTCATCCACATTGTCATCAGTGACAAAGTGGGTCATATTTGGATAGCCTGGGAAAGGGCAAGAGCAAGACTCTGTGCAGGTCAAGCCCACTGAAAGACACTGGCATTTGGTAGCATCGTTGCAGTTTCCGTCTTTACAGTATAGTAGTGGGTGATGTCTCTAACTTCTTTAGGTGCTGGTGTCTTCTGTAACATCACAGGTTCAATGCACCCATCTTCTTTGAGCCTCCATCCTCCAACTGGGTTCCAGAGAAGAGGTTTGCCAGCGGTGACGCCACACTGCTGTTTGGTACAAGGCTCTCAGCACTTGTTGGCCCAGTACTGGCGATGTAGGTGCTGACAAAGCTACATACAGGGATATTCTTGAGCAAAACCTGTAACACTGTGCGTGATTTGAGGCTAGGACGGAGGTTCACCTTCCAGCAGGACAATGACCCCAAACACACCTCAATCCAATAGAAAATCTGTGGTCAGACTTAAAGATTGCTGTTCACAAGCGCAAACCATCCAACTTGAAGGAGCTGGAGCAGTTTTGCAAGGAGGAATGGGATGATGTAGATGTGGCAAGCTCATAGGGACTTATCCAAAGCGACTTAGAGCTGTGATTCCCGCAAAAGGTGGCTCTACAAAGTATTGACTTTAGGGGGGTGAATAGTTATGCACATTGACTTTTTCTGTTTTTTATTTCTAAAAAATAATTTTATGTATATTTTTCTCATTTCACTTCACCAACTTAGACTATTGTGTTTTGATTCATCACATAACATTCAGATAAAAAAAACAACATTGAACTAAAGCCTCTAATGTAACAAAATAGGTAAAAAGCCAAGGGGGTGAATACTTTTGCAAGGCACTGTACATGCAATACACCTTGCACAGTCACATTCTTGTCTAATTGTTGAATGTGATGATACAGATGTAATAGTTTTGCTGCTATACTATTCAAGCAAAGGGATGTTTGGATCCTCAGCAGTGTTTATGCACTCGGGACATGGCCTTAAGGAAAGATTTGTCCCTAGTTGATCGCTCAGAAGCTTGGAGCAGTGCTTTGTGATTGTTTACCTGCATGACACGTCCTCACAGGTTGTAACACCACAAGCAGTTTGTACAGAATTGGGAAGGCCACTGCCCTCACAAGACTGAAGACCCATCTTTGTAAGTTACAGGCAATTACTAAATGTGGACTCTCTGGTAGCCTGGAAGAGGCTTTGCCTGTGGCAAGAAGGTATGCCCTCCTTCTGTATGGCCAAAAGAAAAAGTTGGATGGACATCCAACCTGGATGTGCTGAGGTACAGATTAGCATCTACCAGAGATTCGTCAGCAGCAAATCTACCCCCAACAGAAGATGCTTTCCAGCATGTCTTCATGCTTTTAGCTTTCCAGAATGTCTTGATACTTACTGGGTCACACTATGGGGTCGTGGTACTATAACCCTCAAGTGGAATTATTCTTTGATAACAGGGCGTTTCCTTTTAAAGTGAATCCAACATCATGCAATTAGTCTCATATTTGACATTTTGACAGGCTTTTATTTTGAAACTACACATCAGAATGTCTTGATACTTAATGGGTCACACCAAGGGGTAGTGTACTATAACCCTCAAGTGGAAATAGTCTGTGATAACGGGGCGCCTTCCTTTTAAATTGAATCCAAAATCATATGTTCTATGCCTCATATTTGAGACTTTGACAGGCTTTTATTTTGAAACTATACATCAGAATGTCTTGATACTTACTGGGTCACACTATGGGGTCGGTACGCTACAAACCCTCAAGTGGAATTATTCTTGATAACAGGGCGCTTCCTTTTAAATTGAATCCAAAATCATATCTAATTTGTCTCATATTTCAGACTTTGAGAGGCTTTTTTGAAACTGTACATCAGAATGTCTTGATACTTAATGGGTCACACCAAGGGGTCGTGTACTACAACCCTCAAGTGGAATTAGTCTGTGGTAACAGGGCGTTTCCCTTTTGAAGTGAATCCAAAATCATATCTAATTTGTCTCATATTTGACTTTGACAGGCTTTTATTTTGAAACTGTAAATCAGAATGTTCTGAAACATTGTAGATCACACCTTAAGAAGGTGTCCTCTCCATCTGAGGTGAAATTGGTCTGTGGAAGCTAGGACTTTTATTTTTATGATTTTCTGAATGTGTAGACAAAACACGCGTATATATGAGATTTGGGGGCTCTTATTTTGGAAAACAAAATCAGAATGTCCTGAAACATTGTAGATCACACCTTGAGAAGGTGTCCTCCATCCATCTGAGGTGAAATTGGTCTGTGGAAGCTAGGACTTTTATTTTCATGATTTTCTTAATGTGTAGACAAAACAGCTAATATTTGAGCTTTGGGGGCTCTTATTTTGGAAAACAACATCAGAATGTCTTGAAACATTGTAGATCACACCTTGAGAAGGTGTCCTCTCCATCTGATGTGAAAGTGGTCTGTGGAAGCTAGGACTTTTATTTTTATGATTTTCTGAATGTATGGACAAAACAGCTAATATATGAGTTTTGGGGGGCTCTTATTTTGGAAAACAACATCAGAATGTCCTGAAACATTGTAGATCACACCTTGAGAAGGTGTCCTATCCATCTGATGTGAAATTGGTCTGTGGAAGCTAGGACTTTTATTTTTATAATTTTCTGAATGTGTGGACAAAACAGCGTATATATGAGTTTTGGGGGGCTCTTATTTTGGAATTCAGCATATCATGCAATGACAGGTTGTGAGGTGTGCTAAAATCTTTCTTTCTCTTTTCTGACAGACAGACAGACAGGCAGGCAGACAGAATAAATGAATGGGAAATTGCCTTCGCCGCGGAAAATTCCCTGTTTTTAGTTTTGACGGTCTCACCGTAATAGCAAGTGTATACGCCACCGCGAAATATAGGGGTGGCTAGTTTGACCGCTTATTTTGGAAGTGGAGGCTGGCTTGACTGCAGTGACATCTCCCAGCTGCCCGGAATTATCTCCCCTTCACTTTTCAGTAATCTTAACTTTTCGTTTTGGTGCTTAACTCACCTTTTGTCAGGTTAATTTAGCTAACCGTAAAGACAGCTACGCTGCGAAGAGGGGAGAAATTCGGCAGGGAGGAGATTTTCAGCACATACACCGGTAGCGCGGCGGAGATGTAGCTAACTCTATGGATGGGCGCTGTTGTGACTCGGTGCCTGGTCTGATATGGTCCGTTTCCGACGTTTAATTAAACTGCCGTTAAGCGTCGTAAGCACCAGGCACTGGAGATAAGTTCTGGCCCGGGGGTTGCTGTAATAAAAGTAGCTGGCTGATAGCTGACTGGGGGCTAACGATAGCTAGCTAGCTATATGTCCCGGGGCTGTTGTCAGCTGTCATCCCCGACTGAGTCTCTCTGCGCCGGGGGAGTGAGGCAAACAGACCGGGGTGTTCTAGCTGGCTAAATTAGCATTAGATTAATCGTCTATCTATACAGTTAACGTTGCTAGTGAAGTTATTCGTGGGTTAGCCCAGTCCTGTTAACTGTGGTCGAAACAGTCATACTAAAGCGTGTTGAATGATGTTGTAACCTCATAATGTTACCCACAAAGCATTAGCATCAATGTTAGCTACTTGTCGATATTGAACTTTCAAAATAAATAAGGTATCTGTTGTATTACTGTGATAAAAGTGGGATGTAATTAATCACAAAATGAGGCTTTATGGCCAAAAAAAGCAGTATTACGGTTACAAGTTTTTTTTTCTGTGACATTGTATGATTTACAATTACTCCTGAACGTATCATCTTGGTGCCAGTGTTCTGGTTCTGACGGAAGTTAGAGTAACTGGAGGGTGAAAGGTTATATGACGCCACTGACGGGCGACTAAAGGGAAACGTGCGTGTATGAAAATAAAATAACAGATTTCTCTGGGTTTGACATTTGGTGGAAACATTTGGGATAGTGTAAGAACACAACTCATAAAAATATATAACATAGGTATGGTCATTTTTAGACATTTTAAAGCAGAAATGTTACATATTGTACCTTTAAGCTTACATTGAAAATGCTAGCGGTTAGCCTGTTGGGTAGCTGAAAAGTCTGTGTGATCTATAAAATCAGTGGTGATACAAGCATCAGTGTTCCTTGAATTGCTTAATTAGCTCTTTTCCAGAGCATACTACTCTCAGCTTTTTGGGAAGGGTTATGGTTATTGTATTTAGCAGACACTTTTGTCCAGCAAAATAGTAATAAAAACAATAATGACAATACAATATCAAATATCAATAATAAAAAATAACAAAAATACCATAAATATACAAATCATAACTCTAAGAATGAATTAATTATTTAAGTGTAAGATCAACAGATAAGTCTTGAGACTCCTCTTGAAGGATCCAAAACTATCACATGAATGCTGAACACTACGCAACTCATATCATAGAATGCACGCTTATTTTAAGAGGACTGTCTGCAGGGAATGTGTCTGACCAATCACGGTGGGTGTGGGCCGCCTGGGCCAAAAATGCCAGGGCCAATTTTTTGTCCCAGTCCAGGCCTGGTCCAAAGGTAACATAATCCACCAACCAGCACCTCTAAACCTAATTTATTTAACACAATACAAGGCATTATTTCAGATTATACAGGAGAGCCAAAACAAATTTTGACCAGAGTTGAGTCCGCTGCTATTGCCATGTAATGAACACAATATTTGATCTTTTTATGTTATAAGATGCTCAATATTGCTAAGTTGAAAAATACTTATCAAACATTTTAAAAATGGTAAAAGAGTGGGATAAGCCTTTTTAGCACAAACATTTTCCAGACAGACTGATGCAGAATAGTAAGTAAATGTATATATGAAAGGTTAATGTACATGCAGTTTTATTAATTGTGTATGTATTTGTAGACGGTTTTCAAATTTTAAGAGTAAAAGCCTTGGTGAAAGTTGCTGAGCATAAGGTGCCTGGTTAGCTCACCTGGCAGAGCGACCACCCATATACAGAGGTTAACTCCTCGACGTAGCGGCCGCGGGTTTGACTCCAACCTGCGGCCCTTTGCTGCATGTCATTCCCCCCTCTCTCTCTCCCCTTTCATGTCTTCAGCTGTCCTATAAATGAAGGCCTAAAATGTCCAAAAATAATCTTAAAAAATAAAAGTTGCTGAGCATTACTTCAAGATGAAGATATTCATTCTTATCTTTATTCAGTGTGGATTGAAGTGTAATTAATGCATTTTAAATAAAATGAATGTGGTTTACAATTGCTTACTTCCATAAGCCCATATTCTGAATTATATTGGGGAAATGTTTGTGTCAAAAAGGCCCACTCTTGTCATTTTTAAGATTAATAACCTCAACCTATTTCTCAACCTAAACTGTAGCAACAGTGTCTGTTTATGATAACATTCAATCTGATAACACAAAATAATCAAATATTGTGCTCAGTACATGGCCAAAATTTGTTTAGGTTCTGCTGTAAAATCTGATAACGCGCCCCGAGTGTTGTTAGCATGATCTACCAACCTTTTAGCACGGTGTTAAGCTCACTTGAGCAATTTAACTGTTCACTGCCTTGTTTTCTGTGTCATTATTTCAGTTGTGTCCTTTTGGCACTCATATATAATATAATATAATGAAATATGTACAAAAATTCCCAGAGGGGCTATTTCTTGGCTAGGAATAGTAACTTCCTTGAGTCTCCACTGGTTGCCTGACAAATGTTCTATTATTATAATTATTAACTTTATGGGTCAGCTGCAGGGGTCTCCCAGAGATGGAGCCCTACAAACTGTTAAGTGCATATAACAAGCGGCGGTGCTACCCACAGTTTGTGAACTTCTAAGTAGCTCTTAATAACTCTTAACTTTTGTTTTTATTCATGCTTTGCACTTCCACAATTATCATTGGTAACTGATCAATTATTCCGTTTTATCAAGTAATATAAAGCTAAGCTTATTTTTTGCTCATATAGGTTTGGACTGTGGAGGCAGTATTGAAGTAGTTCCATGCTCCAAGATCGCCCACATTGAGAGGAGCCACAAGCCCTACATGCCTGACCTGAGCGAAGCCATGAAGAGAAACGCCCTGAGGGTAGCAGAAGTCTGGATGGATGAATACAAACACAACGTCAACTTGGCTTGGAACTTGCCATTTGAGGTACTTCAAATGTAGTCAAGTACAACAAAAATGATGATGCCCTTTCTATGGAATACTGCATGCCTCATACACACATGATGCAGAATGAACATCCAAAAATCCATAATGAAAAGCTTTTCTTCTGAGTACAAATGTGACAAAATGCCTTATTCTCTGCAGAATCACGGAATTGACATTGGGGATATCTCTGAAAGGAAAAACTCAGGGAAAGGTTGAACTGTAAACCTTTCAAATGGTACCTGGAAAATGTGTATCCCAAGTTGGATCCCTTGACTGACCTAGTTGCCTATGGAGGAGTAAGTTTAGTTGTATCTAATGTATCTTTGTATGTGTGGTAGAGACAATAGTGACGGGTGTGCGCGGCCACATACGTGCACCGCCACATTATATATTGTGTATTTTAATGATAAATGTCATAGTATTGGATACATTTTCATTGGGTTTGATAAAATGATGAACTCCCCCATTTATAGATAAGGAATCTTGATGCTGACCAGTGCATAGACCAAGGACCAGTGCCAGGTCACACACCCATCGCCTACAATTGCTACTACTATGGACCCTAGCAAGTAAAGCAAGTAACAGTGGTTGTCAAGATTAATGATAATAGTCACTGAAAAGTTACGCATGGCAATTGGAAATATTGTCTTTTGCCGCCGCGGCTTATTTACAGTAACTGACCAATCTGCTTTCTCCTTGACTTTTTATTTTATTTTTTTAGATTTGTTATTATCGGTCAAGCGGTGAGCTCTATATCGGGCATCAAGTCCCACAAGTACAATGACAACCGGTGTTTAACTGACCCGGGGAAAAAGAAACAGAGCCTGGCCTTCATAACTGCAAAGAGGCTAAGCAGAAAGGAATGGGGATTCACTGGGACTTCCCTCAGGTATTACACGTTGTTAAACTATTATTAAAACGTATAGCAAAGTATATAAAAGTCAAGGAAGAGATGTGGCAAAATGATTGGTTTTATTCCAGTAATATAGTAAAAGTTAAAAGTCAGTGTGTCAAGTTCAGGGTGACTCATAGCTCAAACTATTGACTGAATGTCTAAATATTGTATGATGACAGGCTGTGCGTTTGTATTCTTGACACTTATTTTTCTTCTCCAGGGCAAAGAACTGAAGAACAGAGATACAAAAAGGTGTCTGGAGATTAAGAACGACATGCTTCTAATACAGGAATGCTCTGGCCAAAGATGGGAAATCCAAAACATAATCAAAGCTTTTTAAAGTGTGCAGTGTTTTCTGAATTTCTGAGGAAGGAGAGAGGCAGGGTCCAAATGAAGATTTAACAAAAAGGTTTAATAAACAAAATTACATGACAAAACAGGATTTATCGCTGCAGCAGACTGAAAAATGCTCCTCCCATGTGGAGTCACATGTTAAAGGGCCCATGGCATGAAAATGTCACTTCATGAGGTTTTTTAACATTGATGTGAGTTCCACTAGCCTCCCTATGGTCCCCCAGTGGCTAGAAATGGCGACATATGTAAACCAAGCTCTGGGTATCCTGCTCTGCCTTTGAGAAAATGAAAACTCAGATGGGCCGATCTGGAATCTCCCCCTTATGATGTCATAAGGGGAAAGGTTACCTCCCCTTTCTCTGCTTTGCCCACCCAGAGAGTTTGGCCCGCCCATGAGAAAGAGAGAGACATCATGGCTTTCAAACGAGCAAAGTGATAGTTGGTCAAGGCCACACCCCCACCCTCCACCTTGCCCCCCCTCTCTCCTCCTCTATAGCATTTAAATCCACAGACACAAAAATGGCACATCCTAAGTAAAGCTCATTGTAGGACTGGCTCTAGTGGCTGTAATTCTGCACCAAGGCTGAATTTCGGGAAAGAGACTTCAGATACAGTATTAGGGGACCACTAAGGTCTATATAAAAGAGACTTCAGATAAAGTATGTACCACCCTAAGGCCTATGTAAAAGCATCCAAAAGCAGCATGTCATAGGACCTTTAACAGGCCCAAACCTTTCTAAGTTTCACAAATATTTTCTTTGGAGTAGTGGGTGGTTCCTTGAAAGAAAACTCTCTATTGGTCTGTTTGTCCCCCAAGATAAGGCGCACCTCTGAATTTCCAGGTTACTCCAGGTCATAGATGAAAGGTTCTAATGTGTGGACATCAATTATTCCAAGCCTTACAGGAATACATATTCCTTTGTTCTAATCTAGTCTGCGACAACAGGGGATGGCTCCAAAAAGACTGGGACAGAAGGTATCTTCCTGTGGGCACAATAGGGCTTCCCCAGTATGCTAAATGATCTATCTGTGAGAGTAGGTATTGTTAGAATATATTTGTGAGAGTAAGCTAACATTTTTGTAGTAGAGTTCATGATTTTGACCTTGTCTCGTTGCTTCCTGGGTTTTGAGAGGCCATCTGGTTTTACAGTGATTTGACATTACAAAAGGAGGGTGAGATAATGACTGAAATGAAAAGGTCTTCTCTGATCAAGGGGGGAACAGGCAACAAGGTCAGGGTTTTGTAAGCGCGTGATATGTGACACAAAGTATAGTGGAATGACCTGACTCTTGGAGAACTCCGTAAGTTTGAAGGAGATTAAAAAACACAGAGGTTCAAATTCAACAATAGCAGCTTGTCTTTATGAGCTGAGAATGAGAAGTCGAGGTCATGTTTTTACACAATGTGTTACATATCGTTAGCCGGCTGGAGCCAGAAGATCGGGACTACGTCCAACTGATAACAGCACCACGGATGAAGCAGAGAAAGTGGATAAAAAGTGAGGGTTCTGGGTTAGCCGGCATTTGATGCTGGGAGACACTGTCTGTTTGCTAGGTTTTAGCGATAGGCTGTTTTGTCTTGAAGTGATCTGATCCTTGTGCACAAGTATTGTATTGTGCTTTTATCATTCACTAAAGCTTGTTATTAACATTAACTGGACGAATCTTGAGTCTTATTTTGAATACTGAGTTTTATTGATCTACCAGACAACGAACACTTAAAGGTGTGGGTTATAGTGACCATAGAATTGGAGTCAGATTAAGTCTGGCCATTTGGCCGGACCAGAATTTGGGTTTTCGGTCACTTTTATTCCTTCAGTATGAAACAGAAGATATGGATTTAGATATAACAGTTATTTGATTCAATCCTAGTTGACTACCCCACCTGCAGCGTACATAAAACATCAAAACAATACATCAAAACATAAAAGTACATGGTTATCAAACATCAGTATTGTTTTAACAGCGGCCAACAAGAAGTGCACTTCTCTGCTCATTGGTCAGTGAATAATATCACCTGAATGTATAAAATGGGCATTTGCTCAACAGTTTATGAATGGACAAAGTAATTATTTGTACTATTTATTATTCTGCCTCCCTTCAATCTTCCACTCAAGGACACCAAATATATTGTATCAGGCAGAAAAGTTAATACAACTGTTTGGGTTTTCATCAGATTCAAACCGTGGGGCTTAGCATGAGATGGGAGTTTAAGCTTTGCTTTGTTTTTCAATTTAAATAAAGGTTTGGCTTAGCTGAATTTCTTCGATGGCAGCAGTCACCATAAATGCTATTAGTTAGATGTAGCTTCAAGGTTTTTGTTCACTAACAATTGGCCAACTATTACAAATACTACATCTGGAGGCATTTTTATGCAATAGGTTTGGTGCTGTTAGGTAAATTTCAGGTTTGAAAACTATACATGTTCTTCTTAGTAATCTATTTCTTCTTTTCTGTGCATTATCATCTGTGACAGAAATAGCCTCCATGTAGAAAAAGGCAAACAAATCATAAGGGGATGGAAAAGTAAAGAAGAAAAGGACAACGTTGGTATAAAAAGCATGATTCAGAAAACAAAGTGGTTCATGGATGAGTGATATTTGACAGTACAGAGGTTCTGTGCAAAACTTGAGAACCAAGCCTCCTTATACAAATAATCCTTTATGGTTTGATTGGTTTCCCCAATCAGTTTTAAACTATTGTATTGTTGTTAGTATTTTTGTAGTTCTGATTATTAGAAAGGTACAACTTGTTCAAAGGTCTAATTACTATTGTTGGAAATTATGGGAGTTCTGGCTAGGCGAGATTCCACATGCAATCATTGGAGGTGTGGCCGGGTGTGTTAACAGAGTCCAAAACAAAGGTCCCACTTATGCAGAATGTACGGTTGAGTATACTGTGTATTACCTGATTATTACTTAATTATGAGAGTATACATAATATTGGTGTTTTCTATGCTTGTTGAATTATATAATAGTCTACAGCCTTAGGCTGAATCCCAATCCTCCCCTTACCCCTTCCCCTTAACCCTTGTTGAGCGTGTTCACGTGAGAGCTAGTGCTGTCCCAATACTCGTCTTGATCGAGGGATAGGGCAAAGGGGAAGGGCCAGATGTCCCTTCCGACCAAGTAAGGATGCAAGCTTACTTGGCCAGTCTCTCCTGGAGACCCTCAACACCTCTAGTGTCAAGACTAGACATAACTAGTTATGGATTTTACAGGCCATGGGGGTTGGTATTGCAGGCCAACAGAGTTTTGTTTTCTTGTGCTGAGACAAAGGCCTATGTTTGAAATAATGTCAAATATTGATTATTGTGTTTTTATACACATTTGGAAATAAAGCATATATATGAAACTGGTTGATGTTTGAATTTTTTTTTTAAAGTCATCTCTTAAAGCTGTCCAGGTGCTCAACATCACAATACGCCCTCCACAGAGTAAGAAGTGTGTTTGGTATTGTGAAGAAGCTGGCTTTGACAACTGAATGGGTAAAGTGAATGCTGCCAGATGTGTGTACCGTACAAGTCTGGTCATTCTTGAGAAGCTCAGTTGAACAACTATAGCTCAGTTGTCTGTGTTCATTGTAAGTTTGGAGAAGATATACTCAAAATGATCACCCTTGAAAGGTATATCACCAACAACAACATAGTTTCATAAGATCCATGCTGCAGCTGACCACCTTTGCATTCTGGCAAAAATGACCATGTGTCGCTGTGGACCTGCGTAAAGCAGTCTTGTATAAAGTACTTGAAAGCAGTACTTGAGTAAAATTGCAAGTATCTTACCAGAAAATGACTTTGGTAGAAGTTTAAGTCACTTTTTAGAATATTACTTGAGTAAAAGTCTTAAAGTATCTGGGCCCGTATTCAGCAAGAATCTAAGAATCCTCTCAGAAAACTCTTAATTTAGCTTAAAAACTCTTATGTAGGAGTCTTAGCCTAAGAGCAATTCGGGAACGATCTGAGAGCAACTCTGAGTAAGGAAAAGACAAAAACTTTTATCTTAGTGAGGAGGCGGGGTTGACCCCGTTGCCATGTATGACACAATCTTTTGAAGACTGTGATTGGTTGGTTGTCCAAGAAGGAAAAAAAGAGTGATTTTAAGTAAAGGGTCTATTCTAAGCCTTCACTTTGAAATTACATGTGTAATTTTTCCTTATTTGACCGTTCTCACACACACACACACACACACACACATTATATATGTGTATATAAATCCTTTTTTTTATTTACCATGCTGTTAATTTCCTAAAAAGGTATTTGATTGGCTTAGAATGATAAAAATCGTTCCACTCTTTCCAATTACACTGATTAATGGCATGTCTATTTAAGTGGTGGTTTGAATGTTGGTTTTAATGTATCAAACATGGAATCAAAACCAAGAAGGGCGAGAAAGCCCAACTGGACAGAGGAACAGTGTTTACTGTTAGCCCAGTTAGTGGAGGAACACAAGGCCATTCTTAAAGGAAAATTCGGGCCGGGTGTCACAGCACGGGACAAGAAGCAGACATGGGAGCGTATAGCACAAACTATTAACGGTTCATTCCCCCTGCTTGTGCGCACCAATGAAGACTGTGAGAAACGCTGGTATGTGTTGCAATCAAAAGCCAGAGAGGAAATTGCAGCACACAAGCGGGAGTCTTCACGCACAGGTGAGTGCTATAACACTTTTTTGTACGCTGGCAAACTTATCTCTAACAATTATATATGTATAGCCTACTGTACATGTGGTCCACTGTATTGTTTTTTAGGGGGGGGACCACCTGCTAAACAGCTGTCCCAAGTAGCCCAAACCGTTTTTAACATCTTAGGTCACTCAGAAACGAGTATCACCGGTTTGAAGGAGGGCACAGACAGCTCAATGATTCAGCTGGTGGAACTACAAAAATGGTAATTTTAATAAACCAACAGCCAAGTAACACAATATAAAGACACATTTTTATTTAACATAGGCAAGGCCATTTCTATCTGGCATTCTATGAACGGAAAAAAAATAAATAAATTGGCCTACATTTATTTTAAATAACAGACATTAAATGTTTTCTCCCTTCAGTAGCACAGAGCCTTCAGCAGAGGAATGGGGACCGTCGACATCGCAGGTGGGCGACCCTCAGCCCGAAGCGCCTCATTCCCTGCCTTCTGCTGCCACCGCAGCTGCTCCAACACCATCCCTAGTAGACAAAAAACTGGAGATGGAGATGGATGTCCTAAAGCAGCAGAAAATAGTACTCCATCTACAGGAGGAGTACTACAAACTAAAAATTGAGCTACTCAAAAATAAAACTAATAACAAATAATATTTTTTTGTGTCTTCATAATATCTTTCTAATGAAAATGTTGGCTAAGGTGTGTCTGTTTAGTCACGATTTTTATATTACATTCACAGTAACTTACATGAAATGCAAATTAGTAAACTGAGCTCTGTAAGGATTCCCACTTTGGGACAGATCCCTCCCTTGTGGAGGGTATTCTTCATCATCCTCTTCATCAGCCCGATTGTCCGTGGGAGGGTCTGCAATTTGTCTAGCTTTACAGATGTTATGAAGCACTGCACAGGCTGTTATCACTTTGCAGACCTTTTCTGGTGCCAGTCGCACCTCTCCATGCAAAATGTGAAAGCGCCTCTTTAGTTGACCAATACCCCCGGGCTCACTACGGCTCGTGTTTTCTTGTGAGCTCTGTGAGTTAATGAAAATTAACAGAATTCAGTTGATATTTTCAAAACAAAATGGTAGGTTATTTATGGGAAGTAGAGTAGCCTACAAATACTACTGCAACACATTTGTTGTTCTCTAAATTTGAAGTCCACACACATTAAGTGTATGTGTTGTCACTGTTACCTGTTGTAATTTAGCTGTGACCCCTGGTCAGGACGGAGGTAAGGTGTGAGGAGCCATGGTTTACAAGGATAACCACTGTCCCCTAACAAGTGGCAATTTGCTGGAATATGACGTCCTTCAAACAGATGTCTCAGGCCACTTTCTGCCAGTATCCTGGCATCATGTGTTGCGCCGGGCCATTTTGCAACAATGTCTACAATCTTATAATCTGCACCGAAAACAACTTGAACGTTTATGCTGTGGTACCTCTTTCTATTAACATAAACATCCTCGTCTTCCGACGGTGCAATAATTCGGATGTGGGTTCCATCAATTACTCCGACAACACCAGGGAAGCCTGCTATATTCATAAATGCAGTTTTTTGAGCCTGCAAGGTGGGAATGTCCAGTGGAAACGAAATGAACTGCGAAACAATAAGAGGTTCTGAAAGTGCTGTAATTGTTTGTGTGATCACTCTGCTTACAGAAGGTTGTGACAGACCCAAATCATCACTACTGCATTGTTGCATTTTCCCAGTTGCCAAATATCGTAATGTAGTGATAACTTTCATTTTTCGGCTATGGCATTTCTGCGCTGTGTCGGAGATGTTAGCGCGTCTCTAATAAGATCAGTCACAAACATAATCCCTGCACGATCTAATCTATAGCGTCGGATTAACTCACTGTCATCCATTGTCTGCAGCACATTTCTTCTCCTTCGTCTTTCTGCCATTTTCTCCTCTGCTAAAGAAACTCTTAAGCCTCTTAAAAGTCCTCATCCGTGCTCCTAACAATTTTGACCTTAAGACCTCTTTTAAGGGTTGAGATTCTTTCTGAATTACTTTTTTCTTTACTAGGAGTTTTTCTTTAATTTTAAGAGTAAACGCCCACATTTCTAAGAATTTTCTTAGAATTTCGTCACTAGGAGCTACTCTTTGCGTTAAGATTCTTTATGAATACAGGCCCTGTAATCTAAAGTAATTGAAGAGGAATACATTTTTATTGCAAACTCGACGCACGCAAGAGTGTAGCTGAAAGATCATATAAATGTTGTTGTTGTTGTATGCTGATGGCATTGTGTTGGTTGCAGAGAAAGAGGTTTATTTACAAAAATTGCTAAACATTATTAGGTTGTGGTGTAGTAAATACTTGCCATTAAAGTTACAGTCAAAACCCAAAGATTATACATGTTAGAAAGCTATTCGAGCAGCAGAGCAATCAGGGTGGGAAATGCCCAATTTTACCGGCCACTTATATTTTTACCAGCCACTTTTTCTGGAAGTCAAATTTAGAAAAGAAAGTGCACTAGGATATTCAGAATTGCTTCAATGCATTATTTTTTTATTATTAATACATATTTTATTAATATAGGCAAATAAAAAGTGATGTGAAAAAAGCCTGTGAGACCATGGTAAAATTTTTGTTTGGTCAGTTTGGACACAGTAATTGTAGGCCTACATGTTTAATGAACCAAAAAATATTGACTCATCTCTCAGTAACATAGCATTAAGCAGTCCCTCCAGGATTTCACAGCCTTTTTTAGATTGTTGCAGCCCAAAATGCCTGATTTTGCAGGAGCTTTTGTAAAAACTTGCGCATAAAAGTTGCCATGTCTTTTGTATTTTTGTTGCAATGAAGTTGTGAGAGACAGTCAAAGTTGCTTTTTGTATAGTTATAAAAATAATATAGTATATAAAAATATAGTATATAAAAAAAAAAAAAGGAAACTTATTTTGGAGAGAAAAAAATTACTCTGGGCTGAGTGTTCCTATTAACCTTTCCAAAAGGCTCAGGATGCTATAATGAAAATGGCTGATGGATTTAAGACAAAAAATTATAACTCATTGAATTAATCAAATTTGAACATTTCTGTCAGTGGCTTGTTGATCTTTATATTGTTAGTTAATATCCTAACCTGGCTTGGCTGGGACACACATTCATACGGTTTGATTAAATACTTTAACTTATCATTGCACTTACAATAACAAGCGTAGCTGTCCTCAATTTAGGTCATCCTTACGTCTCATCTCCGTTTTTTCCTGCATCCACCGTGGCGGCGCCAGTCGCGAGGGGAACTGAGTAGCAGAGAGCCAACAGGATTGAAACAGCAGCAGCTTCAGCGACTTTAGAGTGAAAAATCGTTACAGCGCATTACTTGATGTTAAAATGTTTACAGGTTGGCAGGACGGTCTGAAATGTTTTTTCTCTTTTCTTTTACTTTGCCCCCAACAGCTTGTACATCCATAGCTACTGCTGACTTCGCGCGGGCCTCTTCACACCAGGGATATGTCGGCACATTTTTTTAACCGATAATTTTCCTTTCGTCTGTACCTCAGTTCAGCTACATGGTGTCACGGACTAGCGCTGAAAACTACTCGACAAAAGTCTGGAGTTGACGGAAATATGCGTGGTCAAAGCCCCGGCTGTGAACGGTTTCATTTCCTATGAGTTCTTCACAATAAAAGTCCTCTGTTATTTTGGTATTTGAATGTTTTTATTATGAAGCAGCAAAATCCAGAAATGTTGGGGATTCATTAGCAGTAAAGTAACGCGGCTCGTATAAGGAAAAGCTGTCCAATCCGTTACAAGGAATGTTTACAATCCACCCGCCACTGTGGCTGGTAAACAAGGCAAAGTCACCCGCCACTTTGAAAAAGTACCCGCCATTGGCAGGTGACGATTTTCAGAGGGACTTGGCTTAGTCAGCAGGACGAGCATTAGCTTTAGGGTCTGTGATGAGGTATATGATGAAATTGTGACCTTCGTTTTCATAAATTTATTATTCAATGGTTCAGTTTTATTTTGCTGAAGGAGTAGTGGGTTGTAAGGATGCCGCTGACTGAGGAGCTTTCTTGGGAAGCATAAATATAGTGCTAAGCAGGCTACTGAAGGGGACATGGGATAGGGGTCATGTTTTTTAAAGCGGAGATGTGAAATAGTTCGGCTGTGGATCTGCCTGAGGGCGATTTCACAAAACCTAGATAGTGGATTAAGCCGGGATTTCCCAGTCATCCTGGATGACTTAAGCCTTGACTCGGTTTCACAAAAGCAGAGGCAGATACATCACCATGGAGATTTATTCTGTGCAACTAGCCTGCTCCTGACCAGGCTAACAACCAGGATTAATTAATCCTGGTGCCTTTTCTGTTCACTCAGCAGTGGTTTTATTATTCAGTTAAGTAGGCTAAACGGCTGGTCTGCAGCATTAACGTTTCCTCTGACACCGCCTCTGGCGTCTACTCGTTCAGATGGCAGCAGTAGGCGCTGCCGCGACTTCGGCCTATGTTCTTGCAGGCTGTTGCCATCCAAACAAGGCTGTATTAGAGGAAGCGTAAACAAGACGGTGTTCATGCTAAGGTAAAGCCTAACCCGCGTACTGTTTTCACAGCAAATGTCAGCTACCTGGGCAATAAACTGGATTACTTTTTTACACAATATGTTGGATGACAATAAAGTCTCTCATCTAATGGTTTAGCTTTGAATTAGCTGTAGCCCTGAGTCTTTGGCTATGGTTAACAAGGAACGTGCATGCGCAACTGCATTGGCAGAACAGCCAATAAGAACACTTTCTCTCTCTGAAATGATCTGTGATTGGCCATTCTCCCGTGACGGCTAGAGCTGAATAAGATAACACTTTGTCTGTTTACACAGAGATTTTTCTTGCATCGTCTGTGTCACGGGTACAACGTCGGACTCAATTGCTCGACTCAACACGGAGTAAAAGGTGAATATGTTTATTAATGAATTAACAATCCAGGCAACGGTACAAATCCAATAGGCAGAAAACGTGGTCAAAAATACAGGCAATAAATCAGGAAACACTGGAAACAAACACTAGGAAATGCTGGAGAGTGAGACGCACGAAGAGTAACAACAATCTGGCAGGGAACAAGTGAAACAAGGGGGTATGTATATATATATATACAACTACACACAGGTGAATCACATTAGGGCAGAGACAGGTAATCACAAATGGCGGGAAACAAACAAAGGCAGGAAGTGAATGAAGACAAAACAGTGAATGTCAAAATTAAAAATGACAACAAATTTTGGCAAGTGGACACAAACACAAGTTAAATCACACAATGATGTTTCGGCCTGAAAAAAGAAACTGAGGGAAAACAAAGAACAGAAGTTCCTTGTAAGTTTTAAGATTTATCTGTCACACAAGTATGTACACTGATAGCTAGCTTCCATTAATGCCCATCTATAACATAGATAGGCATTAGTGGAACATTAAACACAATACATCAGGGATAGCCAACACAGTGCCTGCGGGCAATTTAGCCACGCCAGGAAGCCAATGGTCACGTTGAAAAATGGCATAAGTCACCGATCGAAGTTCGGTTTAAAAATAGCCTTAATTGTTTTTTTGGTTCAATAAAAAAGGAGATTAAATATATTTTTATCTCCTGTGGCTAAGTGGTAGAGAGGTTGCCTGCCAAGCGGAAGGTTGGTGGTTCGATCCCTGGCCCTGCAGTTCCATGCCGAAGTGTCCTTGAGCAAGATACTGAACCCCAGACAGTTGCCCCAGAAAGCAAGACAGTTGCCCCAGATGCTGCGCCATCGGAGTGTAAATGTGTGTGAATGTTTACCTGTACGGCAGTCTCGGCCACAGTGTGTAAATGGTTCCTGTACTATGTTAAAGTGCTTTGAGTAGTCGTTAAGTAAGTATTGTGTCAAATATTCAAACAGTTAAGCATTCAAATTGGCGTGGATAACACCAGGAACAAAAAATGTTTAAGATGTTTTGTACCATATTTATAGTTTTTTTAACTTCCATTTTAAGACTTTGTCTTTTTATGAACACAATCCAAAGCAAAGATGATAGAAGTATATGGTCTAAAGAGCTCCATCAATGGACCTTTTTCAAATGTGGACCAAGAAAAAGAGAAGATTGTGATGCCAAAGTTATATCCACACTCCATCCTGTTTGCACAGTGGGGTGATGGTCTGTCTAAAGGGGAACAGAAGGAGGCTGAAGCTCTGTTTCAGATCTATGGATACGCTGTCTTTCTGAGTAACCAGTTGCCTCTGGACAGGAAGCTTCCAGATACAAGAGACCACGTGTACTAAGGAAATTCCTGAACTAATACGCGAAAATCAAAAGCTCTCAAGATCCACAGTAATCATCTAAGTGGTCTCACCACTGCATTGCACTCGCACGCTAAACGCTCTAACTTACCAGAACTACATAAACAGCCACGCTATTGCCTTTTATTTTCAGATTCAAAATGGCACCTTACCAGCACTTGCTGCACTTCTCCCAAAACACAATATGAGACCAGTAGGCCTCACTAGCTCAGTCTCACAGGCATTCATTCCAGTTCCCTCATACAAAACAACTACGGTCAGAAATCCTTTTTTTATACATACACCAAAATTAGGAATGGCATTCCCCATCACATCAGAGCACTACCATTCATCACATATTCAGAGCTGCCAACTTTTTCCAAAACCTTGGAGTGAGATTTGATGGGGCAAACCCAAATTTCGCTGCGTACAAAGCAAATTTCTTTGGGTCATTCAGCATCATTACTGTCAGAGTTAAAAATTGCGATTTGTTATGTGGGGAGGCTCTCCGTAGGGGGGGTCCGGGTGTATGCCCCGCCCCCCGGGATTTTTATTTGAAAAATAAACCATTAAATGGCACTTTCTGGAGAGTTTTGTGCAAAGAAATGGAAAAATTGAGTCTTACATGATATGTGCAAAACTGCAAACTTTGCATTGTTGTAGTATCAACAGGTATTAGGGCATTTAGCTTTTACATTGATGTTAATCAGTCAATCATTTGATTACACATTGTATTACCTTGTTATGACATAAGAAGTGACCCATACAATGTGCCAAACATAATGTGCCACATGAAGAGACAGTGCAGCATATGACAGTAGCAACAGCTGAGAAGATTTGGGTCTGTGGTGACCAGGTCCTCCTCACACAAACGTCCTTCTCCCATTCTCTCTCTTTACTACTACTACAACACACACACACAAACACACACACACCAGTGGTTCTCAGTGTAGGGACCAGGGACCCAAAGTTAAATTAACATTGGTCTACCAAAGGGATCTACTAGGACCACTGGAATTCTAAAGAATGAGAACCACTGATTTACATACATTCTAATCCTTTAAAACTAAATAAATAGAAATAACCATTTTTTTGGACACCAGGAGGACTGGTGGCCAAAGACCAAACCTCATTTGATTAGGCAGTGAGGGAAATTCATTCTTCAATCAAGGCCTTTCCCCACGGTGGCCGGGAAGTGCAATGCAACATTACAAAGAATGAAACACTTTTTACAATCGAGACACAGATTTACATTATGTGCATGTCAAATTTACATTTTGGAAAACAAATTTACATTTTGGAAAACAAATTTACATTTTGGAAAACAAATAATAACATTTAAGGAAACAAATTTACATTTTGGAAAACAAAATAACATTTTAGAAAACAAATTTACATTTTGGAAAACAAAATAACATTTTCGAAAACAAATTTACGTTTTAGAAAACAAATTTACATTTTGGAAAACAAAATAACATTTTCGAAAACAAATTTACGTTTTAGAAAACAAATTTACATTTTGGAAAACAAAATAACATTTTGGAAAACAAAATAACATTTTCGAAAACAAATTTACGTTTTAGAAAACAAATTTACATTTTGGAAAACAAAATAACATTTTAGAAAACAAATTTACATTTTCGAAAACAAATTTACATTTTCGAAAACAAATTTACATTTTAGAAAACAAATTAACAAGATGCAAAACACTTTTACCAGTCCCGAAACAAATTTACAAATGACAGATTCTTCACGGAAAGGGAATGTACCACATACCGGAAGTGATGAGGTGTTGTTGGTGAGCGCAGTCAATTTGTGTTGTTGTGAGTGAGTATATGGCGTGAATGAAGTTTATGGTGACTTTACGTGTGGTCGGTGTTTGGAGTTTTTATATGACGCGGACCTGACGGAAACATTGGAAAAACAGGGAACGTATCGACAGCCGCGCCGGATCGAAGCTGGAGCTCACTGCCCATTCCTGGGAGCCAAAACCGACACCACGCAGCTGGAGACCCAGGCCGTATTGCTGGGCCCGCTGGAGGGAAGGGAAGCCCGGAGAATCAGATCCAGGACTAAACGGAGCGGACTGTCACAGCCTGCTGAAGTTTAAATCACAGGTTTCCTAAAGGGAGTCTGGCGGGACTCGGACTGTGGAGCGCGTAAAACACGACTTAAAGTCTCGTAAATAAATAAATACATGCAGAAATAAATGAATCATTAGTGGGGGAGTGAGCCTGGACATTTCAGTCTGTTTAAACTTCACTTTGAAGCAGAACCTCTTAGTTCAGAAGGGTGAAGTTTCCGCTTTGTACTCATATCTGTTAACTGATTATAATAAATATTCTTTGTATTAACACATTAATTAGTCTCTTTGTCTTTTGTTTAAAAAACAAGAACATCGCATGAGATTTTGACGATTTATAGTGATTTTATTTCCGTAAGACCTTTGCCTACATTGACGCTGATGCATTAGGACGGCCCATAGACAGTATATAAGGCAGTGCCTCCCCTGTTCCAAGATGGCGGCTCTATTGACGCATTCGATCCATAACTGCCGTAGTCAAGGCGACATGTATACAAAACCCTCATCACTTCCGCGTATGTGGTACATTCCCTTTCCGTGAAGAATCTGTCATTTGTAAATTTGTTTCGGGACTGGTAAAAGTGTTTTGCATCTTGTTAATTTGTTTTCGAAAATGTAAATTTGTTTTCTAAAATGTTATTTTGTTTTCCAAAATGTAAATTTGTTTTCTAAAATGTAAATTTGTTTCTAAAAATGTTATTTTGTTTTCCAAAATGTAAATTTGTTTTCTAAAATGTTATTTTGTTTTCCAAAATGTAAATTTGTTTTCTAAAATGTTATTTTGTTTTCCAAAATGTAAATTTGTTTTCCAAAATGTAAATTTGTTTTCTAAAATGTAAATTTGTTTTCTAAAATGTTATTTTGTTTTCCAAAATGTAAATTTGTTTTCTAAAATGTTATTTTGTTTTCCAAAATGTAAATTTGTTTTCCAAAATATTATTTTGTTTTCCAAAATGTAAATTTGTTTTCCAAAATGTTATTTTGTTTTCCAAAATGTAAATTTATTTTCTAAAATGTAAATTTGTTTTCGAAAATGTTATTTTGTTTTCCAAAATGTAAATTTGTTTTCTAAAATGTTATTTTGTTTTCCAAAATGTAAATTTGTTTTCTAAAATGTTATTTTGTTTTCCAAAATGTAAATTTGTTTTCCAAAATGTAAATTTGTTTTCTAAAATGTAAATTTGTTTTCTAAAATGTTATTTTGTTTCCCAAAATGTAAATTTGTTTTCTAAAATGTTATTTTGTTTTCCAAAATGTAAATTTGTTTTCCAAAATGTTATTTTGTTTTCCAAAATGTAAATTTGTTTTCCAAAATGTTATTTTGTTTTCCAAAATGTAAATTTGTTTTCCAAAATGTAAAAGTGTTTCATTCTTTGTAATGTTGCATTGCACACTCCGGCCAACCGGACGTACTTTCCCCACCCACAAGGTGCAGCAGAAAATAGACTGAAAAATACCAACAGCAAGACAAAAAGACACAGCATGGCTCATTATGTGCATGTGTCATATCACAGCCTTTCTCAAACTTATTTTGTGCCAAGGCCCATGTAATTTTTGGGGAAAAGAAAGACTATTTGAAACATTTAATGAATTATTTACAGTTACATTTAGAGCTGCACAGAGGTTAGAGAAGCACAATAGTGACCAAAAGTTTCCCAGTATCTGCAATCTGAAATTTGGAGAGTTGCAGTGTTGTAATGTAACGGAGTACAAATACTTCGTTACTGTACTTAAGTAGAAATTTCACGTATCTGTACTTTACTTCGCTATTTAAATTTATGTCAACTTTCACTTTTACTCCACTACATTTCCCAGATAAAATGTATACTTTTACTCCGTTATATTTCCACTAAGCATCTTGTTACTCGTTACTAAAAAATAAAATTAAAAGAAATGTGTGCGACTGCAATAAGGGAGGTTTCGCGAATCACTGCTCCTAGATTGCATTATGCACGCTCCACCGCGCTTCTATTTCGCATTGTTTGTTGCTAAAGGAGGAGGGAGGACGCACAACTGAAACCGCCATGGAAGCATGAGCACCTACTGGAGGACCTCCCGTTATCGTACGCAAGCGCCTCGACATAAGCAATGGCCCGGTGGCCGGGCCAGTAAAACGTATGTCGGGCTGGTTGCAGCCACAGTCACTGGTGTGTGCGTACTTCACGCAGCACCTGTACTGACTGGAAACGTTACGACGGATTATTTACCGCCATGGCACAGATGAACTAACGCTACACTTTTACTATAGTAGGTAGCCTACAATAAAACCTCCATGATTAAAGAGTCAATACTTATCAATAACCCACGTACCTGTTCTACAGGCAGAAAACGAGAAACCGATATTTCAGTCTGCGCTTCCACTCGTCCCACCCGCGCTGTGCAAACACAGCTCTACTCTGCAAATAGCGAACTTTACAAACGAGCGCTAAAATGAAAGATGTCAGTTTGTAGTCTAACTGTTTGTCTTAATTTGTAACCAATCTTGAACTTTGGACAAACTCTTGTAAACGTAACTGCTGTCTAAACGAGCCATCCTCTCCGGCCGAAGCGGTAAACCTATGGATGTATTTTAAGACCAAAACAAATACATGTGGCTACTTAAAGGAGAACTCCGGGCAATTTTTACTCAGCTATAGTTATGGGACGCCTGTGGATTGTTGTCGGCAGCGGCAGGCAAGGGAGGCGGGGAGGAAGTAGAAGATATCGCCCGGGCTGCTAGCCTGGCTAAGGAAACTACCACACAATTTGCCACTGCAGAGACTCATATTCACCAACGACAGCACACAAAATGGATATATATGCACAAATACACATGGAACTGCTGCGTTGATTAATACCGGAGCCTGGCTGAACACACTCACTCATCCCAGACGGCAGCTAGCAGCTAAGAGGGTAGGTGAATTTAAACAATGGCTAAGTTGCTAAACGCATCTTGTTGTCATGTTATGGCCCTGTTCGTGGTTCCGCCGACAATTTTAATTGCATTTTGTGTCTGTTAAGAGGCACAAAGACACTCTTTATCTTATGCCCCCATAACTGCCGTATTATAGCTGAGTGGGAGCTCTCGTTTTTCGTTATCGACAGTACTCATATACATATAGCGATCAAGATTAACGTAAAATTGCCCGGTTCTCTTTTAATATGCACGTGAATGACGGGTTCTTAATTCTTGACGATGTTGCCGGTTGTATTATTTAGCAACAGAATTGTCTTATTTCAAATTAGGCATACAGGACTAATCTGAGATCATTTTTTAGTTAAGTAGCCTATCTAGTTATCATTATGGATTTTCCATGTTTTTAGGGGTTTGCTTACTAATGTAAAAATATAGCATTAATTTAGTAAGAAAGTGAAAATATCAAACAAGATGATGCGTATTAGGTATAATTTTCTTTATTTGAAAGTCCGGCCCCTGGAGTGTCTGCTTAAAAAATTCTGGCCCTTGGAAAAATGTAGTTGATGACCCCTGGTCTAGCTTTGCTGCTAATGGCACAACATCCAGTGGCAGTGGCTAGCTGGGTTAGAACCATTTTCTAAAGCATAGGTGCGGCGTATGTTTTCCTGCTTTTTTGTCCTTTTCCAATCACACCTACAGTATGATATTTCTTTCAGGGCCAGTAAAAATGTAGAAGGGGCCAGCAAAACTCTGATCTACCGGCCCTGGGGGCCAGTGGGGATTTTTTTTATGTTGAGCCCTGCGACCACCCCGACAATAGTGGTGAACTCGCTGAACAGGGTAAGTGTGAAGATAACGTCATACACCCGTGTTGAAATGTTTCTGTACATTGATGTCAGCTCTAAAAATATGCTGTTTGTTCTTTGAACTTAAGATAATTGTGCCTGAAAAGTCCTAGAAAAGAATGTGATTTAGATTTTTATGAGTGGGATTAAGAAAATATGGGAACCCTGAATATGCTTTATGCTTTACTATAAGAAAGCCACAATAAAAGTTCTAACCGCTTGCTTTAAAAAAAAAAAAAACTTTTACTTTTACTTCAAATACTTAAGTAATATATAGTAAATATCAGAAAATTACATTTGATACTTAAGTACAGTATATATCAGATACTTTAAGACTTACTTAAGTAATATTCTAAGGGGTAACTTTCACTTCTACCAAAGTCTTTTTCTAGTACGATACTTGTACTTTTACTCAAGTATTGGTTTCTAGTACTTTATACAACACTGGAGAGTTGTAATATAGTCTGCTGTGCATGTTATTGCTCTGCTGATATGGTAGTATCTCATTCAGACCATCTGACAGACACAGAGGCCCATTTGGGTCTCTGGTCTCTGACAAAGTTTAGGGGTGGATGTACGCTGCTCTTCATTGTAGGTAGAGCACGGATGCAACGCGTCACTGCCCACAGCAGAGCGAGTCCATTAACATTAACTGAACTTACCAGCCGCGCTGCTCACCTCTATTTTTACAGAGAGAGTGGACACAAAGTGACGGACGGGTCTGTAATACTCAAAACATACCTGAAGCCAGGGAAATGCGCCTGGGATGGCTCGTGAAGAAATGTTCTCACATTTGCGACATTTTGCAAATTCCACAGACAGGGAGCACTCCTGAACCCCCTCACCGTCTCTGAAGGCATAACTAGTTGATCACGAGTGGCTCAACAGGTAGGTCAAGATAAACTCATCTTTCAGGAATCTGACCGACCGTGTTGACACTTCAGCGTGAGAAATCGGGGGTGTGGCGTGTGAGCGTGTGAAATCAATCAAATGCGTGTGTCTCACGGCCAATGCGTGAGAGTTGGCAGCCCTGTATCATATTTCAAAAAGGCACACAAACTGTTTCTTCTCAACAGTTATACTTGCACACTTGCATTGATTGTTCATGTATTGTTGTTTTAGCTGTCTAAATCTGTCTAGTCCATGCTAATGTCCTGTACCAATGGTTCTGTCCTTATGTAAGTTGTGTTCAATGTTTTAATTTTCTGTAAAACCAGGAACCTGCTGGAAACCAGTTTTTAAACTGAGTCAGGCCCGTTTATATTGTAACTTAAATGTTACTTTTAACTTTCCTGTATAATAAATGTAAGAAAAGAAAGAAAGGTAATTTGTGTTCATATGGGTTTAACTATTTTGAAAGGGGGTTTGATTATTTTGTGACCTTTGCCTTGTATGTACCCCAATTTATTGTCTTCTCTGTCCTACGGATGTTACTATGAACTGACTACCAGTGTTTTACATGCAGCAAATCTAACAAATCATAAACAATATTGTGAAATTTGAATTTAGTTGCATTTCACATTATGTAAATAACTGTGCCAATGCAATATTTAGCCAGAAATACATGCATTCAACATGACATGTCAAGATAACTATCACATAATAGCACCCTTTATCCAGAATAAGACACAGAACCACTAACCCACAGCACAGACCAGGACAAATATAAGATGATGCAGTATGGAGAACATCTATGCGACACAAGCTGCATGACATATTACGACATCCTCTCAATCTTTCTCTTTGCAGATCACTTCTGCTTGAGAACCAAGTGACTGAAACATTAACCGCATTTTTACACCGGTCCCTACCTCTCACACATTTAGATGTCTGATGAAGAATTATCCCAGGGACCTGCCAACCATCACACGCACACACACACACACACACTTTGAAATATCTCATGAACCGGTTATTCAAAATACTTCACACTTGGTTTCCTGGGTACCCAATGAACTTGGGGTTTGGAATTTGGAGCTGTTTGGACAGCATTGGATATTGGATATTAATAAACGTGAATTAAACTAAACGGCTGCACAATAAAGGTTGATGAAAAAAAGTTGAGAAAAAAAGCACTTCCTTAACACTGGCTTATATTCACTCAGAGCATTTTGCTAAGAGGAAACTCAATAAAAAAAGGCATTTTTGCTAACACTAGATATCATACAAAATCCAGACATTATATCGTATCAAGTTGCCGTGAGCTTCTATGCAGATGGCAGAACGTAACGTCATCTCAGGGGTTGACCAGGCCAAGAGAGTAGTCTTCCTCCGTCTCACTCAGACTCACCCTGGGTCCGGTTGTTTAAAGTGCTCTTCATATGCTCATTTTCAGGTTCATAATTGTTTTTTGGGTTGTATCAGAATAGGTTTACATGGTTTAATTTTCAAAAAACACCATATTTTTGTTGTACTGCACATTGCTGCAGCTCCTCTTTTCACCCTGTGTATTGAGCTCTCTGTTTTAGCTACAGAGTGAGACATCTCACTTCTGTTCCATCTTTGTTGGGAGTCCCACATGTGCAGTAGCTAGGTAAGGACTACTAGCCAGTCAGTTGCAGAGTATTAGGGCGTGCCATGCTAGCAGCTAGACGAGCATTAACGTGTGTTACAAAGTGACACATGTTCGTCACGGAAGTCAAGGCTGGACTACAATAGAGCTGTTTGGAGCAGTTTGTGAACAGTGTTTTCTGTTGGAGATGGTAAGTCCCTTTGGGGGGGGACTTTGGGCTTTTTCACTTTGTAAACCTATAAGGTGCACAACAAACATATATAACACAATGAAAGGAAAGGAAAAAGCCAAAAGCACAATATGAGCACTTTAAGTGTGCTGCTACTTTATATCATTAATAACATTACCGTCTGCAAAATACCCCCACAAATCAAATCCATACTTCAACGTTAACCGTCAAACCACTAAATATGTTTGGAAATGAACACCTCTTTCCTGCCTGCTGCTGTCAGACACTTCACTCAGCACTGCTCCCAGTAGAGAACATGGACAAAACACACACCAGGGCTCATAAAACATGCAATAAAACGTGACAATGTGCAATTACCGTAAATTCATTTTACTATTTAATATGTATTCTCTTTAATTATATTTATTATTGTGTGTTATGGATATTTTATGGTACACAGAGAACACAAAGAAAACACAGAATGGTTAAGGTGATATATTGCAAAGGTTTTATGTAATTCATGTGTAATTAATTACAGGGGAGTTACAAAACAAGTGTCATTCAGTTTGACAAACTCATAAATCAGTAAGCAAAAAAACCCTCTGCATAGGTAATCTGACTACACCTCAATGTCATAGCCCATACAACAGGGAGACAATTTCAAACAGATGCATTCAGAGAAATGTTCAAATGATTAACCAAAACTCAAAGGAACATAATTTCCTTAACATGTGTTAACATGTGTCTTCTACTTCTCCTCATATCCCTTGCTGCTGCTACAGTGTGACTTTCCCCATTGTGGGATTAATAAAGGATTTTGAATCTTTCAATCTTGTGTTAAATTAATTAACGATAATAATGACAAGACAGGAAAGCACCGCCTCTGACTGTGGCAATATTAACATGCAATATCGTACCCCCCTTCTCTCTCTCTCTCTCTCTCTCTCTCTCTCTCTCTCTCTCTCTCTCTCTAGGCTAGGCTACACTCACATTTCCGTCCGTGTGAGTCCGTCTCTGTACTCAGTCCGGTTGTGGTGGTTGATTAATGCAGATATCTCATAACAGCTGGATTGGTTGGCGCATGGTGCACCACCATGAGTGCACGAGGCAAATGCCTGTGATTACTCTATATTTTAATTCAATCAGGAGAGACTTCATTGCAGATATGCAAATATTTATTGTAAATAAGCATAATATGAAATGTACAGAGTCTTTGGGGATTAGACTCTCATCATCATTAAAAATATTTAAAGGGATAGAGAGGCCAGACATATTCCCCCCGATGGAGCCTAGACACTGGTGATGGCGGAGAGGGAACCCGGAGACCGAACAAAGGACCTGTCTGCCGGAAAGGGACTCAGGTTGCAGTGGTTGACGATGACCAGAGGCGGAAGGGGAGGAGGAGGGTTGCACGTTGACCTGAAAAGACAGCTCATAGCAAGGAGAAAAGACATTTAAAGCAGGATGTCATGCTGTGATTGGATCAGAATTAATTTCGGTGGCCAATTCTGGTCGGTTTACTGAAAAGTGAACGCCTAACAGCTGAATAGTTTTAGGCAGAGATAGTGGTGATTGCAGTAATGTAGACGTCTTCCTGGAAGAATTTGCGCTGAGCTTCATTTGTGATATTTTGTCAGACAATTCTTAATCGCAACATTCTCTGTCAGGTAAATTCAGTAGTAATGTTTTTCTCTGAAGTAGAAGTACACAGTTCAGTCAGTGTACAGAGTAGAGTTGCATATTAGGTGCTTTGGAGTCCTTCTGTAAATGATTTCGGGTACAAAGGTTCTGGAGAAAGCTACAAGCAGCAATACAAGAGGCCAAGCAATCATCCCATTCCAAACAGCTTTCTACAGGCACTGTTCTAATAATGTATTAATGAAGGATAATCTCAAACTGGATCTTATTTACATTATTTACTGATTAATACAAAATGAAAATTGAATCTGCCAGACTGTTGAATTTGTTTTGTGTCCTTTTTGTAACATGACATACAAAAGGTCACAGGTGCTTCACTTTTTTCTTTTTGGTGAAATGTCTCAACAGCCACTGGATGGATTGGCATGACATTTTGTTTAAAGGTGCCCTGCCACACGTATTCCATTACTTTGTGGTAATGTCTGAAGTTCTACCATGGACTCTGGTAACTTTGGTTACCTTGTTTCAAGCCATTCTAGCGTGGTATAGAAAGCCTACAGGACGACTCAGCGATTTCTGCCAGTTCTCATTAATATTCAACAAGCTAAGCTGTTTGAATCTGATTGGCTAACAGGTAGCCAATGAGAGCCTGGCTGTCAGAATCCTTTACCCAGCCCAACTGGGCGAGCTAATGAATAGTAATGAGCTCTGGCAATATGATGTCAGACTGACCAGATTTTGTAATTGGCCTGATTTCTCGGCTTATTTCTTTTCAGTGGCTAGAGCTGACAGAGGAGGTAGCAGTTCATTTTCATATTCACCACATAACACAAACACATATCATAACATATTTAAAAAATGCAAGGAAAAACGGTTTTGTATGGCAGGGCACCTTTAAATATTTGTGGTCCCCAGAGGATGATTCCTGATGATCCCCTCACTTCTCCTCTACAAGGATCACTAGTCTAGGCTTTTTCATGTGTGCATTTTTTTTTATTTTGAAGGTTCAACCTCAGTCCTCAGACCCTTAATAACAAAAATGTCCCATAAAACTCATTAAAAGCACAATGTGTTATCCCACGGCCATTACAGTAAAACAAATCATGCATTTTGTTATATCAGGCTTTCAATCTAGAGCCTTCAGAATTGTAATTTTTACTATTTTTCACAAGATTGAGCCATTTTCTCATGTTTCCTCTATTGGGCAAATACATAATATTTTCCTGGTTTCTACTCAGGGTACCGCTGCTGTTATGGAAGACTGCAACGTTGCTGCTAAAAAACTGACATATATCAGACTGTATAAACAAAATACCCCTAGCATTTAGTAATCACAAAAAATCATAAACAACAACATTGGCATTATGTAAATAAACTGACAAAGGGTTAAAATAAAAAGAATGAATATTTGGTAGTTAGGATCACTCAGTTGAAAGTGGGAAATAATATTAATACTGTATATAATTGTATGGCAGTTTTGTTATGCAGACATTTTTGTCCTCCAAGGACATCTAAGCAACTTCTTAAGGGATAATGTAATGGCAAAAATTACATTTAAGCTGATTCCTTATATTCTTATGAATAATTTATTTGTGCTTTGGTTTTTCTTACAATACTGAAAGAGAGTTTGTCTCATTCCCACAAGTTGATTCTGATTCTGCTTAACTAACTTGGAGACATCAAGTCTGGAGACGAATGCGTTATGGGCTTTGTTTGAACCAATAAAGGTACAAGGTCACAGTAAACTATCTTCCTCTCCTGGGGTCCGTTCCAGAAAGCAGGTTTAGTGAAAACTCTGAGTTTGTTAACCCTGTAATGAGGGAAACTCTGGGTTTCCCGTTTCAGAAAGAGAGGTAACTTAACCTCAGAGTCAGTTACTATGGTAACTGAGCCTGTGAACCTAACCTGGTCGGGAACGAGGTTTTCTTCAAGAAACCTCGAGTTTCTCTCAGTCTCCTCCCTCACGGCTGTGCCAGAGGGAGGAGACTGAGAGACTGAGAGAAACTCAAGTTTTTTCTCTCTCATTTCCTCATTCATTCAGTCTTATCAGGGCATTTTAATGCAGTTTGTCATCTGCATGAATAAAAAACATATTGTTAGGCAGATTATAAAACGTTTTTTTTCTCAAACATGTCATGTCCTTTTGTCGATGATCCCGTTGATGAAAAAGCTGTATTATTTCACAGAGAGTTTACGTCGGAGATGATATTGAGTCCTGACTAAATGTATTTTCATTTCCACATTTTTCAGTCCATCAGATATGTAGATACCTTATCCGTCCTCATATCACTAACATCCACCATCGTGGACAGGCTTTAACATCCCAGCAGATTCTTTGTGTCGTACACGTTTTTTTGCAAACGGCAGTTTTCTTTATTGGTGTGTATACAGATCATCAGCAACAGCAATCGATTTATAAAAAGAAAAAGAACCTTAACTTGCCCTCTCTACCTTCTCACAGTTTCCCCTTAAAGTTTTCTTTATGTGTCAATGTATTGTAAGAACTTATTGTAATAAATTTCCCTTCAGCTGCAGTTACCACACGGTTGAGGTGCTAAATGTTGTTTGACTTCTCAGCCTGGGCCCGGCCCACTAATTGGGAAGACCTGCGCTTAATATGGGCAAGTAATACAGGAAGAACGGGTCTCACCTCACTGCTGCTCACACACTTTGAAACAAAAGAACATATCATCCAAATATATATCATGATTCATAAACACATGCCACTTGTCTGGTTGAAGCCGTCAGTCCTAGTCTAAGGTCTTTCAAGGTTTTCCATTCCCTTGCTGGGGGTTCAGTATGTGCGGTATCACTATGAGAGCAGTGTGGTTCAAGCGGTCAATCGTCATACTGGGGGGATCGGGCTCCTCGCTACGTGGGGCATGTTTCTAAAGGGACAAACAGCTGGACACACGCGCATGATCCGGAGTTTTTCTGACCTGGAGAGCAAACATCAGCAATCTCCGTGAGTTGAGGCAATGATTCATCTTTTCCCCTAGTGGATGTGTACACATGTATTTGTTTAATCAGTTCTTCACTACACATGGAGATGGGGAAATGGAAAGAATGCCGGGTTCTGTATGATTTAACTTCTGTGACGTTAACATTCATTCACTGTTAGAAAGGTAAGCAGAAGGATTAAATGTCCGTTCACTACACAAGTAGTTACTCAAATGAATGTTATGCTTTTAATCATCTGACAAAATTATATTGCATTAAAACAATATGTCACCAAAAAAATACTTGCAGATGTGGAGTCAAACATTAGATGAATGGCTTCTAATGGTCAGTGTACAGAGTAGAGTTGCATATTAGGTGCTTTGGGGGTCCTTCTGTAAATGATTTCGGGATACAATGGTTCTGGAGAAAGCTACAAGCAGCAATACAAGAGGCCAAGCAATCATCCCATTCCAAACAGCTTTCTACAGGCACTGTTCTAATAATGTATTAATGAAGGATAATCTCAAACTGGATCTTATTTACATTATTTACTGATTAATACAAAATGAAAATTGAATCTGCCAGACTGTTGAATTTGTTTTGTGTCCTTTTTGTAACATGACATACAAAAGGTCACAGGTGCTTCACTTTTTTTTCTTTTTGGTGAAATGTCTTAACAGCCACTGGATGGATTGGCATGACATTTGGTTTAAATATTTGTGGTCCCCAGAGGATGATTCCTGATGATCCCCTCACTTCTCCTCTATAGGGATCACTAGGTACATTTTTTATTTGGCTTTTTCATGTGTGCATTTGTTTATTTTTATTTTGGAGGTTCAACCTCAGTCCTCAGCCTCTTTATAACAAAAATGTCCCATAAAATTCATTAAAAGCACAATTTGTTATCACACGGCCATTACAGTAAAACAAATCATGCATTCTATTATATCAGGCTTTCAATCTAGAGCCTTCAGAATTGTAATTTGTGCTATTTTTCACAAGATTGAGGTATTTTCTCATGTTTAAAGATTATTTTTGGGGGGCTTTTTTCCCTTTATTTAAGAGTGAGAGACAGTGGATAAACAGGAAAGGCGGGAGAGAGAGACGGGGGAGGACATGCAGCAAAGGGCCTCAGGCCGGACCCAAACCCGGGCCGCCGCAAAGACATCAGCCCACATGGGGCGCACATTCCCACTGGGTGAACTAGAGGTCGCCCCCCATTTACTCATGTTTCCTCTATTGGGCAAATACATATGTTCCTGGTTTCCACTCAGGGTATCGCTGCTCTATTATGGAGGACTGCCATGTTGCTGCTGTAAAATGAGATTTATTTTGTGACTATTTAGTTAACAGATGTAGTTATGAAATAAGCTACATATTTCCATTAATTGTAGCTTCATAGTGTATTCTGTTACTTGAGTTAACAAGAGAGCTATCTAACATGTTATACCCTGCCTGTAATTCAGTAACAGTTATGTTGGCGGAGAGATATGATGTTGAGATGATGAAGCACGTTTTGTTATGAGTCTTGAGTTGTCCTACGCTTGAAGAGTCTCATTACAGTGGACCAAGTTATACAGTCGAAGCTGTCTCCGTGCTCTTACTCTACCTACGGCCCAAAAGTACATATATTTAATAACGACGAGTTAATAGTTAACGCTAACAATAACTACCGTTACACTGCTAAAAATGGACATATCCCAGACGGTAAAAACAAAATACCCCTAGCATTTAGTAATCACAAAAAAAATCATAAAAACAACAACATTGGCATTATGTAAACAAATTGGCAAAGGGTTAAAATAAAAATAAATAAAAAAGAATGAATATTTGGTAGTTAGGATCACTCAGTTAAAAGTGGGATAATAATATTAATACCAGAGATGGGAAGTAACGGTACAAATACTTGTACTGTACTTAAGTAGATTTTCGGGATATTTCTACTTTACTTTACTATTTTTTTGTGTGGCGACTTTTTACTTTTACTCCTTACATTTTAACACGAATATCGGTACTTTCTACTCCTTACATTTTAAAATTGGCTCGTTACTTTAGTTTTGTACAAGAGGTTGTAATGTCGAAGAATAGCGCGGCGACAAGACACAAGAAAAAAAAGGGAGAAAAAAAAAGGGAAAAAGAGAGAAAAAAAGAGGCTGCTGTCCGGGAGGATAATCAGTTGAGATGGTGTGTGTGCGTCCTTGAGAACTGTAAGTCGTTATAACTTATGTTGTCAGTTCATTTAAGCCTGTTGTTGTATTGGTCTATAGTTCCTGCACAGTTAAAGTAGGTTAGCTAGTGATTTAGTTGTTTGTGTTCTTCACCTGTTAGCTAGGTCTCACGTTTTACACGCAACGTCATTCCCAAGCATCAAAAGAGAGAAGTTGTCCGTGTTTTACAGACACACCTGGGGGCGAAGTTTGAAACCAGCATCAGCTTTAAATACGGTCCTAATCTAGTCCTCACTAGCAAGTTTCAAATAATTTCAGCCGTGGTAAAGTTGGTTTTATATTGGACGTTGGATATTGACGCACATTCGAAAAATCTATTATGCAGCTTGCCCTTTCAACCTATTCATGTCAAACCACTTGTGATGAACTCAGCTAACCACCCTACACATTGCACAAAGCTTCGTTTTCAAAAACCCCAAATTTAATTTTTTAAATATTTTTTATGTAAATAAATGCTTTGAATCTATTATGGCGCCGACCTTTTGACCTATTCAGGTCAAACCACTTGTGATGAAC
The DNA here is from genome assembly GCF_010015445.1 of Perca fluviatilis. NCBI lineage: Eukaryota > Metazoa > Chordata > Actinopteri > Perciformes > Percidae > Perca > Perca fluviatilis. The sequence goes on from NC_053119.1 coordinate 38,382,950, forward strand.
TCAGCTAACCACCCTACACATTGCACAAAGCTTATTTTTAAAAAACCCATCCTTTAATTTTTTAAATATTTTTAATATTAAAAATGTCATAAATTTATTATGTGGCCTGACTCTTTTGACCTATTCCGACGTCAAACCGCTTGTGATGAACTCAGCTAACCATCCTACACATTGCACAAAGACAAAACAAAACAAAATTAAAGGATGGGTTTTTGAAAAAATAAGCTTTGTGCAATGTGTAGGGTGGTTAGTTGAGTTCATCACAAGTGGTTTGACCTGAATAGGTCAAAAGGTCAGGCCACATAATAGATTTATGGCATTTATTTACATAAAAAATATTTAAAAAAATTAAAGGATGGGTTTTTTAAAAAAAATAAGCTTTGTGCAATGTGTGGGGGGGTTAGTTAGCTTAAGTTAAAAAATAATTATATTTTTTATTATATTTAAAAATAAATTATAAAATAATTTTAAATTTTTTTTATATAAAAATTTTTTAATTTTTTTTTAGGTTTTTTATTTTTTTTTTTTTTGTTTAATTTTTTAATATTTAAATTTTTTTTTTTTTTTTTTTTTTTTTTTTTTTTTTATATTAAAAAATAAAAAAAAAATTATTTTTTTTTTTTAATAATAATTTTTTTATTTAATGTATTTGTTTAGCTGAGTTCATCACAAGTGGTTTGACATGAATAGGTTGAAAGCGTAAGCTGCATAATAGATTTTTGAGAGTGGAATATCCAACGTCCAATATAAAACCAACTTTACCACGGTATAATTTCACTGGAGTTACCGTTATTTTTCACGTGATCAATACCGAATTCAATCTAATTGGATGGGAATATACTGTAGGCTACGTTGTATGTAACGCACCACTACAAGGCGACTTCGACAGATTCGGCCGCATTCTGCATTCATTTTGCGGCAAATAATTGCAGCTTGATGGTGGTAACGTTAGCACTATAGTATGGCGACGACATGATTGAAAATGAAGAAAACAGAGATCCCAGAGATTAGGCAGACAAGCAGCAAGACATTCCCAATCATCCCTGGCCTTATCTGAGAGAGATGTTTGAGATAGGCTAGGCATCAAGTATGACTCCTGGCCAATGTGTGCTGTAACTTTTAAAGTATGGGGAACTTCTTAATTAATCTATGTTTAGTAATTCATATTGTATCCTTTCTTTTCTTTCTATATTTGAGCACACATACATGTAGATTCCTTTAAATGTAAAGGGAACGATTAAAAGAGAAACTGGATCTGTGAATTCTCACAGAATCACAATTGAATTCATATCTTGCTACTCAGTCAGAATCGTATTAAGCTGGAGTCCCAGTCTCTGTCACAATAATCATATATGTGATGATTGGCAGACATCCATTTAAAATGTAGACAATGGCATATAAAGAGCCTGGTTTTTATGTCCACTGAAGTTTCTCATCTTACTCTAGTAGCGTGTGTGGTCCAGGTAGCTTTGCATAAAAGTGGTTGTCATTCGCAAGGCTACTTTTACTTTTATACTTTAAGTACATTTCAAAGCCTGTAATTTGTTACTTTTACTTAAGTAAAGAAGTTAAATCAGTACTTCTACTTTTACCAGAGTATTTTTTAACACAAGTATCTGTACTTCTACTTAAGTACGGGAAGTGAGTACTTTTGCCATCTCTGATTAATACTGCACATAATTGTATGGCAGTTTTGTTATGCGGACATTTTTGTCCTCCAAGGACATCTAAGCAACTTCTTAAGGGATGCACAAGGGTTACCATGGTAAAAATGACCTCTTTAATATTAGCATGTTAGCATGCTGACGTTAGAATTTAGCTCAAAGCCAGCTGTGCCTAGCCTCACAGAGACGCTTATTTATGTTTTAAGACCTTTAACATTTGAGCATTCATTTACTATATACTGTGTTGTTAATGTCACAAATATTACATTGACTTGTTGCATATATATATATATAGCCTATATTCAGTGGTGGAAGACGTATCCAGATCCTTTACTTAAAGGTGCTGTAGGTAGGATTGTGAAGATCCAGGACTAGGCCAAAGAATTTGAACATCGACAACTTCTCAGTCCCCCCCCCTTTCTGCTAAAGCCCAAAACTTCTCCTAAACACACCCCACACAACAAGAATGAATGTGTGTGCATGAGTGATTGACCCACCCCCTGGCCCTGATTGGTGCACCTGAACCTCCCTCTGGGATGCAGCGGAGTAGAAGTAGAAAGTGGGATGAAAAGAAAAGACTCAAGTAAAGTACAAGTACCTCAAATTTGTACTTAAGTACAGTACTTGAGTAAATGTACTTAGTTACATTCCACCACTGCCTGTATTGCTCCTGACTGCACCCAACACATGAAGAAAAGGAATCCAGCAAGCTATATATAAAAAAGAAGGGGAAAAAAAGCTTAACTGCCCTCTCTACCTTCTCACAGTTTACCCTAAAAGTTTTCTTTATGCGTCAATGTGTTGTAAGAACTTATTATAATACATTTTCCTTCAGCTGCAGTTCCGACACAGTTGAGGTGCTAAATGTTGTTTGACTTCTCAGCTTCATATGGGCAAGTAATACAGGAAGAACGGGTCTCACCTCATTGCTCACGCACTTTGTAGTCAGTAGTCAGCGCGCGTCTTTCAAGGTTTTCCATTCCCTTGCTGGGGGTTCAGTCTGTGCGCTATCACTATGAGAGCAGTGTGGTTCAAGCGGTCAATCATCATACTGGGGGGATCGGGGGCCTCGTCTATGTGGGCATGTTTCTAAAAGGGTGGACAAGAGCCTGACAAACATCTGGAGACAAGCATCAACAATCTTTGTGAGTTGAGGCAATGGAGATGGGGAAATGGAAAGAAAGTCGGGTTCTGTATGATTTGTTACGGGGTGGTGGATTACAGTGAGTTTACATAAATAAATAAAAGGGTTTGGTACGTTTGGTTATCCTGTTGTAAAATATATATGATGTATAAAGGAATGAGTTGAAGTTGAATGAGGGTGGGAAATATCACAAGCTTCGGCTTCATCCTGCTCCTTTCCGGACAGTTTTTGAAAATATTAATTGTAATAGTATTTTAAATATTATTTGTAACACTGTATAGATATTGTTCTTGTTGGTGTGTTGCTACGCACTTTTTGTATTTTATATTTTATTTTATAGTTCTATAGCTATATATTTATATTTATTTTTGTTTGAAATAAAAAAAATGAAATTTAACTTCCTTGACATTAACTCATTCATTCAGTGTTAGAAAGGTAAGCAGAAGGATTAAATGTCTGTTCACTACACAAGTAGTTACTCAAAAGTATTTTATGCTTTCAATCATCTGACAAAATGATATTGCATTAAAATAATACGTGTCACCAAAAGAATACTTGCAGATGTGGAGTCAAACATTAGATGAATGGTTTCTAGCTCCCCAGTTCGACCAGTGGCGCGGGTTTGTATCCGACCTGCTTCCCTTTGCTGCGTGTCATCCCACAACTCTGTCCCCCTTTCATGTTTATCCACTGTCACTATGTAATAAAAGGAAAAAGCCACCAAAAAATAGTCTTAAAAAAAAATAATTGAACTTGTCAAACATTATAAACAAGTCATAAACGTTTATGACATAACACTTCATTTAGTAACTGTCATTCGGTTTTTTTCATGACAAGTTATGGTTAGGGTTAGAGTTAGGGTTCATGTGTTCATGTGTTCATGACAGTGTTATGTCACTTTTTTGTAGATACCTTCAAGTAAAGTGTTACCAAAAATGCTTTATTTAAAATAAGAAAACATGTAGTCATCAGTAATCATGCTGCTCATTTGACTCTCTCCCTGTCATCCTTTTGTCAAGACAATGTCGTCAGAGCTTTTGAGAAAAAGCAGGACACCATGCAGAAAATGCTGGAAGAGGACAGACTCAGATGGAGAAAAGCTGCAGAGGACAAACAGCCAACTGTCAAAACACAGCCAGAGCAGAAAGAGAAACCTGAAGCAAAAATCCCAGACCAAAAGGAGACTCCTCAAGAGAAAAAGTCTAATAAACTGTTTCCCAACTCTGCCCTGTTCAAGACGTGGGGGGAGAATCTCTCGGAGGATGACCAAAGAGAGGCACAGGATTTGTTTGAAAAGTATGGATACAACGTTTTTCTCAGTGATCGCCTTCCTCTAGATCGAGCTCTTCCAGATACCAGGGATCCAAGGTAGGCTACAACAATTTCTTATGATGCCAGAGCTGTCATTTCAATTCATATACAGATAAAAGTTAAAGAAATGGTCCCTCCCATCCAGTTCATTGTTTGCTGATTATCCTTCACCTCTCTGTTCACATGGTTTGTCTTTAGATAAAGCATTTACACAGCTCACTGATGGAAAGATGGTGGTTTTAGAAATCATTCTGTTTCTGAATAGGTGTCTGAAAAAGAGTTACCCAGAAGACTTACCAAATATTGGAGTAGTGTTGATCTACCTGAATGAGGCCCTGTCTATTATCAAAAGAGCTATGCGCAGCATCATTGACCGCACCCCTAAACACCTGCTGAAGGAGATCATATTGGTGGATGACAATAGCTCTGAAGGTAAGTTGAGTGCAAATGGAGGAGATTGTGCAAACGTGTCATAAACAGGTTGATCCATTATGTATAGGCTACTGTCATACTGCGAGACATGACAGGCTGAAATCACGTTTCATTGTGCAATGCCACTGCTGCTCATATTTTAACTTTGTTTTTGTTTTTTACTGTACGGCTCTAATCTATGTTATGGGTGTTATTCTGTGATTGTATTTTTTTGAACGTTTCTACTTTTCTAAGCAGTCTTGTAAAATCTCCTAAAATGCATTTTGTCACATGAACTTTTGGTTTTAAAGTAATAGTTTTGGGAATTGGGACATTTTGGAAAACATCTACCGGTATTCACTTTTCACTCAAAAACTTATGTTTCTTTTAAATTTAACTTAAAGGAGTGGCTAACAGGTAATCAGGACTGTCAACATTTCATGGAGTTACAAAGTCTTGCTGCTATCTTGTCTTTCCTGTCCTGCCTGTTTGTGTCACTTGTGTTATGCCTATGAGGTTGTTGGACTGACAGTGTGGCTTGTGTGTGTATGTTTGTTGGTGTTGGTGTTGATATCGACCAACTGTTTTTGTTTATATGCTTGATCATTTCTTTTTACATTTATTGTCAATTTTACTTGTATAGGACTAAACTTCTATGTACTATTATAATCTTTTTAGGTGTGACATTGTACGATCTGTCCAGGGACAGCAGATGTAAAATAGCCTTTTGGCTAATTCTGGCACACTGTACATTTGTATATGTATTATTAGTGTGCATTGTCCCTGTTAAATAAACCTGAAATACATAAATAAACTTTCTTGCCAAGATTTAGATGGCATGCCATGGTTGATATCACTATCATATCTGTATAGTAAAATATTATGCTACAGTCAGAAGCTGCTTAGCTTAGCATAAAGACTGGAAACAGCTAGCCTGGCTTTGTCCAAAGTTAGAAAAAAACAAAAAACAATCTGCCTACTTGTACGTTTAAAGCTCACTGATTAATATGTTACACAGTGTTTGTTTAATCTGTTCAAAAAAGTATAAAAACAACAATTAGTTTTGTATGCCATAGATATGGTAACAACAAACATTTTGGATGTTAAAGCTCCAGCACATAACCCCAAGGAAAACCATATATTTTTATACCACAGTTATTGTACACATTTAACAAATAACATACTGTATGTGTTTATTAGTGAGCTTTAGAGTTTCGGTAAGGTGGACTTTGTGAGCTTTGGACAGAGCCAAGCTAGTGGTTTTCCTTTGATCCACATCTTTATGCTAAGCTAACCAAGTGCTGTCTGTAGCCTAATATTTACCAGACAGACATGATAGTGGTGCCGATCTTCTTATCTAATTCTCAACAACAAAAGGCAAGGAAGCATTTCACTCCTTTTTTTTAAGAGCACATAAACCCCTGTATGATGTAACAGCATTTAGTCATTTCAAGACTGTAATTAGTGGTGGAGTGGCACTGGATTGCAATATATAATGGTGTTTCTCATTCTTGTCCATCCTAACATACATGCATTAGAAACACCTTTTTAATCAGTACATCATCACTAACTACAACTTCAATTTAATTTTATGTATAGTATCAAATCATAACAAGAGTTATCTCAAGACACTTATAGATAGAGTAGGTCTAGACCACACAAATTTACAAAGACCCAACAATTCCAGTAAATACTTCAAATTGGATACGGTCACAACATCAACTTAATGTTTAAATTTCATTTCAATTGCATCCTGTAGTTTGTGAGCATGTGAGGCACGTCTACAATCACAACTGTTGTAATTGTAAGTGTACTTTGCACTCTGGGTAATCGGTATGGAAACTGGTGTCTCTGCCCCATCTAAACTTTCTATGGTAAAAACAACATCTGTCACACCCCTAATCAAAATTTTAAAAAATGCCCGCATTTTCTCTCAATTTAGAAAACCTGAAGGGTGACCTTGACTTGTACGTGAAGTCGATCGAGCAGGAGAACCCAAGTCTCGCTATCATAAGGGTGAGGAACAATGTGTCATATGGCCTGTCTCACGCCAGGGCGTCTGGCTGGAGGGCTGCTACTGCTGACGTGGTGGCCATCCTGGATGCACACATCGAAGTCCATGAGCTGTGGTAAGAATGAGGCAACAATGAATCTTTTATACCTGGTTTATGTATACCATTTTCACTGGCATGTATGTAATATTTGATTCCACATCAAAGGTGCTATAAGTAGAAGCCGTTAACGTTATATATCGGTGGCAGCTGTGCTAACTCGTGTCTCCCTAAACAACCCTCCGTTCTTTTCAAATTCAAATTGTAATGAGATTCACTTAAAGTTCTCAAGATTATCACCAATACTGACAACATTACCATGATTACAGTTATCAAATGTTATGCAGGGAAGGGTCTGTATCACCACCAAGTGCAAACTGACTCTGGTGAGCTGATGCCAAAGTTGGCCTGCCTCACATCTTAGCCCTGAATAACCACAATACGTTTTGCAAACAATAACTGTTCTAACTAATCTTTAAATTATCAAAGCCCACTGAACCACTGAAGTTATATCAAAGTTTTGTTTACTTGCAAGTAGGGTCAGTTTACAGCACTCACAGCATAAGTACAGAAGTGACTAACTTAAGCCTCAAACAGTAGCTTATTAATGTGTGAAATACAATCACAACAGAATTTGATGTCGTCAATTGTCTATCTTGTCAGTTTAGATATTGTCTCCTCTATCTGGTCAGACTCGATGGCGTCCCCTTTATCTGGTTAGAGAGACGCATGTTCTGTCCTCGGGCCCCAGTCAAGGTAGCCAATGACTCCATGTTATCTTGTGGGAACAAGTAGTGTTATGTTTTCTTACTATGCAAATAGTTTAATTTAACAGACAAAGAAGAATATTAATCACTATAATATTATTCTATGCAAACAGTTTAATAAATAACAATAATTTCCCTAACATTAACTTTTTCAGGAACGCCCTGTTTACACATTTGCAACAGCCCCGTCCAAGCACAGACTTATCCCAGTACAACCACAGTCGGGTGTACTGGCATGCCCACTTAGGCAATGAGGGTGTTAAAGGCCTTGCACAGTGGAGGGATCGAGGGTAGGGCGAGTGCTGCTCAGACTTGCAACCTTCTAGTCACAGCTCATTTGTAGTGCAGTAGTAAGTTTGGCAAGCTGACTTTGCAATAGTGCTTTAGCCAAAACAAAACAGTCTAAGGGACTGTTTGTTATTTATTGAAGAGGCCACCAGAGGAGATTTGGGACCTTTGGTCAAAATAGACATGACCCTCCGATTTGGAAAAAAGTAATGACCCTCCCGCAACAATTTATTGATACCTTCTGCACTGTAGTGTTGACGAACTGACCGAAGAGCCGGTTAATTAACCCGACTCGTGTCACTGAGCCGGGAGAATCGAGTGCCATACGTCAATGAACCGACTCACTCCTGTTTTTTTCTTTTACTGTCAATGGTTGGCCGTTGTGTAGCTGGTATTCTTCTGCTACTGTGTGTGTATTAATCTAGCTCATTAACGCCTCCACTGGGCTGGAGTGGTGGTGGTTGAATCAATCAGGAAATGAGCTACCTAGACCCTATGCCGAACGAGACCGAATGTGACCGTGCAACCGGCCGGCCCGCTCGAGTCTAATGTAACCGTGCAACCTGCCGGCCCGCTCGAGTCTAATGTAACCGTGCTACAGGCCGGCCGTTCGAGTCTAATGTAACCGTGCAACATGCCGGCCGCTCGAGTCTAATGTAATCAAGCGGTGTCTTGGTTCTCGGCAAGTTTGAGTTATTAACCAAGCCTTGTTTCTGGTGCATCTTAGAGGATTGTGTTCACGGCAATTCACACATTATCGATGGGGAAGTACATCACATACAAATACACGTCATGTTATTTTGTTAGTTATGTTAAGTTAAATGTTAGAGAAGTGAATGTTGCTACGTGGTAGCTAGGCTAGGCTGTCACAAGGAGACCGCGCACCAGGCTACTGAACGAGACCGTAAGGACCGTAACCGAGGGTAGCCTACTGCACGAGTCTATATTCAAACGGGTGTCTAGGTTCTCGGCAAGTTTGAGATATCAACCGATAGCAGAAGCCTTTATTTCTCGTGCATCTTAGAGGATTGTGTACATACAAACTAATAGATTACATTATTGATGGATATCACATACAAATGCACGTCATGTTATCTTAGGAGTTATGTTAAGTTAAATGTTTGTTACGTGATAGGTAGGCTGTCACCAGGAGACTGTGCACCAGACTACTGAACAAGACCATAACCGTGCCTAATGCATGAGTCATGTAATCAAACGGGTGTCTAGGTTCTCGGCAAGTTTTAGTTATCAACCGATAGCAGAAGCCTTTATGCCTCGTGCATTTTAGAAATGTGTTCATGGAAATTCATATGCTACATTACCAAGGGGAAAGTATTAGGCCTATATCACATACAAATACACGTAATGTTATCTTGATAGTTATGTAAAGTTAAACGCAATCACCCCCCGCCGCCGAGGGCACGCAAACCGGTGACCGAATCTATTAACTCAGTAGGCCAACCAACGACCGTCCGGTTGAACCGACTCCCGTAAAAAAGTCGGTTGTCCCATCACTACTGCACTGGTTTGCACTTGACAAAGATATACAGAATCCCATTGTTTTTTTACAGCAATAACAGATGTGATTTTACCTCTGCATTCTCATCTGACGCATCCCACTCCTCTGTTATGGTGTGGTGGCCATTTCAGTAGATTTTACTCACTAACGAAACACAATAAGCATGGAAACTAAATGCACACTTCCTGCATTACTCCATTACTTCAAATACTAAGTTACTCCTCTAGTAAACTAGTATTCACATGAAATAAAACAATAAAACATTGAGACAATTCAGCAAAGCACTCTGGGTAACATTCAACACACAAACTGGTTGCTATGGACTCGTCACTAGTCTTCCTCCACTTCGCCGTTTAAACAAAGTGGAATAAACGTAAGTCCAAATCTACACAAAACCCACAATCAATTAGTAAGCTGACATCAAATCTGGCATTTAGGAAACCTTGGCACGGTGAGATGTCCAAACTAGCAACATTCATTTTCGTTTTTTGCGTCCTGCTGCTCCCATCGTAAGCCAGGAAATACTTTTTTTACTAAAGCCGTATATGAAATCAGATGTATTATCTACCACCATTTAGTTGTTTTGTGTTATATAGCTAAGATATTTATAAAATATCTGGTCATGCTAGACGTAATTATCCCACTAATTTTTTAAACAATGCAATTATCCGTTTCAGCTACCAGGGGGGCAGTGCTCCCCCTGCCCCACAGCCAAACTCATGGGTCAGACCCATCTGGTAGCGGGGGCCGAGACTGAGAGCTACATGGAAAAATATGCACCAAATAAGCCACTTTGAAATTTAGCTGTTTCTATGAATACAAAAGTTGGGTAACACCGCCTCCCCCTCCCCCTCTGGACTAAAAAATGTTGGATGACCCGCCCCTCAACAAAGATTAAAAAGACATGACCCTCCCCTATTTTCCTCCGGTGGTCCATCCCATAAATACCAAACAGTCCCTAATTTGGGTAACATTAACTAGCTCTCTGCATCAAAACTGAAACTGTTTCAGTCTGAAGCTCCCTCCACCTTCCAAATGCTGCACCAATGTTCCCTTGGGTTGCGTACAAATGAAACATAATGCACAGTAGTATTCAAAACCATTTGGGTGTGTTCTGTCTGTTTGGAATGCTTGATCTCAGCAGCTGCTGATCAAATAAAGGAGTGAATGGCACATCACAACACATGCCAGCTCGCATTCTGGAGTTACAGTCATTTCATAGAGACAAAGAAGAAGAAATATGAAGCAGCAGTCTCACTGATTGTTCCAGAAACAACAGTTTAATGAAGTGATGGGTAAGCCACCTCTCCTCCTTCCCCTCATTCAGGGCGGAACCCCTGCTGACGCAGATCAAGGCTGACCGAACGGTGGTGACGTCCCCTGTGTTTGACAAAGTACTCTTTGATGACCTCAAGGTTATTCCATACCAGCCAGCATCACACGCCTTCGACTGGGCTTTATGGTGCATGTATGAGAGTTTTTCGGACGAGTATTACAAACTCAAAGACGGCTCGTTGCCTGGAAAGTAAGTTTTCAGTGAAATTGCTTTGCTTTGCTTTTGTCTTGTTCCGACTTATGTGTCAAACATATCATGTACATACAGTGCCTTGCGAAAGTATTCGGCCCCCTTGAACTTTTCGACCTTTTGCCACATTTCAGGCCTCAAACATAAAGATATAAAACTGTGATTTTTTGTGAAGAATCAACAACAAGTGGGACACAATCATGAAGTTGAACGAAATTTATTGGATATTTCAAACCTTTTAAACAAATAAAAAACTGAAATATTGGGCGTGCAAAATTATTCAGCCCCCTTAAGTTAATACTTTGTAGCGCCACCTTTTGCTGCGATTACAGCTGTAAGTCGCTTGGGGTATGTCTCTATCAGTTTTGCACATCGAGAGACTGACATTTTTGCCCATTCCTCCTTGCAAAACAGCTCGAGCTCAGTGAGGTTGGATGGAGAGCGTGTGGGAACAGCAGTTTTCAGTTCTTTCCACAGATTCTCGATTGGATTCAGGTCTGCGACTTGTGGCCATTCTAACACCTGGATATGTTTATTTGTGAACCATTCCATTTTAGATTTTGCTTTATGTTTTGGATCATTGTCTTGTTGGAAGACAAATCTCCGTCCCAGTCTCAGGTCTTTTGCAGACTCCATCAGGTTTTCTTCCAGAATGGTCCTGTATTTGACTCCATCCATCTTCCCATCAATTTTAACCATCTTCCCTGTCCCTGCTGAAGAAAAGCAGGCCCAAACCATGATGCTGCCACCACCATGTTTGACAGTGGGGATGGTGTGTTCAGGGTGATGAGCTGTGTTGCTTTTACACCAAACATAACGTTTTGCATTGTTGCCAAAAAGTTCGATTTTGGTTTCATCTGACCACAGCACCTTCTTCCACATGTTTGGTGTGTCTCCCAGGTGGCTTTTGGCAAAATTTAAACGACACTTTTATGGATATCTTTAAGAAATGGCTTTCTTCTTGCCACTCTTCCATAAAGGCCAGATTTGTGCAGTATACGACTGATTGTTGTCCTATGGACAGAGTCTCCCAGCTCAGCTGTAGATCTCTGCAGTTCATCCAGAGTGATCATGGGCCTCTTGACTGCATCTCTGATCAGTCTTCTCATTGTATGAGCTGAAAGTTTAGAGGGACGGGCGCCGGTCGTAGATTTGTAGTGGTCTGACACTCCTTCCATTTCAATATTATCGCTTGCACAGTGCTCCTTGGGATGTTTAAAGCTTGGGAAATCTTTTTGTATCCAAATCCGGCTTTAAACTTCTCCACAACAGTATCTCGGACCTGCCTGGTGTGTTCCTTGTTCTTCATGATGCTTCTCTGCTTTACACGACCTCTGAGACTATCACAGAGCAGGTGCATTTATACGGAGACTTGATTAAACACAGCTGGATTCTATTTATCATCATTAGTCATTTAGGTCAACATTGGATCATTCAGAGATCCTCACTGAACTTGGAGAGAGTTTGCTGCACTGAAAGTAAAGGGGCTGAATAATTTGACGCCCACTTTTTTCAGTTTTTATTTGTTAAAAAAGTTTGAAATAGCCAATGAATTTCGTTCCACTTCATAATTGGGACCCACTTGTTGTTGATTCTTTACAAAAAATTACAGTTTTATATCTTTATGTTTGAGGCCTTAAATGTGGCAAAAGGTCGAAACGTTCAAGGGGGCCGAATACTTTCGCAAGGCACTGTATACGTATCTTGGATGCATTCTTAATGATCTGAATGCTTTATGCTCATGGTGATGCAGCATGTTTTTAAATTATACAGTAGTAACGGGTCTCTTCTTTCATTTCAGAAGTCCATCTGTCATGGGGATCCTAGTTGCTGAAAGAAAGTATCTGGGTGAAATCGGACTCCTCGATGAAGGAATGAAAGTGTACGGTGGAGAAAACGTTGAGCTGGGAATTCGAGTGAGTAAGCTTCACCTGTCTAACACCTGATGACACAGTCCCAGGCCAACTTGCAGCAAGTTGATCCATGGGTTTAGTACAGTTGTCCTTCTTACTTAGTAAAACCAGAACTGGTTACCTCATATTCATTGGGACAGATTCCTGCCGTAATATCTTTCCAGATTTGTAAAATCGTGTTTTATTCACTTTCTTGCTGACAGTTAAATGAGATTGATATCACTTTTGTGTCTGTATGGTAAATAACAAGCTACAGCTAGCATATACTTTGCTTACTTAGCATTAATACTAGGGGTGGTACGGTTCACAAAACCCACGGTTCGGTTCGTATCACGGTTTTAGGGTCACGGTTTTCGGTTCTGTACGGTTCTTGTTATTTTTTCTTTTAATCTTTAACACTCCAGAATATACTTCAGCATATGATATATAGCTAAAATTAGCATATTGAATGCATGTTGCACAAAACATGCACACAGTGGCAGTTCTATATATTGTTTTATTTCATCATAGGTACCATGAAATCCAAAATGTTCCCACACACCAGACTATAAACGACGCTGGCGCATCCTACAGCTCTGGGCAGCCTCTCTTGACATTTCTGCACGTGACGTGACCTGAAGCGGCACCCCACTCCACTTGAGGAGCGGTCGGCTCGGTGTCTCTCAAAATCTGACGAAAATCTTTTAAACTGACCTTTGTCGATCTGAAATGAAGACAGATTCAGCAACTGCATGGCCTATTTCTCGCTTAAAATGTTTTCAGAAACACGTTTCGGTGAACTATTTTAGTACAATATGAGATTGTACTCTGAACGAGCCGCCATGACAGTCTGTTTTGAAATTAGGGACCAGCCAGACCCATGTGACGCGATCGTCCAATCAGCTGCCATGGGTTGCGTTTGTCACGCCCATCCCGCTCGTCATTTCCAGTTAGTGTTTTAACCTTATATATATGTCAATGGTTTTAACATAGGTGTATAAAGTGGGAACTACGGCAGTAAGAGGTTAGTGCAGCTTAACAGTGTACTGACGAACTGTGCGGTACACACATGCTCCGAACCGAGACTAGCGAACCGAGCGGTTCGGGTGTTTTTTCATGAACCGTACCATCCCTAATTAATACTGGAAACAGGAAGACAACAGCTAGCCTGTCTCTGTCCAAAGGTAACATAATCCACCAACCAGCACCTCTTAACCTAATTTATTTAACACAATACAAAGCATTATGTCAGATTATACAGGAGAGCCAAAACAAATTTTGACCAGAGTTGAGTCTGCTCATATTGCCATGTAATGAACACAATATTTGATCTTTCTGTTTTATGAGATGCTCAATATTGCTACGGTTTAAATTGAAAAATACTTACCAAACATTTAAAAAATGGCAAAAGAGTGGGATACACCTTTTTAGCACAAACATTTTCCAGACAGACTAATGCAGAATAGTAAGTAAATGTATATATGAAAGGTTAATGTACATGCAGTTATATTAATAGTGTATGTGTTTGTAGACGGTTTTAAAATGTTAAGAGTAAAAGCCTTGGTGATCAAGATAAAGATATTCGTTCTTATCTTTATTCAGTGTGGATTGAAGTGTAATTAATGCATTTTAAATAAAATGAATGTGGTTTACAATTGCTTACTTCGATAAGCCCATATTCTGAATTATATTGGGGAAATGTTTGTGTCAAAAAGGCCCACTCTTGTAATTTTTAAGATTAATAAATAGTTTTCAACCTAAACTGTAGCAATATTGTTGGTTTATGATAACGTTCAATCTAATAACACAAAATAATCAAATATTGTGTTCAGTACATGGCAATAGCTGCTGATTGAAGTTTTATCAAAATTAGTTTAGGTTCACCTGTAAAATCTGATAACAATCTGATTAGCATGATCTACCAACCTTTTAGCACGGTGTTAAGATCACTTGAGCCATTTCACTGTTCACTGCCTTGTTTTCTATGTGTCATTATTTCAGTTGTGTCCGTTTGGCACTCATATATAATAGGGCTGGGCGATATATCGATATAAACAAATATATCGATATATTTTTAAATGAGATATGGAATTAGACCATATCGCATATATCGATATAGTTCAAATGTGATCCTTGCTCCCATAGATATGTCGCCGTGAGGTTCTAAACATACGTCAAAACCCGCCGCCATCTTGGAACAGGGGGCCGAAGCATTCAGATCAACGCTAAAGATGCCGGACTTTTGTACTGCTTAATTATGTTCGATAGAGGAAATGAAAAGAACAAACAGCAATGGATAACATTTAACAGGTGACAATGTGTTTTATGATTATATATGCCGCCGACCAGCAATCTGAGCTCCGCTGGCGAGGCGGAGAGCCCCCGTGGCCCGCACGCAGCGTCTCTTCCCCGGGCAAAAACACAGCTTCGCCTCGCTGCTGCGCGGTCCCCGCTGATCCAGATCGGACCAGCCAAAGACACAGTTGTGACCGGTAGGATCTTACCGTAGTCCAGTACGAACTGTATGCGATATCGTCGGAAAAGTTCCACTAAGTTTGCCGCGGCAGGCGGACGGAAAGAAGCTACAGCGGGGCAGCGACCGTCTGCGGCTGCAGGATCTGGAGCTCAGTGCCCGTTAAAATTACATATAACGCTAAATACATACAGAAATAAATAGTGGAGAAATGAGCCTGGACATTTCAGTCTGTTTAAACTTTCACCTTGAAGCAGAAACTCTTAGTTCAGAAGGGTGAAGTTTCCGTTTGAACTCAGATCTGTGAACCGATCATAATAAATTTCTTTGTTTTGTAGTCGATAGTTCATCTTAAGTTTATTTAAGTAGGAAGCAGTATCAAGTGGAAGAATGGGACTATAACCTAGGCTTACAGGCATGAGGCATTACATTTTGAACAAAGTAATAATAATAATAATAAATTGAATTTATATAGCTTTTCATGGACTCAAAGTTCTTTACAGGGCAGGGTAGATTATAAAAACATAACAAAACAAAAGAGCAAACAAAACAAGTAGAACAAAACAAGATACAGATGAAAAGGGAGGGGCAGGTGGACTATGGGTAGGCTGAGGTGAAGAGATGGGTTTGAGGGGGACTGGAAGATGGTGAGGGAAGAGGTGCGGTTCTTGGGGGAGGGTTCCGAGCTTTGGGAAGCTCTGTCCCAAAAGCAGGTTGGATTTTGGATGGAGAGGGACCGCTGAGGTGGTTAGGGACGTGGGGTTGGTAAGGAAGGAGTCAGTGAGGTATGAGGGGCCAATGGTGGATTTATAGGTGAGGACCAGTTTTTGTAGGTGATCGGTGGAAATGGGAAGCCAGTGGAGTTGTTTTAGGATGGAGTGATGTGGTGCCAGTTTGGAGCAGGTAATGAGGCGCTGAGTTCTGGACCAGTTGAGGTGGTTGATGTTGGTAGAGTGATGCAGGAGAGTGAGTTGAGTAGTAGTGGGAGGAGATGGTGATGAGTTTTAGAGGGGGTGTGAGAGAGGTATTTTGGGATGTTGCGGAGGTAAAGAAGGAGGTTTAATGACTTGGGATGTGAGGCTAGAAGGGTGGAATAAAGATAAGCAGTTGGCCTGGGGAGGGGAGACAAGGCCGTGATGGTAGAGTGGGGTTATGGTTTTGCTGAGTGTGGATTTGAGCCGATCAGAAGAATTCTGTTTTGTGCTGTTGAGTGAGGTGTGTTGCATCAGGTTTATAGTGACAAGATTGATGTTGGGAAGGGGAGGTTGTGGGGTTGGTTGAGGTAGATCTGGGGTTAAAACAGTGGAGTCAGGTTGAAGTGGCGAGTATACAAGAGGGAGATGTGATGTGAAGAGGAGGTAGGGGAACCTAGTGACTGTGGCTTGGCAGAGTGTTGTGGAGAGATGAAATGGGATTTTGGAAGAGATGGAGCCAACGTACAGTCTTTGAGTTGGTGAGCAATGTTATGTATTAGACCAGGGAGGAGAGAGATGTTGAGGGAACGGTGTAGAAAGGTGAGGAGGTGTTGAGGACTTTGAGGCGGTTTCTGTGTTGTGTAGGTAAGATTGGAGAGGTTAATAGGTTATTGGCAAGAAGATGGGTTTGTAGTTGTGAGGGACTGCGTTCCAGGGTTTTAGACAGAAAGGGAGTTGGATATTGGGGGTAGTTGTTGTGAGAGAGGATCAACAGGTTTTAAGGATTGGGGTGACAGGGAGTTTTGAAAGCAGAGGGACAGTTCAAGGCAGTGAGGGTTGAAGAGGTTAGTGATGTAGGGGCATAGGACGGAGGCAGGACTTCAGAAGTGGAGTAGGAGGTAAGGGACAGGTAGTGGGTTTGGAAGAGTGATGAGTTTGGAGATTTCAGGAGGAGTGACTGGGTTAAATGGGAAGAGGAAGGTGGGAGGAGGGTCGGGGAGGTCTGGAGGGTGAGAGGAGGTCAAGGTAGGTGTGTAGATCTGGAAGGCAGATAAGGGATTTTGTAAATGAGTTGTTTTGTCAGTGAAAAGTGGAGGAATGGTGCAGAGATCGTAGAGGTAAGGTGTTGGTCAGTGATGAGGTTGTTAATGTGGAGAAGAGGTTTGGGGTTTGGAGGGTCGGTGAGGTGGTGGAGATTAGGATTGGAGTGAGTAGAGGTATGGTGTGGGGGTGTTTTGAAGTGGGGTTTGTGGAAGTTTTTAGCAGTGAGGAGGTGACAATTGTGGTTGTATAGGTAGGTGAGGGTGAGATGTGGGAAGAATAGTGGTGTGTATGGGGAGGTGTTTGGTGGGGTAATATTATGTGTGTTGTATGTGGTTAAGAGTGTGGGCGTTTTTGTGGTTGTGGAGGGTATTTGGGGAGAGTGGTAGGGTTCCGGCGGCTAGGATTTGCCGCCACGCGTTTGGTGAACGGGGCGCTAGCTAGCGGCTAACCGCCGGCAAGAGTCCGTCAAGGAGCCCCAGGCGGCCGGAACCAGCAGAGAGCTGTCCAGAGGTACAGAGGCTGTCCAGAGGTAGGGGTACAGCGACACAAACACAAGAGAATAGCAGATGTAGAACGGAGGCGGCAATAACCAGCGAGCGTCCTTCACGGTGTCAAGAAGAAAAGGAAAAGTAGATTATATTAATATCTAAAGCTTAATTGACCTTTTGGAACGAATCACAAATAGCCTATGGAGCTTTGATTTCAAAAAAGGTACTCCTGTTATACAGTATTTAGGTTTACATTTTATTGTTATTTGAACAGCTGAGCATTTAATCATGAACCAGGTGAAGAAACCGGTTTATTATTTATTTGATTTTGCAACTGTTTCTATGAAACTACTTGTGACATGTCATATTTGATTTGGGCTTTGACTGAACATTTGCGGAAAAAATATCGGGATATATAGTACGCATTCGTCCTTGAACCTTTCGACCTTTGCCACATTTCGGCCTCAAACATAAAGATATAAAACTGTAATTTTTTGTGAAGAATCAACAACAAGTGGGACACATATTAAATTTTCTTAAAAAAGTTTGAATGGTTTTCCGTTTCTCTTACTTTTCTTCTTGTTTGTTTGTTTTTATTGTTGTTCCCGTCGTTGATCCATCACTTTCCCCCCCACCTGTGGGGTTGTGTAGTTTTTTTTCAAATACGTTTGCTTTTGCCAAATTTTTGGTTCTCCACCCCCTTTTGGTGTCCTTTATGATTTACTTGCCCATTTGTGAGTATATGGATCCTATTCTCTGTATGTGTGAGGACTGTTTGTGTAGGTTACTCATTTCTTTGATGGGGTGTTTCTGGCCGCCGGTGTTTTCTTTAAGACTCTGAGATTAAGCAGTCTTTATATGAACTTGATACACACATCATAACAAATTGGTACTCGTTGCTGCACTGGCTGTTTTGCACGCCCACTTTTTAGTTTTTATTTGTTAAAAAGTTGATAGATTTGACTTCTATACCACTTGTTGTTTTTTACAAAAATTCGTTTATATTTTTGTTTGGTTAATGTAAAAGGCAAACGTTCAAAAAGGATACTTTCAGGACTGTATATACGTATATCGATATTCAGCCAAAATATATCGGGATATGACTTTTGGTCCATATCGCCCAGCCCTAATATATAATATAATCTCCACTGGTTGTTATTATTATAATTATTAACTTTATGGGTCAGCTGCAGGGGTCTCCCAGAGATGGAGCCCTACAAACTGTTAAGTCCATATAACAAGTGGCGGTACTACTCACAGTTTGTGAACTTAGAAGTAGCTCTTAATAACTCTTAACTTTTGTTTTTATTCATGCTTTACACTAACTGATCAATTATTCCCGTTTTATCAAGTAATATAAAGCTAAGCTTATTTTTTGCTCATATAGGTGTGGACATGTGGAGGCAGTATTGAAGTAGTTCCATGCTCCAAGATCGCCCACATTGAGAGGAACCACAAGCCCTACATGCCTGACCTGAGCAAAGCCATGAAGAGAAACGCCCTGAGGGTAGCAGAAGTCTGGATGGATGAATACAAACACAACGTCAACTTGGCTTGGAACTTGCCATTTGAGGTACTTCAAATGTTGTCAAGTACAACAAAAATGATGATGCCCTTTCTATGGAATACTGCATGCTTCATACACACAGGATGCTGAATGAACATCCAAGGATCCATAATGAAAAGCTTTTCTTATGAGTACAAATGTGACAAACAAATCATGCCTTATTCTCTGCAGAATCACGGAATTGACATTGGGGAAATCTCTGAAAGGAAAAAACTCAGGGAAAGGTTGAACTGTAAACCTTTCAAATGGTACCTGGAAAATGTGTATCCCAAGTTGGATCCCTTGACTGACCTAGTTGCCTATGGAGGAGTAAGTTTAGTTGTATCTAATGTATCTTTGTATGTGTGGTAGAGACAGTACTGCAGGGTGTGCGCGCCACATGTGCACTGCCACATTATATTGTGTATTTTAATGATACATATCATAGTATTGGATACATTTTCATTGGGTTTGATAAAATGATGAACTCCCCCATTTATAGATAAGGAATCTTGATGCTGACCAGTGCATAGACCAAGGACCAGTGCCAGGTCACACACCCATTGCCTTCAATTGCTACTACTATGGACCTCAAGTAAGTAAAGCAAGTAACAGTGGTTGTCAAGATTAATGATTATAGTCACTGAAAAGTTACAAGTGGCAATTGGAAATATTGTGTCTTTGCTGCCATTGGCTTATTTACAGTAACTGACCAATCTGCTTTCTCCTTGACTTTTAATTTTTTTTTTTTTTTTTTTTAGATGTGTTATTATCGGACAAGCGGTGAGCTCTATATCGGTGGCATCAAGTCCCACAAGTACAATGACAACCGGTGTTTAACTGACCCGGGGAAAAAAGAAACGGAGCCTGGCCTTCATAACTGCAAAGAGGCTAAGCAGAAAGGAATGGGGATTCACTGGGACTTCACTCAGGTATTACACGTTGTTAAACTATTATTAAAACGTATAGCAAAGTATATGAAAGTCAGGGAAGAGATGTGGCAAAAGCATTTTTTTTATTCCAGTAAAATAGTAAAAATTAAAAGTCAGTGTGTCTCACCCTTTTATATAAAATATAGGGTGGATGAGTTCAGGGTGACTCAGCTCAAACTATTGACTGATTGTCTAAATATTGTATGATGACAGGCTGTGCGTTTGCATTCTTGACACTTATTTTTCTTCGCAGGGCAAAGAACTGAAGAACAGAGATACAAAAAGGTGTCTGGAGATTAAGAATGGCGTGCTTCTGATACAGGAATGCTCTGGCCAAAGATGGGAAATCCAAAACATAATCAAAGCCTTTTAAAGTGTGCGGCCAACAAGAAGTGCACTTCTCTGCTCATTGGTCAGTGAATAATATCACCTGAATGTGTAAAATGGACAGTTGCTCAATAGTTTATGAATGGACAAAGTAAGTATTTGTACAATTTATTATTCTGCCAATTAAAAAAAAAAGAATTTGTAAAAAGTGCTTAAACTGAAGACTTATAATTGCTAAATGGACCAGCGTGACTGAAAGATATGCAAGCTGTCTCCCAGTAGGTGTGTCTATATTACAGGTATTGTGTGGGAATGAGCATTGCTGGGATCACTGACACACAGCATCTTATAAATACTGCTTATAAAAGAGATACCCAAAATTACGCAATTTAGAAATGCATGTTGATCCTTTTTCCTCCCTTCAATCTTCCACTCAAGGAAACCAAATATATTCTATCAGGCAGAAAAGTTAATGCAAATGTTTGGGTTTTCATCAGATTCAAACCTGGGGCATAGCATAAGATGGGAGTTTAAGCTTTGCCTTGTTTTGCAGTTTAAATAAAGGTTTGGCTTAGCTGAATTTCTTCGATGGCAGCAGTGGTCATAAAACCATGGGCGATTTTAGACCCTTTTTTTAACTTTGGTGCTTAAAGTTAGAGTTGCAAACGTGTCTGTTAGTGACAGACGATAACTAATTACAGGTTCAAGGGGCTTGAAACAGGTTGAATATCCTGTGTGTCTGTAGCTGATGCTATGCACCTGTAACCCAGTCAAGGAAAGGGTCAACAGAAAGTAGTGTTGGCCAATCAGAGGAGGTTGGTGTCAGACTCCCGCCTTTGGCTGAGTCTCTATCTGATCTGTCAGAGGGAGAGCAGGAGACGGTTGTGAAGTTTAACGTTGGTAGTCCCCAGAGAAGAAGTTGGTCATTTCACGGTGCAGATTAGAACCCAAATTGAAAACTAATCAACTAAAATTGCTGAATGTTAGAACATTCTGTCAAATTGGTCGTTATTACTGTGACTTATAACGTGTCAGGTTTAGTTCCATCATAGTGGCAAAAAACATTAGCTGACGTTGTTGTTCAGTAGCTCAGAGATTATCAACTAATGAAATGACTGATTTAGTGGGTGGGGGAGGTTAAGGAACACGCTGACTTATTGGGACTTTACCTTATTCACCGTATCCCCCAGAGTTAGATGAGTCCATACATACCCTTCTCATCTCCGTGCATGTTGTAACTCTGTCTGACACCCCCACCGCTAGCCTAGCTTAGCCCAGATCCTGGAGGTAAGCGGCTCCATCTAGCCTACTGCTCACAATAAGTGTGAAAATAACGCCAACATGTTCCTGTTTACCTGTTGTGATTTGTATAGTCACAGCGTGTACAAATAACAAAGTCACATGAGACAAAGTCATCTTCTAACCGTATACATACTGGGAACTATATTCTCAGAAAGGCGAAGCACTGCTACTTCAGCTACTTGGGCGGAGTGATTTGCTCGCAGCACACCAGAAGCCCCGTGGTGAGGAGCAGAGAGTTCACCTGGAGTTCGCTCAGAGTTGGAGGAATAATCACTCCATCCAAGTAGCAGTGCTTCGCCTTTCTATAGCCAATTTTGTACTATGTGACATTGATATTTGTGACTGCTATTGCGTTATTTTCCATCCTCTTTCCCTATACGCATGCCCAGTATAGGAGAATGTTCCTGAGATATGAGTTTTGGGCGTGTTAGTTTAAATGGAGATCAGTTCTTCTAATGGAGCTAAAAACACTTGTGTGCACGAAGGTCGCTTTTGGCTCAAACCTCCGCTTAAAAAAACATAGCAATGTTAATGTAGCCTAAGGGTAGTCACCTATGGATTGTGAAGATGATTCTTGCTCCAAAGAAGTCTGGGTGATCTGCTGTGAACTGTCTGGTGACCTCCTGCTAGGTCTTCAGAGTCCAGGCTGTGTCATGAGTGCTGCCGTCCAACTTTTCTAGTTTTTTATTGAAATTTTAGCAGTTCAAGTCCAATGAATAGCTTGAAATGGTACAAAGGTTATGTGGTGAACTGCCTGAGGTTAAAAAAAAGTATGGTTACCCAAAACTGAAAAATAATGTACATTTCACAATTTTACAAAAAGGCCTTTTTCAGGGAACAAGAAATGGGTAAACAACGTAAAGCTGTTCTGCAGCAATGGAGGTTGATCAAGCTTTGAAAGTTGGTGCTACCAATTCCCACAGGTGTTCCAACTTGTCTGGATTACTTACAACCCCCTCTGTTTGGATAAAAGTATTGTTGGACACACTGTGGTACCATACCCTCGTGAGCATTATTTGAACAGTATTGTACTGCAGAAAGTAGTGTGTTGCCATAAAAATGGCGGGAAAAAGGCAATTAACAATGGAAGAGAGACAGACCATCATAACACTTAAGAATGTTGATCTTTCCTACAGAGAAATTGCGAAGAAAGTCAAGGTTTCAGTGAGTACAGTATTCTTCACCATCAAAAGGCACTTAGAAACTGGGGGAAACTCTGACAGGAAGAGGTCTGGCAGACCCAAAGTCACAACAGAATCATTAGACAAGTTTCTGAGAGTCACAGGACAACAGCTTCAAGCACAGCTTAATAGTGGTCGTAATAAGCAAGTCTCAGTTTCAACTGTAAAGAGAAGACTTGGAGCTGCAGGTTTGATAGGTCGACTTGCAGCAAGAAAGCCATTGCTAAGACGTCAGAATAAGAAAAAGAGGCTTGCCTGGGCCAAGAAACATCGTCAATGGACTACTGAAGACTGGAAGAAGGTGTTATGGACTGTTATGAAATCTTCGGTTCATCACGCAGGATTTTTGTACACCGTAGAGTAGGCGAAAGGATGGTTCCTCAGTGTGTGACATCAACTGTCAAACATGGAGGAGGAAGCGTGATGGTCTGGGGCTGTTTTCCTGGATCCAGGGTCGGTGATTTGTACAGAGTGAAAGGCACCCTGAACCAAAACGGCTACCACAGCATTTTTCAGCGCCATGCAGTACCCTCTGGTATGCGCCTAGTTGGTCAGGGGTTCATCCTACAGCAAGATAATGACCCAAAACATAAGTCCAAGCTATGCTAGAACTACCTTAGGAAAAAGAACAAGATGGTATGCTTAAAGTCATGGAGTGGCCAGCACAGTCCCTAGACTTAAACCCCATTGAGCTGGTTTGGGATGAACTGGACAGAAAAGTGAAAGCAAAGCAACCTACAAGTGCCACACATTTATGGGAACTTCTGCAACCGAGTTGGGAAGAACTTTCTGAAGAATATTTGATTTCCATTGTGTTCAGCTGTTATATCTGCCAAAGGGGGCTACTTTGATGAGTCAAAAATTTAGAATACATTTTGGTTTATAAATTGATCCCATGATTTCTTTGTTAACTTAAAGTGATGGTTCGGAGTAATTCCCCCTAGGGTCCTTTGCACCATGACCTCGAGCCAAACACCCCCCCAGAAGCTTTTTTCACCTGGGTCTAACATTGGGCGAGTTAGCGTAGAGTAGCGTTAGCCGCTGAATAGCTTAGCGCGGGGCTAATGGACCCACATTTGTATCTCTTAAATGACCCCACTAATAATGCCCGAAATGATACCAAAGGTCTACACTAGTATATATAGGTTATGCACTCATAAAACGATGGATTGGAAAGTTTGTAAGTACACCAGAAGTTTATGTAAATAACTCTTGCCTGCTGGCTTCTGCTCTCTGCTGTTGTTGTTGCTGCTGTGAGACGAATGCTTAGGGACATCTACAAATTACAACACCGAAAAGAGATGCAACAAAAATATTTTTTAATTTAACTTATTTTTTAAAGTAAGTGCTGTAATATAACTAGCAGGAGACAAGTAATAATTGAGGTAAGTTTGGAGACATTACCTTATTTAATCATAAAATTAATACATATTTTTGTTGTATCTCTTTTCAGTGTAGTAATTTATAGACGGCCCTAAGCACTCGTCTAACTGCAGGTAGCAGCAGCAGCAGCAACAGAGAGCAGAAGAGAGCAGGCAAGTGTTCATAAACTTCTGTTGTACTTACAAACTTTCCAATCCATCGTTTTATGAGTGCATAACCTATATATACTAGTGTAGACCTTTGGTATAATTTTCGGGCATTATTAGTTAGGTCATTTAAGAGATACAAACGTTAGTCCATTAGCCCCCGCTATGCTACAGCGGCTAACGCCTACTCTATCGCCCAGTGTAACCAGACGATAAAAAGCTTCTGGGGGTGTTTGACTCGAGGTCATGGTGCAACGGGGGTTTTTTTGAACCATCACTTTAAATTGTTAATTTGTTCTATTCTTTCATTTCAGAGTACAATAAGACAGTGAACTGCATGAATTTCAATAAAAACCTGGAAAAATTGGGGTGTTCTAAAACTTTTGACCAGTAGTGTATATCTCAGCAACAACAAAAAACAAACAAAAAAAATAAAACACTTAATTATAAATAAAAACAGACAACGGAATGCACTGGACACACTAGGCGTGCCAGTAGTGTACCTGTGGGAGTAATGCTCGCAGTTCCAGATACATGACTTTGTCCATGTAGAACTGGGTGAGACCTTGGTAGTAATAGTCTCTGAACACTGGAGCATATGTGACCAGGCCCCACACTGCCTGGAAGGCCTGTTCAAACGTATCCCATATCACATCCTGACTGGGGTACACCGTTTCTGGATCCTGATCAGTGAAGAGTGTCATGTTGCCCATGATGCTGTAAATATGAAGACATGGCTGTGATCACATGATCTGGGACATTTTGGTTCCTTTTACCACTGTCGACGACATTTATTTCTTAACATTTCCATGTAGAGGAACTTATACTTTCTGGAAAACCAGTGCATGTGCAGTGACTAAATATTCTGCACTCTTGGGTTTAACCAAAAAAAATGTAAAACCAATAAAAGTAGATAAAAAATGTTTAAGAATGAACTGCCCTTTTTGTATCCTGTATCCTGCATCCTAGCATCTTGTTCCTTGGACATTTAAATGCAAACTGCTCCCAATTAGACTGCCATCTTTACTTGGGCTGCACAATCAATTGCAATTTTATTTAAATCGCAATACGGACTAGTGCAATATCCAAATTGCAGAGGGGGCGCAATAGGTAAAATATGTGTCAAACCATTCTGAATGAAGTATTGTGGTACTGCTGACGTCTTGGCCTACAAATCCTTTCCTACAGACTAAAGAAAAAAATCTTTGTTTGGTACAGATCCTCGCAAAAATCACACTATAATCATCTTAATTTCTTTTAATTTCTTTCAATTTTCAATGAAAATGAGAATAAGAATACAAACATGATCATTCCCTCCAATATAGTGAATCATATCGCAATCACAATATCAGTCAAAATAATCGCAAATAGATATTTTTCTCATATTTTCCTCATATCGTGAAGTTCCAAACAGAGACTAATACAACACTACAGTCTGTTTGGATCAATGTGTTTAATGGCTTACTTCCTGTGAGATACTTCCTCTTTTCAAGGTGGGTTGGGTTTCAGGTAACGGACAGTAGTAGCAGAGTGTAATGACACACTGATTTAAAGCTACTCAAATCTGGTAACAAGATACAGATACAACAAAAAAGTGATGAATGATATGCAGGCTTCGTTAGCCTTAAATTACTTCTCCAAAATAAAACTACAAAAAAAAAAAGAATGACATACATACAATTTTACATTTTAAAGTGCAGTTTTCTGCTGATGTTTTCTTCCAACTAACACAAAAAGTCTGAGTGACAAAAAGGATCTATTTTTGCTACTGCCAAAGCTCAGTGTTGTTATGGTTTGTATAATTTAATAAACGTGTAATTGTGACGCAGTGTCTGCCAAAAAAACTAAAACAAGCCATCAACCCAAAAGTGTTTCTGGGATTGAACATTCATTCCCTATGTCTTCCACTCTTGACCAATCAAATTCGTTTTTATTTATTATTATTTAGTGATATGTCGCAGCCTTTCGCGATGTGTTTATTGCGCCAGTTGAAATTGCGATGACTATAAAAAATATACAGTATATATATATATGTATATATTTTGCAGCTCTACTATTAACACACTTGGAGATTAAGATGTAATTTCCACTGGGGACAAGGGGGGACATGTCTCTTTCAAATTAATTTATTATTTTATTTTATAGGTCTAGGCGACCACCCAGCTATTTTAAACAATAAAGAAAGTAAGACATATTTTTCTTATAAATAGTTTAGTACTATTCTTTCTGGCATAATTTATCATTATGATCAACTTAATTATTTCCTGGATTTTGTATCACTACAGTCCCTTTAGTCTATATCCACAACGTTCCACTTCCGGTATTGCTCCGTTCGCGATTCCGCTGTCTGTTTGTCTTTCTGTCTGTCTGTCTGTCTCTGTGTGTGTGTGTGTGTGTGTGTGTGTGTGTGTGTGTGTGTGTGTGTGTGTGTGTGTGTGTGTGTGTGTGTGTGTGTGTGTGTGTGTGTGTATGTGTGTGTGTGTGTGTGTGTGTGTGTGTGTGTGTGTGTGTGTGTGTGTGCGGCGTGCACTGCACTTTCTTTCCAACTTCAAATTTTTCCTAATTTTAAATTAGGTCCCAAAAAGGAAACATCTAAAAGATACATTTCTCTGTTTGTTCATCTCACTTCAATTGTATTGCTGCAAAATGCAAAATGAGCATGTTTTATCGCGTGATAATCCTGATGCCTTGGGTGTGTGCCTGAACATTCTCTCACTTTGTGAGGTTGTTTAAAATGAAGTCATCCATGCCATTCTGTGTAAGGTGCCTAACTGAAGGTAGCGTCTGCATTTGACAACAGGAATGTTGCAAGACCACATACAGTGCCAACGTTTTTTGGAGAAAAACATCCGCCCATGTCCTGAAGCAACCGGTGTGACATTTTGCCAAGTCCTGAGTTACAGTATGTTAACAAACAAACGGTAAAGCATGTGGGCTCTGAAGAGACTTCATGGTGTGTTCAGATGCACCTCGTTAAACTCATGTTGCATTCAAGTGCACCTTGTAAACTCTGATAAACTCAAACTGTTGTTGTAAAGCACCCTTCTGCCATCTAGTCGCTATTGTTGTGGCATTGCCGTCACTGCTGATTTGTTTTTTTTATTGAATCAAAACATGACCTTAAATCCGTGAGTCAAACCGAATCGTGGATTTGGAGAATAGTGACAAACCTAGTACTTTAAAACAAACTGGTTGTCTGATTAACTTAGGTATCCAATATTTACATATTTACAATTGTCCCATTTTGTCTTAATCAAACAATGCGCGCTGAATAACTCTACTCACTGAATGTGCTTATCACATGGACCCAACTAAACCATTTATATTCTCCCTTCATTATCAATGCTGTCAGAGACCTTGATGCTAATGGAATGATGTTATGTCGCAGATAATCCACAGCGAAACAGACAAGACCATGGAGCTTAGCATCAATTTAGCTTCTTCTTTATTCTCTTCTTCTTCTCCACCCGTCTTACAAAACATGCAGTACCATATATTGTGGTCTACAACGACCTCTAGTGGTTAAAATCGTAACTCAATACACAACAAATGACATATGCATTAGTTGGGTAGGTGGTCAGAAATTAAATAACTTTGTTTGAAACTCTAGGCCTCGGAGTAGAGCAAATGCCGACATTTGATAATGGGTAACATAAAGCATTTGCCAGACCATCCACACGCTGCGGAGCAGAGGAGGGTCTGGCTAATCCAGACAGAATTCCAGGATGGGAGAAAAACATGCTCTGGCACTTTAACATTTCCTGGAGGGGTCA
The DNA here is from genome assembly GCF_010015445.1 of Perca fluviatilis. Lineage (NCBI taxonomy): Eukaryota > Metazoa > Chordata > Actinopteri > Perciformes > Percidae > Perca > Perca fluviatilis. The sequence continues at coordinate 38,411,031 of NC_053119.1, forward strand.
AATTTAGGTTTAGACTTGAATACAATTAGTAAATGTAACAGTACTTACACGTAGCTGACAGAGCCTGATCAGTTAAGAAATTAAGTGTTCAGATGTATAAAACTAGTAAAGTACTTTATTCATCCCTAAAGAAAATTGCAGTGTAACAGCAGCCATGTCACATAAATCACAAAAATTAGCTAAACAATACAAGTAAAAAGCTAAATTATGTACAATAAAATAAAAACTATACTTTAAAATAATACATAAGTGGAACAGTGACTGCCGAGAAGACCATAATCTTAAGTGTAATATGTGTACAATGATAGTTCCAGTAATGTACTGTATATAAGTATTGAAAGTAATAAAGACCCACATATGCTCCAGGTTGTCATTGATAAGATATTTGCATGTTGTAAAACCAAACAGGATAAAATCAAGGAAGTTGAACATGCTTCTAGGCACAGTAAATACTGGTGTACTTTGTCCACCCTCAAGTCAGCAAGGTACTATTAGGCTATATGTAGATGTTATAGTTCCGCTTAAAAGCAGTGTGTTGACTCTGTTCTTATGTCAGCCTCATTAAATCATGCTATTATGTTGATTTTAATTATAGGCATTAAACAACTGTAAACTGATAGTCATTTAAGCAGCACTTTGTTGAGCCTAGGTTGGTTTTAAATGTGCTCTATAAATAAATTGACTTGACTTGCATATGGTAAGCAATGGTATCTTTTAGATAAGATCTGCTTTATTGTACAACTTATCTGTGAAGCTGCTGGCTATAGAGAAGAGACAGAATAACTAATGTAATAATTTGTGTGAATGCACAATGAAGACTTCAGTGTGAGGAGTTATAATAACTGGAGCCTTTTTATTCTTAATATACATCATAATTTACATGATCGTGAGTTGGAGAACAGTCAAATCTTTTACAGAGGGAGTCACAGATCGAGAGGTTGTGAGGAAGAAACTGGACAGGATTGAAAAGACCTAAATAAGCTGAGTGAGTACCAATTCAGAAGCAACATTAAAAAAGAGTTAAACGACAAGTGTAAAGTTCTGGCTTTGTAATCACATAACATTGGATTGGTAATGAAGTAAACCTATAATATTAAAGATCTGTAATCTAAAGTAATTGAAGAGGAATACATTTTTATTGCAAACTCGTGCATACGCAAGAGTGTAGCTGAAAGACCATATACAGTAAATGTTGTTGTTGTATGCTGATGGCATTGTGTTGGTTGCAGAGAAAGAGGTTCATTTACAAGAATTGCTAAACATTATTAGTTTGTGGTGTAGTAAATACTTGCCATTAAAGTAACAGTGAAAAACCACAGATAATACATGTTAGAAAGCAATTTGAGCAGCAGAGCAACATATATTTATAATATATACGTATATATTTCTTGTTGGTTTTGTATTTAATAAAAACCAGATTTTCAGAGGGATTTGGCTTAGTCAGCATTAGCTTTAGGGTCTGTGATGATGCATATGATGAAATTGTGACCTTGGTTTTTATAAATTCATGATTCAATGGTTCAATTTTAGGACTGTTTTCACAGCAAATGTCAGCTACCTGGGTAATAAACTGGACTACTTTTTTACACAATATGTTGGATGACAATAAAGTCTCTCATCTAATGGTTTAGCTTTGAATTAGCTGTAGCCCTGAGTCTTTGGCTACGGTTAACAAGGAACGTGCATGCACAACTGCATTGGCTGAACAGCCAATAAGAACGCTTTCTCTCTCTGAAATGATCTGTGATTGGCCATTCTCCTGTGACGGCTAGAGTTGAATAAGATAACACTTTGTCTGTTTACACAGAGATTTTTCTTGCATCATCTTCTCCAACAATCAACAGAACAATATCCTGGTAACGCGCAAGTAAGCATCAACAAGACATGATACAATATAAACAAACATCGGACACACCTGTCCGTCATGCACAGGTCAACATTTTCTGTCAGACCACTTGAATTACAATATGCTGAAAGATTATTGTGGAATTTTTGCCTAACTATGCCAAATATACTGCCACCCCCAGCTTTAAGAAAAAAGACCAGTAATACAAAATATCCTGGGAAAGTTAAGGTCCTACATTGGAAACACCCAGTTTTACTGTCGATAGACCTTTTTCAGCTCTTCCAGCTAATCAGAATGGTGAGAATTCTCACTGTGTATGGTATAAAATGTTCTGACTGAAGGCAAAAATGTAATTGTTTGTTTGTTTTTTTTTCAATAAAAAAGGAGATTAAATATAATTGTTTGTATTGTGTTGAATATTCAAACAGTTCACCATTCAAATTGGCGTGGATAACACCAGGAACAAAAAATGTTTAAGATATTTTGTTCTATATTTGCTCGACTGAGAAAGTATTAGAAGAGCATGCAGCGCTGATAAGCTTACCAATCATTCCATCAAACAGTTTTTTTAATTTCCATTTTAAGACTTTATGTCTTTTTATGAACACAATCCAAAGCAAAGATGATAGAAGTATATGGTCTAAAGAGCTCTATCAATGGACCTTTTTCAAATGTGGACCAAAAAAGAGAAGATTGTGATGCCAAAGTTATATCCATACTCCATCCTGTTTGCACAGTGGGGTGATGGTCTGTCTAAAGGGGAACAGAAGGAGGCTGAAGCTCTGTTTCAGATCTATGGATACACTGTCTTCCTGAGTAACCAGTGGCCTCTGGACAGGAAGCTTCCAGATAGAAGAGACCACAGGTACTAAGGAAATTACTGAACCAATAGCACGACTATACAATCAATTCAATTTCAATTCAATTCAATTCAACAGAGTTATCTCAAGACACTTTACAGATAGAGTAGGTCTAGACCACACTCTATAAATTCCAAAACCCCAACAATTACAGTAATTCCCTCAAGAGCAAGCATTAGCAGTGGCTGTTGCAACAGTGGCGAGGAAAAACTCTTTTAGGAAGAAACCTCGGCAGACCCAGACTCTTGATAGGCGGTGTCTGACAGGGCCGGTTGGGGGTGTGATGAACAGTGGCAAATAATAGTCACATTAAAGATAATGGAACAGTGACTTCAAAGGTAATCGTGGAAGTTCATGTCATAGCAGGGCACATCGTGTCATACTGAGTAGTGCAGTCTCCAATACCGGATCCTGACTACTCTTGTGCGTATGAACATCACAGCAGGGCGTTCTCATGGACTTGAACTCTCCCCTGCCGGATCAGGCTGTACTGGCCTGCCTCCCTCTACTCTCACTATATTATTGATTATATGATAAATAAATCTAATGACTACGAAGAGAAGCAGGTGGGCCGGGTTAGGAGGACGCTGCAACTCCTCACTCCTTAACTATAAGCTTTATCAAAGAGGAGAGTTTTCAGTTTACTCTTAAATGTGGTGACGGTGTCTGCCCCTCGAACCCAAATTGGGAACTGGTTCCACAGGAGCGGAGCCTGATAGCTGAAGGCTCTGGCCCCCAGTCTACTTTTAGAGACTCTAGGAAGTAGCTCTGAGTTCTGGGAGAGCAGTGCTCTAGTGGGACAATAAGGTACTAAGAGCTCTTCTAGGTATGATGGTGCTTGACTATTTAGAGCTTTGTAGGTCAGGAGGAGGATTTTAAATTCGATCCTAGATTTCACTGGAAGCCAGTGCAGAGAAGCTAATACAGGAGAAATATGATCTCTTTTCTTAGTTCTCGTCAGAACATGTGCTGCAGCGTTCTGGATCAGCTGGAGAGTCTTAAGGGACTTATTTGAGCAACCTGATAGTAAGGAATTACAGTAGTCTAGCCTGGAAGTAACGAATGTATGGACTAGTTTTTCAGCATCGTTTTGAGATAGGATGTTCCTAGTTTTGGTTAATGTTACGAAGATGGAAAAGGCTGTTCTTGAGGTTTGTTTTAAGTGGGCGTTGAAGGATATATCCTGATCAAAAATAACTCCTAGATTTTTGACAGCGGTGGTGGGACCAGGGCAATACCATCCAGAGTAGCTATGTCTTTAGATAATGAAGTTTGGAGGTGGTTGGGTCCCATCACAATAACTTCAGTTTTGTTTGAGTTTAACATCAGGAAATTGTAGGTCATCCAGGATTTTATATCTTTAATGCACGCTTGAAGTTTAGCTAACTGACCACTTTCATCTGGCTTAATTGACAGATATAATTGGGTAGTCTGCGTAACAGTGAAAGTTAATTGAGTTTTTCCTAATAATATTGCCTAGAGGAAGCATATACATGGAGAATAGATTTGGTCCAAGCACTGAGCCTTGAGGAACGCCATGGCTAACTTTAGCGTACTTGGAGGGTTTATCGTTAATGTTAACAAATTGGGATCGCTCAGAGAAATAGGAGTTAAACCAGCTTAGTGCGATTCCTTTAATGCCAACTAAGTGTTCCAGTCTCTGTAACAGGATGGTATGGTCAATAGTGTTGAATGCAGCACTAAGGTCTAATAAAACAAGTATGGAGTAAGTCCTTTGTCAGCAGCAGTTAGAAGGTCATTAGTAATTTTCACCAGTGCCATTTCTGTGCTATGATGCATTCTAAATCCTGACTGAAAGTCTTCAAATAGACTATTCCTACATGCTCTCAAGATCCACAGTAATTTTCCAAAGTGGTCTCACCACTGCATTGCACTCGCATGCTCAAACGCTCTGACTTACCAGAACTACATAAACAGCCACGCTATTGCAGTTTATTTTCTGATTCAAAATGGCACCTTACCAGCACTTGCTGCACTTCTCCCAAAACACAATATGAGACCAGTAGGCCTCACTAGCTCAATCTCACAGGCATTCATTCCAGTTCCCTCATACAAAAACAACTACGGTCAGAAATCCTTTTTTTATACATACACCAACATTTGGAATGGCATTCCCCATCACATCAGAGCACTACCATCCATCACATATTTCAAAAAGGCACACAAACTGTTTCTTCTCAACAGTTACACATTGATTGTTCATGTATTGTCCAAGTCTTGTTTGCACTGTTTATATTGTTGTTTTCAGTTGTCTGTAACTGTCTAGCCCATGCTAATGTCCTGTACCAATGTTTTTATCCTCATGTGCCAAAACTGTATTGTTGTTTTAGCTGTCTAAATCTGTCTAGTCCATGCAGATGTCCTGTACAAATGTTTCTGTCCTTATGTAAGTTGTGTTCAATGTTTTATGTTTCTGCAAAACAGGAACCTGCTGGAAACCAGTTTTTAAACTGAGTCAGGCCCGTTTATATTGTAACTTAAATGTTACTTTTAACTTTCCTGTATAATAAATGAAAGAAAGAAAGAAAGAAAGGTAATTTTTGTTCATATGGGTTTAACTATTTTGAAAGGGGGTTTGATTATTTTGTGACCTTTGCCTTGTATGTACCCCAATTTATTGTCTTCTCTGTCCTACGGATGTTACTATGAACTGACTACCAGTGTTTTACATGCAGCAAATCTAACAAATCATAAACAATATTGTGAAATTTGAATTTAGTTGCATTTCGAATTATGTAAATAACTGTGCCAATGCAATATTTAGCCAGAAATACATGCATTCAACATGACATGTCAAGATAACTGTCACATAATAGCACCCTTTATCCAGAATAAGACACAGAACCACTAACCCACAGCACAGACCAGGACAACTATAAGATGATGCAGTATGGAGAACATCTATGCGACACAAGCTACATGACATATTACGACATCCTCTCAATCTTTCTCTTTGCAGATCACTTCTGCTTGAGAACCAAGTGACTGAAACATTAACCGCATTTTTACACCGGTCCCTACCTCTCACACATTTAGATGTCTGATGAAGAATTATCCCAGGGACCTGCCAACCATCACACGCACACACACACACACTTTGAAATATCTCATGAACCGGTTATTACTTCACACTTGGTTTCCTGGGTACCCAATGAATTTGGGGTTTGGAATTTGGAGCAGTTTGGACAGCATTGGATATTGGATATTAATAAACAGTGAATTAAATTAAACAGCCGCACAATAAAGGTTGGTGAAAAAAAGTTGAGAAAAAAAAGCACTGCCATAACACTGGCTTATATTCACTCAGAGCATTTCGCTAAGAGGAAACTCAATAAAAAAAAGGCATTTTTGCTAACACTGGATATCAAACAAAATCCAGACATTATATCGTATCAAGTTGCCATGAGCTTTTATGCAGATGGCAGAACGTAACGTCATCTCAGGGGTTGACCAGGCCAAGAGAGTAGTCTTCCTCCGTCTCACTCAGACTCACCCTGGGTCCGGTTGTTTAAAGTGCTCTTCATATGCTCATTTTCAGGTTCATAATTGTATTTAGTGGTTATATCAGAATAGGTTTACATGGTTTAATTTTCAAAAAACCTGTGTGTTGAGCTCTCTGTTTTAGCTACAGAGTGAGACATCTCACTAGCTACTACGCACATGCGTAGTAGCTAGGTAAGGACTACTAGCCAGTCAGTTGCAGAGTATTAGGGCGTGCCATGCTAGCAGCTAGACGAGCATTAATGTGTGTTATAAAGTGACACATGTTCGTCACGGAAGTCAAGGCTGGACTACAATAGAGCTGTTTGGAGCAGTTTGTGAACAGTGTTTTCTGTTGGAGATGGTAAGTCCCTTTGGGGTGGACTTTGGGCTTTTTCACTTTGTAAACCTATAAGGTGCACAACAAACATATATAACACAATAAAGGAAAGGCGAAAAGCCAAAAAGCATAATATGAGCAATTTAAGGGTGCTGCTACTTTATATCATTAATAACATTACTGTCTGCAAAATACCCCCACAAATCAAATCCATACTTCAACATTAACCGTCAAGCCACTAAATATGTTTGGAAATGAACACCTCTTTCCTGCCTGCTGCTGTCAGACTCTACAATCAGCACTGCTCCCAGTAGAGAACATGGACAAAACACACACACCAGGGCTCATAAAACGTGCAATAAAACATGTGACAATGTGCAATTACCGTAAATTAATTTTACTATTTAATATGTATTATCTTTAATTATATTTATTATTGTGTGTTAACGTGTGTCTTCTACTTCTCCTCATATCCCTTGCTGCTGCAACAGTGTGACTTTCCCCATTGTGGGATTAATAAAGGATTTTGAATCTTTCAATCTTATGTTAAAATAATTAACGATAATAATGACAAGACAGGAAAGCACCGCCTCTGACTGTGGCAATATTAACATGCAATATTGTACCCCCCTCCTCTCTCTCTCTCTCTCTCTCTCTCTCTCTCTCTCTTTCTCTCTAGGCTACACTCACATTTCACCATTCCGTCCTTGTGAGTCCATCTCTGTACTCAGTCCGGTTCTGGTGGTTGATTAATGCAGATATTTGCTGACTGGCTCTCGTAACAGCTGGATTGGTTGGCGCATGGTGCACCACCATGAGTGCACGAGGCAAATGCCTGTGATTACTCTACATTTTAATTCAATCAGGAGAGACTTCGTTGCAGATATGCAAATATTTATTGTAAATAAGCATAATGTGAAATGTAAAGAGTCTTTGGGGATTAGACTCGTGGGGAAAATTTCGTGGCCAATTCTGGTCGGTTTACTGAAAAGTGAACGCCTCTAACAGCTGAATAGTTTTAGGCAGAGATAGTGGTGATTGCAGTAATTTAGACATCTTCCTGGAAGAATTTGCGCTGAGCTTCATTTGTGATATTTTGTCAGACAATTCTTAATCTGCAACATTCTCTGTCAGGTAAATTCAGTAGTAATGTTTTTCTCTGAAGTAGAAGTCAATGTACAGTGTGGTTGTATATTAGGTGCTTCTGTAAATTATTTCGGGGTGCAATGGTTCTGGAGAAAGCTACACGCAGCAATACAAGAGGCCAAGCAATCATCCCATTCCAAACAGCTTTGAACAGGCACTGTTCTATTAATGTTTTAATGAAGGATAATCTCAAACTGGATCTCATTTACATTTTTTACTGATTAATACAAAATGAAAATTGAAGCTGCCAGACTGTTGAATTTGTCATTTTTGTAACATGACATACAAAAGGTCACAGGTTCTTCACTTTTTTTTCTTTTTGGTGAAATGTCTCAACAACCATTGGATGGATTGGCATGACATTTGGTTTAAATATTTGTGGTCCCCAGAGGATGATTCCTGATGATCCCCTCACTTCTCCTCTATAGGGATCACTAGGTACATTTTTTATTTGGCTTTTTCTTGTGTACAGTTTTATTTTTCATTTTGGAGGTTCAACCTCAGTCCTCAGACCCTTAATAACAAAAATGTCCCATAAAACTCATTAAAAGCACAATTTGTTATCCCACGGCCATTACAGTAAAGCAAATCATGCATTCTATTATATCAGGCTTTCAATCTAGAGCCTTCAGAATTGTAATTTTTACTATTTTTCACAAGATTGAGCCATTTTCTCATGTTTAAAGATTATTTTTGCGGGGGCTTTTTTCCCTTTATTTCAGAGTGAGAGACAGTGGATAAACAGGAAAGGCGGGAGAGAGACGGGGGAGGACATGCAGCAAAGGGCCTCAGGCCGGACCCAAACCCGGGCCGCCGCAAAGACCCCAGCCCACATGGGGCGCACACTCCAACTGGGTGAGCTAGAGGTCGACCCCCATTTTCTCATGTTTCCTCTATTGGGCAAATACATATGTTCCTGGTTTCCACTCAGGGTACCGCTGCTCTATTATGGAGGACTGCCACGTTGCTGCTAAAAAACTGACATATCCCAGACTGTAAAATCAAAATACCCCTAGCATTTAGTAATCACAACAACAACAAAAAATCATAAAAACAACAACATTGGTATTATGTAAATAAATTGGCAAAGGGTTAAAATAAAAAATAAATTAAAAAATAATGAATATTTGGTAGTTAGGATCACTCTGTTAAAAGTGGGAAATAATATTAATACAGTACATAATTGTATGGCAGTTTTGTTATGCAGACATTTTTGTCCTCCAAGGACTTCTTAAGGGATGCACAAGGGTTACCATGGTAAAAACGACCTCTTAAAAATTAGCATGTTAGCATGCTGACGTTAGAATTTAGCTCAAAGCAAGCTGTGCCTAGCCTCACAGAGACGCTTATTTATGTTTTAAGACTTAAGAGTTTTGACAACATTTAACATTTGAGCATTCATTTACTATATACTGTGTTGTTAATGTCACAAATATTACATTGACTTGTTGCTAATATATATAGGCCTATATATATATATATATATATATATAGCCTATATTCAGTGGTAGAAGACGTATCCAGATCCTTTACTTAAAGGTGCTGTAGGTGGGATTGTGAAGATCCAGGACTTAGCCAAAGAATGTGAACATCGATAACTTCTCAGTCCCTCCCCCCTTTCCGCTAAAGCCCAAAACTTCTCCTAAACCCCTCCCCCCACAAGAAGAATGAATGCGTGTGCATCAAGGGGGGTAAGCTTCGCTTCAGAACTCGAACCTCCTATGGCGTCATTTTGATGCTACAAAGAGATCACCTCCCGTTAGCATTCCATTGACTGCCATTCATTTTGACGTCACTTTGACAGCGAATAACTTTACATCTGAAGCGTTTAAAGACTCTATTTGTCCATTGTTTATTTCTAAAGAAACACGACAATGTATAAAAGGCTCCATTACCTTGTACCTCACGTTATGGCTCCGTAGCAGACGATTTTGTAAAATAGGCTAACGATTGTATCATAACCAAGTGACTCACTGTCGCATAGTAGAAGAATTACCGTACAGTACAGGAGAAGCTCGCAGGAAGTTTCGACTTACGTTAGCTGTTTAGGTTTAATTACTAATGTTAACTAGGGAATGATTGAGATTTCTCTTGGCACAGCTACCAGAAGACTTCCAACTTTCAGACAGGTTGTTCACGTCACATTTATGTTGTCTCTGTCAGTTGGAGGCTGCGCAGTAAAGCAAGAGATCACCGGAAAAGTGCTTCTAATAGCCTTCACTGCGTCTCCGTCCAGAGCAAAGCAAGACTGTATGGCTGCAGCCTGGAGCGTCCCACGTCATGCCGTCCCGTCTCATGCCGTCCCGTCTCATGCCGTCCCGCCTGGTGCCGTCCCCGAACTTCTACTTTTCAAAATAAAAGCTGGCGTCTGGAATAAAATACTTTAAAACACTACTTTAATACTTCTTTTTTTTTAAAGACACTAATGTGTACCTTAAGGAAAATCACGAGAAAGAAACCATCAGAGTCTGCAACCATAAATTGCTCTAGGTAATGTTATAATATATGCTAACAAATGTCAACCAACGCTGATGCAGGTTTCATCAAATGGACGTTAACATCAGGGACACAACATTAAAATCCAGAAATCAGCAAACTATATGTATGGCTAAAATTGTTACTTTAACAGTTTAAACGTTTTTCAATTGATTGCAACAAACGTGGTCACGAACTTACCTATAGGTTCAATTTTCGGTGGGGACGGTGGGTACGCGTACCTACCAGATTTCGTCATCAGTCATTTTGTACCCACCACTTTTTTTGAAAATCTCAAGCTCAATTTAGTTAAAAAAAAAAAAGTCCATAACACATATAATTCTTGAGCGACATATGCCAAAAAAATCCATAACAATCTCTATCCCCACAGGGCCGGCACAGATAGCCGCTCTGCTGCTGTGCTGGCTGCACGCTTCTCTGTTCACAACACTGCCTGTCGGGACTTTAACGTGAAAAAGCTTAACGTGGTTTAATGTACCTCAACAACGATCAATGATCACCAAATTTATCATGGCCATATCTTGTAATGAATGAACACTTAAGCCTGTCAAAAGAACTAAACCGAAATCCAACGTTTTAAGTTATCTCACATTAACATTTTCTTCTTCATTGGCGCCTATGGCGAGGAAAAAGCTTACCTAAACAATGATCAATGATTACAAAATTTCTCTCTCATATTGCTCCTCATAATCACTGAAAACTGTCAAAAAATCGAACCAGAAATGTGGCGATGATTGATCGTTGTTTAGGTACATTAAACCATGTTAAGCTTTTTCACGTTAGGACTTATAAAGCCCATGAGAACCGTTGGGAGTCAACCCACAGCCGCTCCGCTGCCCTGCTGAAAATGTGAAGCAGAAACGCGTCAGATGTCAGATAACGTCCATAATACTTCGGAGTCGATTTTTTGACAGTTTTCAGTGGTTATGAGGAGCAATATGAGAGGGAAATTTGGTAATTCTTGATCATTGTTTACGTACATTTTTATTCATTACTAAGCTACAGGACAGCGTCTTTCAAACATGACCTGCGCGAAAGAGAAAAAAAAAATGAATTCGTCATTGTACCCAGCACTTCTGCAAATGTTCTTCCAAATTTGCGTCTCTGTCCCCAGCACATTTCAAACTAAAAATAATTTGATTTCGTATTTTTGACCCTCTGAACTTACTGTTGGACACGCCTTGGCATGAGACGGGACGGCTTGACATTGGACGCTCCAGGCTGCAGCCATACCCGCCTCGAGCAACGGGCTCTGTTGGTCCATTTTATATATGTCAGTGGTGTGCATGAGTGATTGACACGCAGTTTTTTTCTTAATTTTCTGTGCCAAAATTCAAGATGGCAGAAACTATATTCAGAGAAAAAAAAATAACATATATAATCTTTTCACTTATAACGGCCTTAAAATTGTCAACTTTTTTGATAAATGTACTCCTAATAAGGTAGACAAGTGAGACACAGACTATTTTCAAACGATTTATTGCATCATTTGTCAACAAATTGGGAAAACAATTAAAACAAATTGGAAAAAATGAAGAATAAAAATAAATAAATCTGCATCTTGTTTCATTATTGAAGAGTTCAACAAAACATTGTCACTTAAGTATTTATTCTCATCACTGTCACTGTTACTGTCTGACTTTTCAATATTGGTGCACGTCTCAGAGCCCTCACACCTGCAAAGTTGCGTGTATGGTAAGCTGTTACTCTTGCAAGAACACCTACTGCATTGGCTGGCAAGACAAGAGCACTTCACAAGCTCCACAACATCCTCTGGTGCTGGTGGAAGTTTTGACAGGACAGGAGCCCATTGCCCATCATGAATTTGTCTCCATCCCAGTGATAGTGTGTCAAGAATCTTTGGTGCAGGCACTGTATCTTGTGCCCAAACATTTGCTTGCCAGTGTGCTCTCAGAATGCTCTGCAACTGCTCCTGAAGTGGGACATAATTTAGTTTTTTCATGGAGTTTGTGATGGTAGTTGTCAAATAATAAGTATATGTCATCGTAGACTCGTGCCTTACTTTCAACACTTTGAATGAAGTATTCTGCCACATCTTGGCAACAGTTCATGTCATTTTTCCTGACAACCATATGCTGCACAACAGCCATGCCATCTATTAAGATGCTATCCAATGTGTGTGTTGATTGCACTGAGCTACTCTCTGTAGATTGTTCAGAGGATGCTGTTTCTGAAACCAGTCCCTCCAGTTCATGGATGAGGGCAGACTTAGTAGTACCTGTAGTGGGCAGCGAAGAACCATCAGGCATCAGTAGGCTTGAGTTATAATCAGCAAATTCATATGTTCCCACAATTTCCTGCAAGTCCAGTTCTCTTGAGGACTTTGCAATGAGGAGCAAGCGAACAAACAGGGAGTTGGTTGCTTTAATCTGGACAACCTCAGAAGATGAAGCTTGGTAGTTTTGCATCCATCTTTCCAGGTCAAATACTTCAGCTTCGACATTTTGTTCCACATATTCTTTTCTCCTCTGACCCTTTCATTAACATAAGTTTCACACTCCTCTGTTATGGTGTGGTGGCCATTTCAGTAGATTTACTCATTAACATTGTTGTGGAAAAACAATAAGCATGGAAACTAAATGCACACTTCCTGCATTACTGCATTACTTCAAATACGAAGTTACTCCTAGTTTTGTGTTTGTATGTGCGAGCTGGATTTAGGCCTATTCAGTTTGGGGCCCACGGTCTCTAAGCTACAGGTCTGGCTGACTAAATGGGGAGGGACCCATCTGCTAGCGATAGGGGCCGAGACTGAGAGAACTACATGGAGCTACATGGATACATATGCACCAAAGAAGCCACTTTGAAATTTTGCTCTTCTCATGAATACAAAAGTTGGGAGACCCTCCCCCATAGACAAAAAAAATTGAATGACCCTACCATCAACAAAGAATAAAAAGACATGACCCTCCCCTATTTTCCTCCGGTGGTCCATTCCATAAACACCGAACAATCCCTAAGTAAAAGTACTAATACCACACTGTAGATATTCTCTATTACAAGTAAAAGTCCTGCATTGAAAATGATACTTAAGTAAAAGTATGTAAGTATCATCAGGAAAATGTACTTAAAGTATTACAAGTAAAAGTACTCAATGCAGAAAAATCCTCACATTTTAGAAACAGGAAACGATCCAAACTATTCTGTGTTTAATCGGCTAATCATTGCAACTCTACTTGTAGGCCTATATATTGTTGTGTAGTTACATTTATAATAAAACGTGTTTTATAAGCTACATGTGTTTTGTGTGCAGAAATCGTAATGTGTAAAGTAACTAGTAACTAAAGCTGTCAGATTAATGTAGTGGAGTAAAAAGTACAATATTTCTCTCTGAAATGTAGAGGAGTAGAAGTAGAAAGTGGCATGAAATGAAAAGACTCAAGTAGAGTACAAGTACCTCAAATGTTTTGTACTTGAGTAAATGTACTTAGTTACATTCCACCACTGCCTTTATTGCTCCTGACTGCACCCAACACATGAAGAAAAGGAATCCAGCAAGCTATATATCAAAAAACAAGGGGAAAAAAACTTAACTGCCCTCTCTACCTTCTCACAGTTTACCCTAAAAGTTTTCTTTATGTGTCAATGTATTGTAAGAACTTATTATAATACATTTTCCTTCAGCTGCAGTTACGCATTTGACAACACGGCTCAGCCTGGGCACAGCCCACAAATTGGGAACACCTGCGCTTAATATGGGCAAGTAAAACAGGAAGAACAGGTGTCACCTCACTGGTCACTCACTTTGTAACAAAAGAACCTATTATCCAAATAGATATCAGGATTCATACACACATGCCACTTGTCTGGTTGACGCCGTCAGCCCAGTAGTCAGGGCGCGCGTCTTTCAAGGTTTTCCATTCCCTTGCTGGGGGTTCAGTCTGTGCGCTATCACTATGAGAGCAGTGTGGTTGAAGCGGTCGATCGTCATACTGGGGGGGATCGGGCTCCTCGTCTACGTTGGCATGTTTCTAAAGGGTGGACAAGAGCCTGACAAACATCTGGAGACAAGCATCAACAATCTTCGTGAGTTGAGGCAATGGAGATGGGGAAATGGAAAGAAAGTCGGGTTCTGTATGATTTGTTACGGGGTGGTGGATTACAGAAATGGGTTGTTGACTTACTTAAAACGTAAATAAATGAATGAAAGGGTTTGGTACGTGTACAATTAGAGATGTATTGTTGTGTATATTGCTTATCCTGTTGTAAAATATATATGATGTATAAAGGAATGAGTTGAAGTTGAATGAGGGTGGGAAATATCACAAGCTTCGGTTTCATCCTGCTCCTTTTCGGACAGTTTTTGAAAATATTAATTGTAATAGTATTTTAAATATTATTTGTAACACTGTATAGATATTGTTCTTGTTCCTGTGGTGTGTTGCTACGCACTTTTGTATTTTTATATTTTATTTTATAGTTCTATAGCTATATATTTATATTTACTTTTGTTTGAAATACAAAAAAAATGAAATTTAACTTCCGTGACATTAACATTAATTCAGTGATAGAAAGGTAAGCGGAAGGATTAAATGTCTGTTCACTACACAAGTAGTTACTCAGAAGTATTTTATGCTTTCAATCATCTGACGAAATGATATTGCATTAAAATAATACGTGTCACCAAAAGAATACTTTCAATTTCTAGCTCCCCAGTTCGACCAGTGGCGCGGGTTCGTATCCGACCTGCTTCCCTTTGCTGCGTGTCATCCCACAACTCTGTCCCCCTTTCATGTTTATCCACTGTCACTATGTAATAAAAGGAAAAAGCCACCAAAAATAGTCTTAAAAAATAATAATTGAACGTGTCATAAACGTTTATAAACAAGTCATAAACGTGTATGACCTAACACTTCATTTAGTAACTGTCATTCAGTTTTTGTCATGACAAGTTATGGTTAGGGTTAGAGTTAGGGTTCATGTGTTCATGTGTTCATGACAGTGTTATGTCACTTTTATGTAGATACCTTCAAGTAAAGTGTTACGAAAAATGCTTTATTTAAAATAAGAAAACATGTAGTCATCAGTAATCATGCTGCTCATTTGACTCTCTCCCTGTCATCCTTTTGTCAAGACAATGTAGTCAGAGCTTTTGAGAAAAAGCAGGACACCATGCAGAAAATGCTGGAAGAGGACAGACTCAGATGGAGAAAAGCTGCAGAGGTCGAACAGCCAACTGTCAAAACACAGCCAGAGCAGAAAGAGAAACCTGAAGCAAAAATCCCGGACCAAAAGGAGACTCCTCAAGAGAAAAAGTCTAATAAACTGTTTCCCAACTCTGCCCTGTTCAAGACGTGGGGGGAGAATCTCTCGGAGGATGACCAAAGAGAGGCACAGGATTTGTTTGTCAAGTATGGATACAACGTTTTTCTCAGTGATCGCCTTCCTCTAGATCGAGCTCTTCCAGATACCAGGGATCCAAGGTACAACAATTTCCTATGATGCCAGAGCTGTCATTTCAATTCATATACAGATAAAAGTTAAAGAAATGGTCCCTCCCATCCAGTTCATTGTTTGCTGATTATCCTTCATTTACACAGCTCACTGATGGAAAGATGGTGGTTTTAGAAATCCTTCTGTTTCTGAATAGGTGTCTGAAAAAGAGTTACCCAGAAGACTTACCAAATATTGGAGTAGTGTTGATCTACCTGAATGAGGCCCTGTCTATTATTAAAAGAGCTATGCGCAGCATCATTGACCGCACCCCTAAACACCTGCTGAAGGAGATCATATTGGTGGATGACAATAGCTCTGAAGGTAAGTTGAGTGCAAATGGATGAGATTGTGCAAACGTGTCATAAACCCTTATGTATAGGCTACTGTCATACTGCGAGACATGACAGGCTGAAATCACGTTTCATTGTGCAATGCCACTGCTGCTCATATTTTAACTTTTTTTGTTTTTGTTTTTTACTGTTAGGCTCTAATCTATGTTATGGGTGTTATTCTGTGATTGTATTTTTTTGAACGTTTCTACTTTTCTAAGCAGTCTTGTAAAATCTCCTAAAATGCATTTTGTCACATGAACTTTTGGCTTTAAAGTAATAGTTTTGGGAATTGGGACATTTTGGAAAACGTGTACCGGTATTCACTTTTCACTCAAAAACTTATGTTTCTTTTAAATTTAACTTAAAGGAGTGGCTAACAGGTAATCAGGACTGTCAACATTTCATGGAGTTACAAAGTCTTGCTGCTATCTTGTCTTTCCTGTCCTGCCTGTTTGTGTCACTTGTGTTATGCCTATGAGGTTGTTGGACTGACAGTGTGGCTTGTGTGTGTATGTGTGTTGGTGTTGGTGTTGATATCGACCAACTGTTTTTGTTTATATGCTTGATCATTTCTTTTTACATTTATTGTCAATTTTACTTGTATAGGACTAAACTTCTATGTACTTTTATATTCTTTTTAGGTGTGACATTGTACGATCTGTCCAGGGACAGCAGATGTAAAATAGCCTTTTAGCTAATTCTGGCACAGAATCCCTATTAAATAAACTTTCTTGCCAAGAGTTAGATGGCATGCCATGGTTGATATCACTATCATATCTGTATAGTATAATATTATGCTACAGTCAGAAGCTGCTTAGCTTAGCATAAAGACTGGAAACAGCTAGCCTGGCTTTGTCCAAAGTTAGAAAAAAACAAAAAACAATCTGCCTACTTGTACGTTTAAAGCTCACTGATTAATATGTTACACAGTGTTTGTTTAATCTGTTCAAAAAAGTATAAAAACAACAATTAGTTTTGTATGCCATAGATATGGTAACAACAAACATTTTGGATGTTAAAGCTCCAGCACATAACCCCAACCATATATTTTTATACCACAGTTATTGTACACATTTAACAAATAACATAATACTGTATGTGTTTATTAGTGAGCTTTAGAGTTTCGGTAAGGTGGACTTTGTGAGCTTTGGACAGAGCCAAGCTAGCGGTTTTCCTTTGTTCCACATCTTTATGCTAAGCTAACCAAGTGCTGGCTGTAGCCTTATATTTACCAGACAGACATGATAGTGGCCCATCTTCTTATCTAATTCTCAACAACAAAAGGCAAGGAAGCATTTTACTCCTTTTTTTTAAGAGCACATAAACCCCTGTATGATGTAACAGCATTTAGTCATTTCAAGACTGTAATTAGTGGTGGAGTGGCACTGGATTGCAATATATAATGGTGTTTCTCATTCTTGTCCATCCTAACATACATGCATTAGAAACACCTTTTTAATCAGTACATTATCACTAACTACAACTTCAATTTAATTTTATTTATAGTATCAAATCATAACAAGAGTTATCTCAAGACACTTATAGATAGAGTAGGTCTAGACCACACAAATTTACAAAGACCCAACAATTCCAGTAAATACTTCAAATTGGATACGGTCACAACATCAACTTAACGTTTAAATTTCATTTCAATTGCATCCTGTATTTTGTGAGCATGTGAGGCACGTCTACAATCACAACTGTTGTAATTGTAAGTGTACTTTGCACTCTGGGTAATCGGTATGTAAACTGGTGTCTCTGCCCCATCTAAACTTTCTATGGTAAAAACAACATCTGTCACACCCCTAATCAAAATAAAAAAAATGCCCGCATTTTCTGTCAATTTAGAAAACCTGAAGGGTGACCTTGACTTGTACGTGAAGTCGATCGAGCAGGAGAACCCAAGTCTCGCTATCATAAGGGTGAGGAACAATGTGTCATATGGCCTGTCTCACGCCAGGGCGTCTGGCTGGAGGGCTGCTACTGCGGACGTGGTGGCCATCCTGGATGCACACATCGAAGTCCATGAGCTGTGGTAAGAATGAGGCAACAATAAATCTTTTATACCTGGTTTATGTATACCATTTTCACTGGCATGTATGTAATATTTGATTCCACATCAAAGGTGCTATAAGTAGAAGCCGTTAACGTTATATATCGGTGGCAGCTGTGCTAACTCGTGTCTTTCTGAACAGCCCTCCGTTTTTTCAAATTAAAATTGTAATGAGATTCACTTAAAGTTCTCAAGCTTACCACCAGCACTGAGAAATGTTTACAGTTATCAAATGTTATGCAGGGAAGGGTCTGTATCACCACCAAGTGCAAACTGACTCTCGTGAGCTGATGCCAAAGTTGGCCTGCCTCACATCTTAGCCCTTGAATAATCACAACACGTTTTGCAAACAATAACTGTTCTAACTAATCTTCACATTATCAAAGGATAGACGGAACCACGTAAGCCTCAAACAGTAGCTTATTAATGTGTGAAATACAATCATAACAGAATTTGATGTTGTCAATTGTCTATCTTGTCAGTTTAGATATTGTCTCCTCTATCTGGTCAGACTCGATGGCGTCCCCTTTATCTGGTTAGAGAGACGCATGTTCTGTCCTCGGGCCCCAGTCAAGATAGCCAATGACTCCATGTTATCTTGTGGGAACAAGTAGTGTTATGTTTTCTTACTATGCAAATAGTTTAATTTAACAGACAGAGAAGAATATTAATCACTATAATATTATTCTATGCAAACAGTTTAATAAATAACAAGAGGGAAAATAAGTATCATAATTTCCCTAACAATAACTTTTTAAGAAACGCCCTGTTTACACATTTGCAACAGTCCAGTCCAAGCACAGACTTATCCCAGTACAACCACAGTCGGGTGTACTGGCATGCCCACTTAGGCAATGAGGGTGTTAAAGGCCTTGCACAGTGGTGGGAATGAGGGTAGGGCGAGTGCTGCTCAGACTTGCAACCTTCTAGTCACAGCTCATTTGTAGTGCAGTAGTAAGTTTGGCAAGCTGACTTTGCAATTGTGCTTTAGCCAAAACAAAACAGTCTAATTTGGGTAACATTAACTAGCTCTCTGCATCAAAATTGAAATTTTTTCAGTCTGAAGCTCCCTCCACCTTCCCAATGCTGCACCAATGTTCCCTTGGGGTGCGTACAAATGAAACATAATGCACAGTAGTATTCAAAACCATTTGGGTGTGTTCTGTCTGTTTGGAATGCTTGATCTAACTAGCTGCTGATCAAATAAAGGAGTGAATGGCACATCACAACACATGCCAGCTCGCATTCTGGAGTTACAGTCATTTCATATAGACAAAGAAGAAGAAATATGAAGCAGCAGTCTCACTGGTTGTTCCAGAAACAACAGTTTAATGAAGTGATGGGTAAGCCACCTCTCCTCCTTCCCTTCATTCAGGGCGGAACCCCTGCTGACCCAGATCAAGGCTGACCGAACAGTGGTGACGTCCCCTGTGTTTGACAAAGTACTCTTTGATGACCTCAAGGTTATTCCATACCAGCCAGCATCACACGCCTTCGACTGGGCTTTATGGTGCATGTATGAGAGTTTTTCGGACGAGTATTACAAACTCAATGACGGCTCGTTGCCTGGAAAGTAAGTTTTCAGTAAAATTCCTCAGTCTTGTTCCGACTTACACGTGTCAAACATATCATGTACATATACGTATCTTGGATGAGGCATTCTTAATTATCTGAAAGCTTTACTTTTATGCTTATGGTGATGCAACATGTTTTTAAATTATACAGTAGTAACGGGTCTCTTCTTTCATTTCAGAAGTCCATCTGTCATGGGGATCCTAGTTGCTGAAAGAAAGTATCTGGGAGAAGTCGGACTTCTCGATGAAGGAATGAAAGTGTACGGTGGAGAAAATGTTGAGCTGGGAATTCGAGTGAGTAAGCTTCAGTCACTGTTTCACTCATTTCACTGTTCACTGCCTTGTTCTCTATGTGTCATTATTTCAGTTGTGTCCTTTTGGCACTCATATATAATATAATGAAATCTGTAAAAACAAATCCCAGAGGGGCTATTTCTTGGCTAGGAGTAGTAACTTCCTTGAGTCTTCACTGAGTCTTCATTATTATAATTATTAACTTTATGGGTCAGCAGCAGGGGTCTCCCAGAGATGGAGCCCTACAAACTGTTAAGTGCATATAACAAGCGGTGGTTCTACCCACAGTTTGTGAACTTCTAAGTAGCTCTTAATAACTCTTAACTTTTGTTTTTATTCATGATTTGCACTTGCACAATTACCATTGGTAACTGATCAATTATTCCGTTTAATATAAAGCTAAGCTTATTTTTTGCTCATATAGGTTTGGACATGTGGAGGCAGTATTGAAGTAGTTCCATGCTCCAAGATCGCCCACATTGAGAGGAACCACAAGCCCTACATGCCTGACCTGAGCAAAGCCATGAAGAGAAACGCCCTGAGGGTAGCAGAAGTCTGGATGGATGAATACAAACACAACGTCAACTTGGCTTGGAACTTGCCGTTTGAGGTACTTCAAATGTTGTCAAGTACAACAAAAATGATGATGCCCTTTCTATGGAATACTGTATGCTTCATACACACATGATGCAGAATGAACATCCAAGGATCCATAATGAAAAGCTTTTCTTCTGAGTACAAATGTGACAAACAAACCATGCCTTATTCTTTGCAGAATCACGGAATTGACATTGGGGATATCTCTGAAAGGAAAAAACTCAGGGAAAGGTTGAACTGTAAACCTTTCAAATGGTACCTGGAAAATGTGTATCCCAAGTTGGATCCCTTGACTAACCTAGTTGCCTATGGAGGAGTAAGTTTAGTTGTATCTTTGTATGTGTGGTAGAGACAGTACTGCAGGGTGTGCGCGCCACATGTGCACTGCCACATTATATTGTGTATTTTAATGATACATGTCATAGTATTGGATACATTTTCATTGGGTTTGATAAAATGATGAACTCCCCCATTTATAGATAAGGAATCTTGATGCTGACCAGTGCATAGACCAAGGACCAGTGCCAGGTCACACACCCATTGCCTACAATTGCTACTACTATGGACCTCAAGTAAGTAAAGCAAGTAACAGTGGTTGTCAAGATTAATGATTATAGTCACTGAAAATTACAAGTGGCAATTGGAAATATTGTCTCTTTGCTGCCATTGGTTTCTCCTTGACTTTTAATTTATTTATTTATTTTTTTAGATGTGTTATTATCGGACAAGCGGTGAGCTCTATATCGGCGGCATCAAGTCCCACAAGTACAATGACAACCGGTGTTTAAGTGACCTGGGGAAAAAAGAAACGGAGCCTGGCCTTCATAACTGCAAAGAGGCTAAGCAGAAAGGAATGGGGATTCACTGGGACTTCACTCAGGTATTACACGTTGTTAAACTATTATTAAAACGTATAGCAAAGTATATAAAAGTCAGGGAAGAGATGTTGCAAAATGATTTTTTTTATTCCAGTAAAATAGTAAAAGTTAAAAGTCAGTGTGTCTCACCCTTTTATATAAAATATAGGGTGGATGAGTTCAGGGTGACTCAGCTCAAACTATTGACTGATTGTCTAAATATTGTATGATGACAGGCTGTGCGTTTGCATTCTTGACACTTATTTTTCTTCGCAGGGCAAAGAACTGAAGAACAGAGATACAAAAAGATGTCTGGAGATTAAGAATGGCGTGCTTCTAATACAGGAATGCTCTGGCCAAAGATGGGAAATCCAAAACATAATCAAAGCCTTTTAAAGTGTACGGCCAACAAGAAGTCCACTCCTCTGCTCATTGGTCAGTGAATAATATCCCCTGATTGTGTAAAATGGACATTTGCTCAATAGTTTATGAATGGACAAAGTCATTATTTGTACAATTTGTTATTATGCCAATTAAAAAAAAATGAATTTGTAAAAAGTGATTGAAATTAAGTGTTATAATTGCTAATTGGACCAGGGGACTGTCAAAGATATGCAAGCTGTCTCCCAGTAGGTGTGTCTATATTACAGGTATTGTGTGGGAATGAGCATTGCTGGGATCACTGACACACAGCATCTTATAAATACTGCTTATAAAGGAGATACCCAAAATTACGCAATTTAGAAATGCATGTTGATCCTTTTTCCTCCCTTCAATCTTCCACTCAAGGAAACCAAATATATTCTATCAGGCAGAAAAGTTAATGCAAATGTTTGGGTTTTCATCAGATTCAAACCTGGGGCATAGCATAAGATGGGAGTTTAAGCTTTGCCTTGTTTTGCAGTTTAAATAAAGGTTTGGCTTAGCTAAATTTCTTCGATGGCAGCAGTGGTCATAAAACCATGGGCGATTTTAGAACCTTTTTGGGGGGGCTCAAGCCCCCCTAAAAAATATAATAATAAAAAACTTTTTTTTTAAATAAATATTGGTGCTTAAAGTTAGAGTTGCAAACATGTCTGTTAGTGACAGAGGATAACTAATTACAGGTTCAAAGGGCTTGAAACAGGTTGAATATACTAGGTCGCTGTCGCCGATGCTATGCACCTGTAACCCAGTCAAGGAAAGGGTCAACAGAAAGTAGTGTTGGCCAATCAGAGGAGGTTTGTGTCAGACTCCCGCCTTTGGCTGAGTCTCTATCTGATCTGTCAGAGGGAGAGCAGGAGACGGTTGTGAAGTTTAACGTTGGTAGTCCCCAGATAAGAAATTAGTCATTTCATGGTGCAGATTAGAACCCAAATTGAAAACTAATCAACTAAAATTGCTGAATGTTAGAACATTGTGTGAAATTGGTCGTTATTACAGTGACTTAGTGTCCCTCTCTCTCCCCTACGGAAGAGGATTAGGGCCACTGTTGAAAAATGTATTTGAGTTCTGACTTTATTCTCAGAATTCTGACTTTAAACTCAGAATTCTGACTTTAAACTCAGAATTCTGACTTTATTCTCAGAATTCTGACTTTAAACTCAGAATTCTGACTTTAAACTCAGAATTCTGACTTTATTCTCAGAATTCTGACTTTAAACTCAGAATTCTGACTTTATCTCAGAATTCTGACTTTAAACTTAGAATTCTGACTTTAAACTCCAGAATTCTGACTTTATTCTCAGAATTCTGACTTTATTCTACTATCTCAGAATTCTGACTTTAAACTCAGAATTCTGACTTTATTCTCAGAATTCTGAATTTAAACTTAGAATTCTGACTTTAAACTAGAATTTGACTTTAATCTCAAATTCTGACTTATTCTCAGAATTCTGACTTTAGAATTCTGACTTTAATCTCAAATTCTGACTTTATCTCAGAATTCTGACTTTATTCCCAAAGTCAGAATTCTGACTTCTCAGAATTCTGACTTTATTCCCAAAGTCAGAATTCTAAGTTTAAAGTCAGAATTCTGAGAATAAAGTCAGAATTCTGAACTCAAATACATTTTTCACCAGTGGCCCTAATCCTCTTTCGTACTCCCCTTTCTCACCTAACTGTCCTATCAATTAAAGGCAGAAAAGCCCCAAAAAAATCTTAAAAAAAACGTTAGCTGAAGATGGCGTTGTTGTTCAGTAGCTCAGAGATTATCGACTGATTTAGCAAGGGGGTGTCACATTCTCATTAGGGGCTGAGCCCCCCTAAAGGTCTGATCCTAGAATCGCCCCTGCATAAAACCATAAATGCTATTAGTTAGATGTAGCTTTAAAGGAACACGCCGACTTATTGGGACTTTGTCTTATTCACCGTATCCCCCAGAGTTAGATAAGTCCATACATACCCTTCTCATCTCCGTGTGTGTTGTAACTCTGACGTACCCACTGCTAGCCTAGCTTATCACAGATCCTGGAGGTAACCAGCTCCAACTAGCCTACTGCTCCCAATAAGTGACAAAATATTGCTAACATGTTCCTATTTACATGTTGTGATTTGTATAGTCACAGCATGTACAAATAACAAGGTCTTCTACACACAACACAGCCGTCTCCTAACCGTATACATACTGGGAACTATATTCTCAGAAGGCGAAGCACTGCTACTTCTGCTAGTTGGGCGGAGTGATTTGCTCGCAGCACACCAGAAGCCCCGTGGAGAGGAGCAGAGAGTAACAACTGTGCTTTTCAGGTGTTGTGCTAATCACTCCGCCCAAGTAGCAGTGCTTCGCCTTCTGAGAATATAGTTCCCAGTTTGTATACGGTTAGAAGACGGCTGTGTCTCATGTGACCTTGTTATTTGTACACGCTGTGACTATGTAAATAGGAACATGTTGGCGTTATTTTGTCACTTACTGGGAGCAGTAGGCTAGATGGAGCCGGTTACCTCCAGGATCTGTGCTAAGCTAGGCTAGCGGTGGGGGCGTCAGACAGAGTTACGACATGCACGGAGATGAGAAGGGTATGTATGGACTTATCTAGCTAACTCTGGGGGATACAGTGAATAAGCTAAGTCCCAATAAGTTGGCGTGTTCCTTTAAGGTTTTAGTTCTATAACAATTGACCAACTATTACAAATACTACATCTGGAGGCATTTTTTATGCAATAGGTTTGGTGCTGTTAGGTAAATTTCAGGTGTGAAAAATATAAAATTTCTTCTTTGTAATCTATTTCTACTTTTCTGTGAATTATCATCTGTGACAGAAATAGCCTCCATGCAGAGAAAGGCAAACAAATCATAAGCGGATGGAAAAGTAAAGAAGAAAAGGACAACGATGGTATAAAAAGCATGATTCAGAAAACAAAGTGTTTCATAGATGAGTGATATAGTACAGAGGTCTAACAACGGTTACTGAATTATGGGTTCGTGCCAAAGTTGAGAACCAAGCCTCCTTAAACAAATACTCCTTTATGGTTTGACTGGTTTGATTGGATTCCCTAATCAGTTTTAAACTGTTGTTGTTAGTACTTTTGTAGTTCTGATTATTAGAAAGATACAGTACAACTTGTTCAGACGTCTAATGTTGTTGGAAATGTATTGTAATTGTGGGTTGTGCGTTCTGGCTAGGCTAGATGACACATGCAAATACTATGCAATCATTGGAGGTGTGGCTGGGTGCCTTAACATAGTCCAAAACAAAGGTCCCACTTATGCAGAATGTATGGTACTGTGTATTACCTAATTATTATAGTGTCAAGAAAAGCGATAACCATATTTGGGACTTAGTTATGGATTTTACAGGCCATGGGGGTTGGTATTGCAGGCCAACAGAGTTTTGTTTGAAATAATGTCAAATATTGATCATTGTTTTTTATCATTTGGAAATAAAGTGTATATATAAAACTGGTTGATTTTTTTTTTTAAGTGAAGTTATAGCCGATCATCTCTTAAAGCTGCCCAGGTGCTCAACATCATAACATGGTCATTCTTGAGAAGCTCAGTTGAACAACTATAGCTCAGTTGTCTGTGTTCTTTGTAAGTTTGGAGAAGATATACTCAAAATGATCACCCTTGAAAGGTATATCACCAACAACAAAACATTTTTTAATAAGTTTAATAAGATCCATGCTGCAGCTGACCACCTTTGCATTCTGACAAAAATGACCATGTGTCGCTGAGGACCTGGTGGAAGAACGAGAGGCCTTTTGTTAGAAGCAGTCTTGTATAAAGTACTTGAGTACCAAGTTGCATTGCAGATATGCCAAAGATATGTTTGAAGTAAGAGACTGTGTTGCCATTATGATCGTGGTCACAATTAAGGGATGTGCTTAAAGGTCCAGTGTGTAACATGTTTAGATGTTCAAAATCTGTGATGTTGCCCATTCACAAACGTGTCCTTTTTCATGAATATTTACCTCCACCATCAATTCCAAGTATTCCTTTTGGCTTGAAATTTTACAGAGACTGTGTTGCCATTATGATCTGATCGTTGTCCCAATTAAGGGATGCTTAACATATATGCTAATCAAAATGTTTCTTCTTATGCATTCATATAATGGTCAGTATTGGCTAATTGTTTGAACTTGTTTAGTCATTATATCTGATTATAACTTTGCTCTGGTTGAAAGTGAAGCCAAAATATGTAAAATAACTTTTGGGAGTGTACCATGTCCTTTGTTTTTGAAAAGCGCTTTAATAAGCCTCTTCTGCCACCATGTGGTTGCAGGTGTTTTCATGGCCGACCTCTGGTTTCTTAGCAACCAGTGTGTTTAAAGTGTAGCTAAGTTAGTCGTGTCTGTGCCCAAGATAGGACAGGAGTCCGTTTCAATTTTGACACCGCATACTATTTTTAAATTAAAAAATGTTTAACGTTGATAGCGTCGCTAGGACAGCTCTGCAGAGGCGTCGCTGCAGAGAGGCTGAAAGACAAGAAAGGATTTTTAATGACAAAATGAGGACGGTCGGGGTAAGTGTGTTATGTCTGTTAGCAGAGGAATGCTAACGCGTAATGTAACGCTAGCTAGCTAACTTTGTTCTAAACAGACATTTAACTGCGCGGTCACGACCGTGCTCTGTGTTATAGGTTGACACGGAAGCCTTAAACATGCAGATAAAGGAAAAAGAGAAACAAGAAGAGGCAGCAAAAGAGGAACAAAACGCTTATGGTGAGTTAACGTTAACTTAACGTCGTTTATCAATGTTTCCTGACTTCATCATTGAGTGTCATGTGTTCTTCTAGGACGACAGAAGCCATACCGCTGTAGCTAAACATAAACATTCGGTTACACTTTACTTGAAGGGGACTACGTAAGAGTGACATGACACCGTCATGAACGTATCATAAAAATTATAAACAAGTCATAAACGTTTATGACATAACGCTTTTGTCATTAAGTGTCATTCGGTTTTTGTCATAACAAGTTAGGGTTAGGGCAGTGGCAGCAAAAACTGTCATGTCCTGTTAGTGGTGTCCTGTACGCTGTCCTGTGCAGGGGCGGTTCTACATTGAATGACGCCCCGGGCAAGACCCCTCCGGGCGAGACCCCCCCCCCCCCTTTTTAATAAGGTGCATAATCTCTACCTCCAACATTGCCAAAAGACACAATATAGAATAAATATTCGAAATAGCACAAATCCTTCATCACACAAATGTGAAAACACACTAAAGAGAATGTAATTATTACACTATAGCACTAAGAACAGAAAACCCAAACTAAAACTAAAACCTGACCTTTCTGGCCTTCCTTGATGCAAAATCATCAATGATGTCATCGTATGAAATCTGCTCCCCTATTGAGTGATTGATATTGATGACGGCGAGGCCAGTGATCCGTTCCTGGGACATAGTTGACCTCAGGTATGACTTGATCAACTTTAGTTTGGAAAAGCTCCTCTCTGCTTGAGCCACAGTGACTGGCAGGTACAGACTGGGACCAAAAATCAGCCCTGGCATTTTGGCCCAGACCGGCCCACCACATAAGATCACAAACAAACAAACAAACAAACAAACAAACAAACAGACAGACAGACAGACAGACAGACAGACAGACAGACAGACAGACAGACAGATAGATTGTTATTATTGACAGCGTACAGGACACTACTAACAGTACAGGACAGTTTTTGCTGCCACTGCTTCTTGGTTAGGGTTAGGTTTGGGTTAAAATGTGGGTTAGAGTTACGGCGCCTTCACACTGGCAGTTGAAATCAGCTCCGATACGGTTTCGAAACAACCGGAAGTCATTCATTTCCTATGGAGATTCACAGACCCCATGCGAATGGGTCCGAACCGGGTCCGAACGAATGCAGAGCGAAGAAAATCGTGTCAGTTGGTCATCCGGATGCGTTCAAAAAATTTAACTCTTGCGAAAGGCTACGGACGGTTCCTATCCGACGGAAGTTAGCGTTGCTATGGTACTGATAAACAAACCAGCTAATGCTAATTGGTTAGCTAGCAACAGACACCGAACTATTGACATTTAATCGCCCTGACATGTCAACGTCTTGGGCAACTTTTATCCACGCAGCAGCCTTTCTATTTATAGCTTTATAAGAGAGGTCAGAGAGAATCGTGAATTCAGACACTCATCACTCATTCTAGTCTCTCTGCCATTTTTGTGAGTTGCTTCCGAAGCTTTTCAACGGTGTAGTACGACGTCCGCTGGGGGCGTATTGCGGAGCTGATTTCAACTGCCAGTGTGAAGGCGGCGTTAGGGTTCATGTGTCATGACCGTGTCATGTCACTCTTATGTAGCTACCTTCAAGTAAAGTGTTACCAAACATTCTAAATGTCCCCAAGTTGATTTCCTGTTGCAGTGAATGACATTCATTCAAATTCATTTACATTATCGAGGCATAGAAAACATGACAATAAAAGGATACATTTAAAAAGTATAGAAATAAAATATGTAACCAATTATATTAAAGAGAAAAAAATAAGAAATAAACCACTTACTAGAGAATCTTAATGTTCACTTTAAGAATAATGAAAGGGAAACATGGCTGTTGCCTAGCAATGACATTCCATTGAAAAGGTCTACAATGTCCTACCTATGGTCCTACCACTTACTGATAGAAAACAGTATCCAATCATAAACATCCACATACATATTTTTGCCACTGTGGTGTGTATTATATTTCTAGGCAGTCATCATTTCTAATGAAATTCATTGTGATGTGTGTGGGATGTGTTCTCCATACAGATGCTGATATGCTCCATAATAGCAAAGTAGCTTGCCTCCTCCAAAGCAGAGAAGCGAAGGAGAAGCGTGCGATGGAGAAGGCCATCGTTGACTACCGGCATCAGTACCAGCAGCCTCGGTGCCAGCAGGAGTATGACCTGACCGACCCAGACCACTGTAGAAAAACAGACCTGGGTGATGCACAGATGATGCCCCCTGGCCTGCTGGGCGAGGACCCCGACAGTGAGAGCAGGCGACGGAGGCAGAGGGAGCAGCTCAGAGAGTGGCTCATCCAGCAGCAAAGTGAGCTGGCAGCAGAAAGGCATCAACGAAAGATTGAGGGTAGGTTTGTCTGATCCCGTACAGAATACAGATAATCAGTTCACACACACAAAACATAACCCCGCTTCATCTTCTCTACTGTTCCTTTAGAGCAACGCTATGACCAAAGCAGAGTAGACATGGACAACAAAGCTCTGCAGCTTCAGAGCACTGAGACGGAGAGGAGAAAAGCAGCAACTTTAGCCACTAAAGAGTACAATCTGGCCAAGGTAAGTCACCTTGGTAATCGTTAAACTTGCTTGGAAAAAATGGACGTATAATTTCTAATAACAAATCCTTAAAGCACCAAGGGAGGGTTAAAGCTTGGCAATACATTGTAGCTGCATGTACCTTGAATGGCATACATTAGCATACAATGTAGTTCCATTTTGGTCTTTGGTTATACTGGGTTTAGATTAACATTAATGACATAATTCAAGTTTTTGTATTACGTTTTTAAGCTAAATCTAAACAGCTTTTTTTTAATTGATATATTCAATTTAAAAGTTTGAGATGGGCTTATTGAAATTGGAGGTGTAGTAACCACACTTTTTTTTAATCATCCTTATTGCTTGGTCTGGATGGGCAAAGATTGAAGAGAAGCGTCACCAGGTAGAGGAACACAATGATGAGGGTGTAGATGTGGAACCCACCCTGGGCATGGTGGGAGTGCCCGGTCTTTGTCCCAGCAGTGATAGGAGAGCCCCCCCGGAGAGCCTGCAGCACATCATCCAGTTCCAGAAATATCAAATCGAGGAGAAAAAGGTAAAACGGGCACAAATGATACTCCAAACACGTGCTCTCGTTGATCATTTAAAAAGTTGTTCACTGATGGTCTGTCTGCTTTATCTGTGCATCTCTGCAGAGAGTAGAACTAGAGAGAAAGCGAGAAGAGGAACAACATGATCGTGTCCGCTTGGACTCGGCTCGCACAGCTTTGTTAATAGAGAGGAAGCAGGCAAGACTGAACAAGCAGCTGAGACGACACTTGGACAGCACCAACGTCAAGCTGGCCGAAATACACAAACAACAGTCAGTAGCACTATTCACTCACTGTGTATACACACACACACACACACCTATTGTCTCACCAGTTTTTTTTTTAACTGTCATTTTAAGGAAACCGGACATTGAAAGAGGATGCATTGACGACAGCTTCTTCTCCAAATTCAACACCTGCAGCAGATGATGGAAGGCATGCTGCACTGACGACTGGCTCATTACAGCGGCTGAGCACTGACAATGGTGCTACGTGAGAAGAACACTGAATAAACGGAAGCACACAGTAAATTAACACTTTTTTGTTTTAATTATGGAAAAATTAATTTCACAACATGTATTAATGTCTGGATGATTCCGACAGCTGTTGATGTTGTCACAGCCAGGCTCTTAGGCCTCCTGCACAGTGGCTGCGTGGCGTGAGCGTGGCGTTTCTGTTGCGTGTCAGAAACTGCTGCTGCTAGCCTTGTCTGTACACATGTATGTTTCCCATTGGTAAAATGAAATAATAGCGTGTATACTTCATGTTAAACATAAATATATACTGATTTGATAACAGCAAAGACAACGTCGGCAGTATTGACGGCAAAATAGGCTACAGAATATTTCGTTCTGTATTGACAGGCGCAATATTTGAAAATCTATAATTATTATTTATATCTGCATTTATGTCAAAACCTAGGAGACTTTCAAACATCAAATGTCATTTATTAAATGTACTGTATTTGTGTCAAAATGACAAACATCTTTTCGTATTCTATGTTGCCTGGAAACGCGTCCAACACGCTTCCATGAAAAATAGGCGTCTGTTCTATTTCTAGCATGCACTCGTTTTTGGCGCGGCTTGACACGCGTGTCACGCAGGCAGTGTGTAAGCTCTAACCTGTTAACATGGGAGCCAAAATAAAAACGGACACGCCACTCAGCCAGTGTGCAGCAGGCCTAAGACCGGACAAATACGGGAGACACATGGGTATGCTATCAAAGTAAAAAAACAATCCTGGCTGTTAATTAAGTCCATTTTATTTTTTTTAAACAGATAACATAAAATGTGCCTACATGAGCAAAAGGTCAGCTTAATACATCTTTGACAGCTAAAAAAAAAAAAAAGACATTCAAGTAAAAACCTGTAAAACTATCTAAAACAAACAAACAAGTGTTTCTAAGCCCACAGGATTTAACACCCATTTTAACGAGCTATGCATTACACTCTTACAAAGCACAAACACACTACGAAGAGAAGTCAAACATTTAGCACCTCAACCAGTTAACATTGTCCCCAAAAACACAGGCAAACCTGAATCTTAAAGTGCAAATACATTTACAATCCTTAATAAAACTATACAAAACAGATGCCTTTGATTGAAGCTATTTCATGTGTAGCTCTAATGCTTATGTGTTGTGTGTTTCACACTGGCCAGTTTATTTACTTTATACAGCCAACTCCAATTTGGTAACGGTGTAACAACGGTGTAAAATTTTTTTTGGGGAATTTCAAGGACAAATGCTATTGTTTGTACAGAGATTGACAGGTGTTACTTTTAACATTAAGAATGACTCTGTTCTATGACAGTCGTTCATTTTCTTATTCATCATGTTTAACATGCCAAATTGTTGTTTGTGAATATCTCACCCCAAACTAGCTTTGTTGTCCCGTATTTGTTCTGTGCAGCACTGTTATTCACATTTTCCATTCCCATTTATAATTTACCCATGCTTCAAGGCACTCCTTTTGCAAAGGAAACATGAAGGCATTTGAAGATTGCCCTACAGAAAATATTTAAAAAAAATATCAGCTTCTTTCTTAAAAAGCATTTTCGGAGACAAACTTATCCCATCTTCTCTGCCACAGAGCCAGGGCTTTCTCCTTTTGCTTTGCAGTCAAAGAACTATACCTGCAAGATAGACAGGGAGATAGATGTCAGTGAGCGGGCTGCTGAGGCATGTGAGCACTCACACACGATTGAAATTTGTAAATCACATCTCTCGTCATCTCAGCTGAACCTCACCTAATAGAGTTTAAGGCCAGCTCTTTAAGGGAGCCTAGATGGGATCTAATCCCACCAAAGCCCACAAAAGCTTCATAGAAGTCATAAGAGAGTCCAGAGGCCCCGAACATAGCCGGGTCATCCGAACTGATGACCACTGGGTGGTTCTCTGCCATCAGTGCAGCTGCCGGATGGTTTCGCATATCATTTACTAGCTTCAGCACCTGAATGAAGTTAGGAAAGGAGATATTTGTGTAAGATTAATTCAATTATTGCCTTCTTATTTCATGGGACTTAAAATAGTACACTCTAGTGGCAGGAAAAACTAAGTATCTTTATTGTACAGTATGGTTTACAAGATGATAGTGTACCTGGTTAGAGATAGGGCACACTTCCAGAGCCACCCCTCTCTTTCTGGATAGATCTTTGGCCACTGGGTGGCGCAGCAAAGCAAATCCATGGCCAATACGGGATGTGTTTAACAAAAGAGCGTCCAACAAGTTCTGGTCCACCTCTGTGCCCTCAAGATCTACGTGTAAGCAGAGAGAAATCAAAATGCATGTTATGGGGCACCCTGTTAGCTCACCTGGTAGAGCGTGCGCCCCATGTATCAAGGCTCAATCATTCACGCAGTAGACAAAAAAAGCAGTGTCTGATAAATAAAACATTCAAACACTACATGTACGTGTTACAAAGTCTTCCTTCGTATCCTTTTACCTAAATAAACAACATTACAATAGTAGCCCGTTTTTTTTCTTAAAAATGTGTTAGTACACACATTTTACATCACAACAGCATCCAGACAGCTACTGTTTCACACAAATCTTTCTGGGTAAGTTGATTCTCCCTAAACCTCATGTACTGCTTTACCTCTGAGCCTGCAGTAGATGATGTGGAATGCTGTAGCTGTACAGACTGAATGCTTATATGCTCACCGGTCTCTCCAGCGTGGAAAAAGAAAGGAAGCGTCACCCCTCTCTCTACTGGCAGTGACAAGGCATCTCTGAAGTACCACAGGGGTCTGCCTCTGTCCTCGCGGCCCACCTGTACACGTAGACATTTTTGTTTCAACAAAGAGAATTCTTGCCATTACATTAGACATGTTTAAATCATGTTTGCTTTCACTGATTTCACAGTTGTACTAGACTTCATTTTAACCATCCACATTGTAAGTGAAACTAAAAATCAGTCGGTGACAAACTTGAGCAATGACGGTTGCTTCTCACCAGGTCAAAACCAGCCATGACATCTGGGAAGTCTCTCTGTAGCTTCATAGCCTCCTCCACAACTCTGGCCATCACGGATGCATTTACTCCCCTGAAGCATACAGGGCACTGTGTGAGATCGATGATTATATCTACATCCTCTCGTGTCTGCTAGTGAGCCAATAAGCAGAATGCCATTCAGACTACTAAGTGAAATCCTTTCTAAGGCTACATTTACAGTGCTACCTTTTAGTTTTAAAACAAATCCATTTTTGCTACGTTTACACCTCTCTGGCGTTTCAGAGTTCTTAAACCGGAGAAATTCGGAAACACTTCTGACCCCCGTTTTGGTTTGGAACGGCCACGAACAGAGACCTTTGACAACGCCAACACTGATGCCAATGTTTCGCTGCATTGTCTCATTCTCTGAGTCTAAGCTACTAACATTACCATGGCAACTACCAGCAACGGGTGGAGTATACGTGCCTCCTGTTAACCCCGGCACACGCATGCCCAGTATAGGAGAATGTTCCTGAGATATGAGGTTTGGGCGTGTTAGTTTAAACGGAGATCATTTCTTCTACTGGAGCTAAAAACACTTGTGTGCACGAAGGTCGCTTTTGGCTCAAACCTCCGCTTTAAAAAACATAGCAATGTTAATGTAGCCTAAGGGTAGTCACCTATGGATTGTGAAGATGATTCTTGCTCCAAAGAAGTCTGGGTGATCTGCTGTGAACTGTCTGGTGACCTCCTGGTAGGTCTTCAGAGTCCAGGCTGTGTCATGAGTGCTGCCGTCCAACTCGTATATCTGAGCAACAAAAAAACTAAAAACTTAATAATAAATTAACAGACAACGGAATGCACTGGACACACTAAAGTGCGCCAGTAGTGTACCGGTGGAGTATGCCTTCGCAAGTTCCAGATACATGACGTTGTCCATGTAGAACTGGGTGAGACCTTGGTAGTAATAGTCTCTGAACACTGGAGCGTATGTGACCAGGCCCCACGCTGCCTGGAAGACCTGTTCAAACGTATCCCATATCACATCCTGACTGGGGTACACCGTTTCTGGATCCTGATCAGTGAAGAGTGTCATGTTGCCCATGATGCTGTAGATATGAAGACATGGCTGTGATCAGATCTGTGTCATTTTGGGTCCTTTTACCACTGTCGACAACATTTATTTCTTAACATTTCCATGTAGAGGAACTTATATTTTCTGGAAAACCAGTGCATCTGCAGTGATTACCTATGCTGCACTCTTGTTTAAAAACATAAAACCAATAAAAGTAAATAAAACATTTTTAAGAATGAACTGCCCTTTTTGTATCCTGTATCCTAGTATCTTGTTCCTTGGACCTTTAAATGCAAACTGCTCACAATTAGACTGCCACCTTGACTTGGGCTGCACAGTTCATTGTAATGTAAATTGTATTATGGACTAGTGCAATATCCAAATTGCAGAGGGGGCGCAATATTTGTGAAAAAGCAAAATATGTTTCAAACCATTCTGAATGAAGTATTGCGGTACTGCAGAGACGTCTCGGCCTACAAATCTTTTCCTACAGACTTAAGAAAAAAATTCTCTGTTTGGTACAGATCCTAATACCTAATCATTTTTAATTTCTTTCGATTTTCAATGAAAATGAGAATAAGGATACAAAAATGATTATTCCCTCCAATATAGTGAATCATATCGCAATCGCAATATCAGTCAAAATAATCGCAATTAGATATTTTCCTCATATCGTGCAGCCCTAATCCTGACTAAGAAAGAAGTTCCAAACAGAGACTAATATAACACTACAGTCTGTTTGGATAAATGTGTTTAATGGCTTACTTCCTGTTAGATACTTCCTCTTTTCAAGGTGGCATTGGTAACAAGATACAGATACAACAAAAAAAGTGATGAATGATATGCAGGCTTTGGACGGTAGCCATAAATGACTTCTCCAAAATGGAGTGAACAAGAGCTGATATCTCTTAACTATTTGCGTTTTGTGTTGACACAGTGATAAATTAGAGATGCATTTGAGGTCATGGGCACATAGTGGAAAAGTGTGCACTGGTGCACTTCATACTACAATACATTTGTTCTGTTGGACGTGGACACGACTCACAAAAGAAATATCAATATGTAGACTTAGAGAAGAATCAAGAGCCCAAAAATATTCAGTGTTGTTGGGCTTGTGGTATTCTTTGAATTAAATATTTGTCCTCTCCAAGCTCATCAAGAAAAAAAACTCACCTGTTGTCGAGATCCGTGGTGTTGATCACCTTGGCTCGGAGGTTTTCCAGCAGGGCCCAGGGAGAGCAGCGTGGCAGAGCTTTGGGCCATCCGGACGAGAAGATGAATCTGATGGACTGGTTGTCAGTGAAGCACATGTAGCAGTGGGGCCGATAGGTCACGTTCTTCACTAGCCACTCCACGTCTACCATGGCAAAGTCATGGACATGGAGAGCTCCCCCTGGTACAGTGAATTACAGCATTATAAAGAAATAAAGAACCTCAGATAATATTCACAAAAAAAAAACTATAACTAGGCAGTAGTCAATTATCAAAATAGTTGTCCATTATTTTTCTGTCTGTCATCTTATCGATTAATTGACTAATTGTTTCAGCTCTTAACAAGAAAGAATGTACTGGCCAGTTCATTTGAAAGAAGAATATTTTTTCATAAAAAGAAAGGATTTTGACTGATGAGAAAGTCCACCAAATCTGCTGCAATTTGATTTTGAAAACAGATCATTTTCGCCAAATGTTTTCATAGATTATCACAACCAGGTCATCAAGCTCATCGGTGTGCCTTTATATATCCATTACAGTTTAAAAGTGGTAAATGATAAAGGCTTAAAGTTTTCAGAGGCAATTCAAAGAGCTACCCATCACAACCCACAGCTCACAAGCAGTGGCCAAAGTGCAAGGTGTGTATAAACATGCTATGAACTAGGTCTGCACCGTCTGAGGATAATATGCGATAACGTTGTTGAATATCCCGATAATGTTAATACTTGTGAAAAATTAACAGATATTAAAGTGTACTCAATTCTGCATTTCTGCTGCTTTCAGCGTTCTGCTAAAATATAACAAATTGCTTGTTGAATTTAAAACAAATGAAAGGAAATCATTTCCAACATTTTATTGAACAAATTGAAGACTGAATATAAAAGGCACTACTAAAAAAAAAAATAAAAAAAAATAATGAATGACAGTTAAATTTTAAAGTGTAGGCTAGTTTTCTGCTGTTTTCTTCCAACTAACAAAAAAGTCTGAGTGACAAAAAGGATCTATTTTTGCTACTGCCAAAGCGTCTGCCAAAAAAAACTAAATCAAGCCATTAACCCAAAAGTTTTTTGGGGATTGAACATTCATTCCCTATGTCTTCCACTCTTGCCCAATTAAATTTGTTTTTATTTATTATTATTTAGCGATGTGTCGCAGCCTTTCGCGATGTGTTTATTGCGCCAGTTGAAATTGCGATGACTGGAGATAGATAGATAGATAGATAGATAGATAGATAGATAGATATTGCAGCCATACTATTAACACACACGCGTAATTTCCACTGGGGACAAGGGGGGACAGGTCTCTTCCAAATTCATTTATTATTTTAAACAATAAAGAAAGTAAGACATATTTTTCTTATAAATAGTTTAGTACTATTATTTCTGGCATAATTTATCATTATGATCAACTTAATTATTTCCTGGATTATGTATCACTATAGTCCCTTTTAGTCTATATCCATGACGTTCCACTTCTGGGATTGCTCCGCTGCTGCCGGATATTCCGGCGGGGTGACACTCATGTCGTTTCCTTCCTCTCTTTGTGTTGGAATTGTAAACTCCGGTGGATTTCTGAAGACTGTGGTTAACTGCTCCTCAGATCTCTGCAGGGTAAATACAGACAGCTAGCTGTCCAATCAGTTTTCTGTTGCACGACTAAAACTACTTTTGACCGTACACACCTTCCGCCAAAACAAGTTCCTTGCTGAGGCTATTTTGTAGCAGCACCGGGGCTCTGTCGAGCACCAATAAATCAGAGCATGTTTTTTTTCCCCATCTCAGAATGCTGTGTGGACTAGCCAGACCCTCCGCAGCAGCATTGAGGAGGAAGGTCTGGCAAAGCGAGACAATACTCCCTCTAAATGTAGTAGAAATGCAGGAAATGGGATTCAAATCGAAAAACATGTTTACGGCCCCCTGTTTTGACACCCTTGCTTGGAGGTGTGAAACTGAACGCACCTTTAGGCATCTTCTGGAGCAGGCTGAAGATTGGACTGGTCCTGATGAGGTCCCTGGCCTTGAAGAAGTGCATGGCGGGAGGGAAGTCTGCTCTCACCATCTCCTCCTGCTTCATTTGAAACAGAAGGGTGTCCAGCCGCTGCTCAGCATCAGTCAACACTACCTGGCCTCCTGTCTGCATGGAGGCCTCCAGCTGTATAAGGGCCTCTCTGTGCCTGGGGTCTGGCATGGACAGGCCACCGGTCACACACAACAAAAGCAGACAGGTCACAGCCACGTGGGGGCGCTGTAGCAACACTGCCATTGTCCGGACAGCGTGGTGTGGAGCTTTGAGAGAAAACACAAACAGGAAAGGAAAGCGTTGTTTCTACAACTGCTGTTCTACATCAACTGAGGTAAAAAATAATAATAAAAAAACCACTCCAACGTCAGCTGGAATAGAGAAAAAAATGACCAAGTGTTTGTTCCTCGGCAGTCATATCCACCATGTGTACACGTCCCGCTTACGTTACCGAGTGGAGAGAGAAGCAATAATAACGTTCAGTAACGTTACATGTCGTGTAAGTTAGCTATACTTACAACAGGCTAAGGTAACTCATACAGGTTTTACTGTTAATTAAGGAGCAAGCAATTTTGACCTTAACGTACTATGATATTTGTCGTGTACAGTCTTATAAATACTGTAACGTTATCCTGACGGAAGTTAGTGCAGCTTAACGGTAGCTGGTGCCTCGACAGCAGACGACGAGTATGTCAACAGTCCTGTTGAGAGTCACTTAGAACCAGGACCACGGCAAAACTTGCTCCACGTTGTCAGCTGAAAATACTTGTGCTTTTGTCAAATAGCTTACTGTCACAAAAATAAACAAGCTAGCAAATAAACAGCACTAGATCTGTGGCGGAGCGGTCTGTGTTTTGTCGCCTGTTGGTGCATTCTTTTTGTCTACCGAAGTCGTTTTACGAGTTGTTTTCCGGAGTTACGACCTGGAAGTTGCAAAAAGAACGCCCCCGAGGTCATGCAAACCTTTCTCTTCGGGTGCATCCAAGTCCCGCCCCCCGTCCCGCTACGATTGGCTGAAAGTTAACCCTGCTAATTTGATTGGTGAAGTGTTAGGGAATGAATGTCCGATCCCCGACGCACTCTGGGGTTAATGGCTTTTTTTTTTTTTACAAACCAACAACACTGAGACTGAGCTTTGGCAGTATTTAAAAAAATTAGAAGCAAACGTTGATAATTTGTGTTGCATGGCATATTACATTTATCAACAAACTAATGATAATTACGCATGTTTGTTTTTAAGACTTGCACGAAAAACAAAAGGCAAGATATACCATGAACCATTAGATGTGAAACAGAACAAACATGTCTCTCCATCCAGTCACAGTGACGCAAAGATGAGACACACCTGTTTCCCTTTGGAACTAATTGAAGGAACACTGGGCATTCCACTCATAAAGGACAAGATGCTTAAATTGAGATAGTTCATATCAACAGATATATTACATATTTCAGACGGGGTAACCGAATTCAGTGGGGTTTCCTTTTCCAAATTAATCAGGGACCCATGATGAATAAATGCCCACCTTAAAAAGCTAGATACATAATACTGTGTGTGTATACATATATATCTCAAGTATTTTTTAATCTTTGTCCACTTTACTATTACACATCGTCTTGTTGTCTTTCACTTTCAGAATTTAGTTATGCTACCTGCTTACTTTGGCTCATTTAACCCTTGTATGGTGTTCAGGTCTGTGGGACCTATTTTCAATGTTTGCTAAATGAAAAATGATGCTATTTATTATTTCTTCTAACTCAAACTCATCGGCCTTGGCTCATTTTCTGCGAAGAACATAAAAAATAACTTATTTTCAATGACTGCACATGGTACACCCCCCTACACATAACTATTACATATGAGGTGTTCGGGTCTACTGGACCAGAGTGTAATAATTGTAGGTGCTATGAAACTTAACTGTCCTCCTCCTAACTGGGCCTGCTCTCTCTCTGTGTGTGTGTGTGTGTGTGTGTGTGTGTGTGTGTGTGTGTGTGTGTGTGTGTGTGTGTGTGTGTGTGTGTGTGTGTGTGTGTGTGTGTGTGTGTGTGTGTTTTGTGTGTGTGTGTGTGTGTGTGTGTGTGTGTGTGTTGTGTGTGTGTTTGTCTTTCTGCACCTGCTATTCCCACACAAAGTTACAAAATTGTTACATTTCAAGCACTTTCACCTGTTCTGATTAAGTTCTAAGAAATAAGCACCAATAATGATCAAAAATCTTGTTTCTATTTATTTTTTTTTACCTTTTTTAAAATAGAATTTCCTTGTTTTCTCACAAAGAAAACAAAAATGATCATATGATCATAAATGTGATCTCACAGTGGTGAATGGCAAATATGAACCATAAATGATGTATATATCATTGGTAATTGAGCTAAAGTAAACATCTGTTACGTATTTTTTTTACATAAATTGTTATGGCTGTATTGATTTAAAAACCTAATAACGTGGGTCCACCAGACCCGGGAACATTCACTGTGTAACAAAAATATGAACACCACACAATTAAAGTATCTTAATTACAGCCTACAGGCCTCATTTGAATGAGTTTCCATTACCACTAAGAAAATAATGTGCTTATTTGCTCACAAGGAGCACCTTGAAGGAAGCCTGAGAGCCATGCTGCTTCTTCATATGCTGACATCACACCCCCAACTACTGCAGACATGAGAAGGGTCAAAACAAAGCAGCATACAGTCTGTGGGGGGGGGTTTCCGTCAAGAAGATCACAGCTAATTGAAGGTGACGGCGTGAGGCGCTCCATTAGATTAATGCATTGTCTTGCATTGGCCCTCTTGTTTTGTCTGTTTGCATTTCATTACTTTGGGCCTTTCAGTTTCTTTAACGGATTACAGATACATGCCCTATTACTATGGAATGGCACAGCCTTGTTTTATGTCACTGATCTGCTGTTAAAGTGATTGATTTGTGATGATTTTTTTTTTTCCCTAATGATAAATTGGCAGGGATAAAACTGACTCTCATTCGAGAAAAAGGGATTTATTTCTAAGAAATGTACAGTATAGAAAATACTCCATTTCCAAAATAATCTATGTCAGTCAGATAAGAACTTGTAAACGCCACTTGGAAAAAAAAAAAATTAAACATACAGGTCTTATTTTTCAATGCCACCATGCTACTGAGGTAAAAGACAACTGCTTAAAACAAAAACATAAAAAAGAAACAGACCACATTTATATTAAAAGAAGTTCAAAAATGTACAAAAATTCTTAAAAGAGAAAATAAATATGATTCACATTTAATCACGTCTAAATGGTTTTCACTAGTGCAGAGAGATGACCGCAGAGTAAAAGTGAGAGATGAATGCATACTTCGGATCGTCTGGTGCCGATTCTACACACCAGAAACAAACGCACACACAACATCTGTACAGCAGAAGACAGTATCACAACCTCCAGACCTTTAAAATCAACACTGTCCTTCATACATTAGACAGAACAAGTGAACACACTACCTCCAAAGTGGCCCTATTAGGCCCACTAAATATTAAAACCATTTCCTATTTTAACAAAATAGCAAGTCTTGTGTGACACATTTAGGAAATTGTCTCACAGCTTCTAGCACTTTCCTATTCCATCATCCTCTTCAAATATTTCCTTACAATGTCTTAGGTACCCATTACTAAGGAACATAGTAAACCCATAATGCCGCCAAACTCTATGCAGTCTATTACAGACCCTAGACTGTAATACTGCCTACTTTGTCTAGTTTTAACAACCTTTAGACAGGAAGGCATGCAATCTGTACAACTAGAAACCAATTTACAGAGTCCCATTTTAGACATGTGATGTAATATCGTACATCATACTCAATTTAAAAAAAACTGGGAATGAAAGTGCTGTCCCATTAAAAAAAAAAAAAAAACACCACTTTCAAGGATTGGTTCTTTTACAAAATACCGGTCAACGTCAAACTGACAGCTGAATAGTCACATCTGCATCTTGTTGAGACGGTCAGTTGGCATCATAAGTTGACACGGCAACCTGTGGCCAAGATGGTTTTGTATTGTTAAGACATTTAATTGTCAGCTATGCAAGTCTACAAACTTAA
This sequence comes from Perca fluviatilis, assembly GCF_010015445.1. Classification (NCBI taxonomy): domain Eukaryota; kingdom Metazoa; phylum Chordata; class Actinopteri; order Perciformes; family Percidae; genus Perca; species Perca fluviatilis. Next base: position 38,452,424 of record NC_053119.1, read on the forward strand.
AAAGTGGTGCTAAAAATCAAAAAATCCTCAGCTTGTCACAAAATGTAGACCCACAGGAGTCTGGCAGAGCAGGAGAAGAAGTGGAGGGATTCAGTAGACGCCACTGACTGGCTAGATGAGGTAGATTCATTTGCTGCCATCACCGAACTGCACATGGGGTTTACAGGTGCAACGTGGATATGATAAGGTGTAGGGTGCCGGACAAAACCTCCACAGCATACCTCCGTTATGATAAAATACATTGGCTGCTCTTAAAAATATGTCAGAAGAAAGCCCAAATTAATTGTGATGATTAATGGTATGATATCAGATCAACAGGAATGTAACTGAAAATCCATCTCACTTCAAATCAACTTTGATTAAAATAATGTGTTGGCGGCGTGGTAAGCTAAATATTGTTAAGGAAAATGAATACAGACCCTTAAAAGTTAGGTTCTTCACATGAGGTGGATTTATTTGCCACAGTTGCAGTCCCATTATCCTTAGGCTGCTCCTCCTTCAAATAATGCAGAAAAATACCCGTATATAGAAACTGTACACCCTGAGGATACGTTTAGTATTGACATGGGGAAGAGGAAGCAATCAAAGAAGCAACCATGCAAAGGGCAGGGCCGTGAAAAGAAAGTTCGCACCTGTAGATGGAATGCAACAAAAGTTACAATTTAAAGAAATTGATGTGTATGTTTGTTCTGTGTATGTGCATGTGCATTTACAAGCTAGCAGGACATTTTAGAAGTCCCCCCCCCCATCTGGGACAAGAGGTAAGGATATGTTTATACATATACGTGTTTGACTAAAAATAAAGACTATCCAAGGCCACTCAATTCCAGGATGTCTCGACTAACAAAATCCATAGTGCATAACAGAGAGGTCGGTGCAGTCGAATACAAATTGCGCCATCTTTGCCAGTCCCTCTCTGCTAGTCAAAGACATTTGTGACAATGAAGGCAGCTTTGAAAGATGCATATACTGCGTGTTTAGAGTTGGGGTGGAAAAGGACAGTAACTGGGCCTTTTTCAGGACGGTTTATGCTTCAGACAAATGACCAGTGTTTGTGTCCTTTCACGTGCAGCTAATCTGCTGTGCACACCTTATTGTCTACACATTCACTCATACATTCACAAAGAAAACCAAGGCAATCGTAAGGGGCCTGTGAGTTGACTGGGTTAGGGTGACAGTCTCATAGTACCTCCCTTTTCTACACCTGAGTTTAAAGATAGGGAACAGAAAATTGCAGTAAAAACAACAGTCCCTCTCGTCTGCACCCCAGTAATTCTCAGTTCTGTCAGTAGATTAACAGCTCCATCAAGCATTGCTGTCGTTAGACAAGATAGGCAGGCTGTGTTCCGTGTCCTTTATTCCATTTGTATGTCCATTGCTCAAAGAGGAGAGGGCTGTCCAGTGTTCTTGAAGGCAGGGTCCTCTGTGTCGGGCAGGTTGGCCTAGTGGTTAAAAAGGCTGCCCTTCTGCTGGAGGACCCCAGTTCAAACGCTCATGTTTGGAAGAAACCATTGTGGTGAAGGGACCCTGAGCAAGTCGGTGAATCCCTGCCAGTTCCACTGAGCTCCAGAAGAAAAGAGAATTGTTCTCCAGGGCTCATTAACATTTCACATTTATTATTATTATTATTATTATTATTATTATTATTATTATTATTATTATTATTATTATTATTATTATTATCATTATTATTATCATCATCATCTCAGAAAAACCATCTGCCTGGTTGGATCTTCAAGTTCAGTGGTGGGTAAAACAGAGCCAAAAGTTCTTGTCCAGTGTAAGAAAATCAGTAAGAGATGTATGTGGAGCATCAAGTGTCCCATCCACAGTCTCTGTCAGCATGCGCACAGTCTTCCTTTTCGCTCACTGCTTTGTCCAGGTGGTATTTGATAATAACATGTCTGAAAGGAGAAGAATGACAATGCATAAAAGCCTTTTAGCAGCATGTTCATGTTTTTTAGGATTCAATACTTAAGGCACTGTAAAGACATATTTAAGGAAGGACGATATAATAGGAAAACTGCTGGAAGCCGTTTTAACATAGTGACAAAGGTTATTTTTACTCACTCTGATATCTGGTGTCACACTCCTTGTTTACTGCTAGGGCCGTCTGGAGCAGCCATCGTCTGTTGCCTGTGACCACAAAAAAGAAAAAAAAGAATGTTGTTAACATGGTTGTTAACACTTAAAAAAGGTCAAGTTGCTACTGTTGGGCTAGCAGTTTACTCCAAACAGAATTGAGCTTCATAAAGGTCGTTTTACACTGTGAATGTTTAGCTTTTGATAAATGACTTAAATTAATTAATTGGGTATCAAGATTGCGGTTTAAACGGATTAAACTCCTGTCAATCAGCTAACAAACGCTACATTGTTTTTTTTTGTCTCAACAAATCATTTTGTGCACTTAAAAACACATTTAAATTAGATTTTGTTTAGAGGTTACTACAAGCCTAACTTTCCCTACAATGTCCTGAGTCAGGTCAAATTCAAAAGAAACAAATACTAGTTGCAAATCATTATTAATTGTATTTTGACTGTGAAACAAAAGTGTATAAAAATAATACTGACTCAGGCATAAGACTACAGATAGAGAGAGAATAACAACATAAGACTCCATTTTACCCTGGGTGTAGAAGGTGTTCTGGTGCCAGGCCTCTCTGCTGAATCATCATGCCCTGGAAGTGGCCCGCTGGCCGGGGGTGTCTGAACATGGCCATGCGTGACTGACCCGGGGAGTAAGGCAGCTGCTGGGGCCGCTGCAGAGCCTCCATCAGGTGTGGGTGAGGTCTGTGGGTGGCATAACCGCGTGGATCTGGGTACGGCTGGCCAGGGTAAGGGGCTCTGCTGACATCTCCACGAACCTGAAACATCATGTGCGGTGGAGGAACGCCGCCTCGCTGCATCCCAGGGTGCACGGCACGAGGGTCGTACATGAAGCCAGACAGCATGTGTGCGGCAGAGGCAGGAGGGTGCTGTTGAGGTGGCTGGGTGCTACGGTGGCGGGCAGCAGCATTATGGCTGTCGAGGTCCAGGATTTCTTTAGGGCTTTCAGGTCGCTCTGAGCTCACTGTATGAGCCGGCTTTGCTGGGCTGCCGCCGCTGCTACTGGCCTGCTCCCTGTTTTCACACTTTCTCCCCTCTGGACCTCCAGGGTGTGGCCCTACTTCAGGTACAGGGCCAGGGGACACCAAACTAGCACCACTGGAGCCTTCAGAGCCCAGTGGTGACACACTGCTCTCCTTTAACTGACTGTTGCCTCTGGCACTAGCTACAGGTAGGTAGGCGTTGGGCGGCATCGCCTGGTGAGGCTGATAATGAGACCGATGCCACTCCTCTGGAGAATAACTCCCTCTACTGTTGGCCTGGGTATGGGCCTGGGCTTGGGGATGGGGTTGTGGGTAGTAGTGTTGCTGCTGGTACTGATGAGGTGGGTACATGTTTGGGTGGGCCTGAGGGTGCTGCTGGCCTGGCGTGTGGTAGGAGTAGGCAGCCCCTCCCTGCTGGTGGTAGGTGGGGTGCTGAGCAGGATTGTGCAGGGGGTTGATGGCCTGGTTGTGATAAGGGTGGTGAGCAGAAGGAGGCAGGGGCCTGGTCATGTTTGTCTGGCTGTAGTGTGGGTGTGGATGGTTCCCCATGCCATATGGACCCATGGCTCCGTTTGCCTGGCCGTGGGAGTGAGGAGACATGGCTGGATTGTGAGCAGGTGCTGGCCCTCTCTGAGCCTGCATACCTGGGTTACTACCCACCAGCTGGGTTTGATGGGGATTGGGACTAAAAGCCTGCTGTTTGTAAATACCATTGGGGGGCCCAGATTTCATCATGTGCTGTGGAGGGACGGCAATGGCGTCTGTGTCCAGTCTACTTGTAGGCTCACTAGGTCTTTGATCTCCATGATCTGCTGGGCTGGGCTGGGAAGGTAACAGTGGGGTAGGATGACTGGGTGGCAAAGAGGTGAGAGGAGCCGGCTGAGGGGGTCCAGGCTGAGCTCCCTGTGTGGCACTATGCGGCATCCCATGCACAGGGCTGCTCTGTGTGGGACGCTGCGGAGAGATGTTTTGGGGGACTTGATGATGGGGTAGCAGAGAATTGTGATGCTGTGTGCTCTGGGTCATCTGCTGGGGAGAGCTCTGAGGGTGGCATTGGGGAGGGGTACTCTGAGGTTGCTGCTGTTTTGGGATGTTCTGCTGATGTTCACTTTGCTGGTGTGCATTCTGCATGTGTGACAAGTTGTTCTCGGACATTTGCTGAGTGGAATTCTGAGAAGCTGCAACATGCAGCGGCGGTATGTTCTGGTGAAGAAGTGCGGGGCTCTGAGCTTTGTGCTGTGGACTGTTCTGTGTAAGCTGAGGGAGGATGGGGTGAGTGGGATCAGTGGAGCTGTTACTTATGTTGAGATGGGATGACACAGTAGTACCACCAATGTGTTGACTGGGACAGTGGCTGGCAGATTGTCTCTGGCCATCTACCTCCTGCTTGTGGCTCTCTGTTGAACTCCGCGGGAGCCCCGGTCCAGACGGAATCTCCTGTGATTGGCCCGAGTTAGAGGCTGGGGGGTTCTGCATTACCTCTGCTGGCCCATTCTGGTGTTTGCTGGGGCTACGGATGGACGGGTGGTCTTGGTTAACTGAAACAGTGTTTTTGTGTGATGAAGTGTCATCGGAAATGTTGTTGGCAGCCATTTTGTTCTCCGAGTCTGTTAACATACAAAATAATAAAAAGAAAAGTTAGAATTGAAGGAATAACTGTTTTACAAGAACAAGGTTGTAAGTCAATACCATTGCATTATGTGGAGTACTGTGTCAAAGAATATATTAAAAGATAAAATAGACTAGGTTTGTGTCACTTTAAACTATCTATCCAAACAAAACAAAACCAGCAAATTAAAAATGTATTCATATCCTGTTCCATTCCATTAAAGTGAGAATGCAAACACATTGTAAGCTTGCCAGTGACGCTTAACTGACAACATGCCATCTCCTTTGTACCCTCAAAGCAACCAGGAAGAAATTTCACTAAACTAATGAATATTCAATTTGCCACTTACTGTGAAAAATAATTAAAATCAAATTGCAAAAAGCACACAGAGGAAGGACAGGGATGGGGGATGTGCTGATTAACTACAGCCTAGAAAGAAGACTTGTGTATAAAAAGGTTAGACTGTGCTTGGGTTCCTTCATGCAGAATATACACGGCTGGTGAAATACTGAGAGAGAAGGTCAGGTCTACCTTTGGGCTGCATGTCTGTCTGTTGGGGAGGCTGGCTGTCTGGCCCATTGTCTCTAGCAGGACGCAGCAGCTGAACCTCAGGGGTAGGGGGAGGCTGCTGAAAGGGGTGAGCTGGGATGCTGCCAATTCCTGATGGGGGCCCAGGCTGCTGAAAGTTGCCCATGTGCTGATGAGGGGCACCAGCAGGGGGTCTAGAAGAGGCTGACAGCTGCTGCAGGGCCAGCATCTCTGGGCTTTCCAGCATGGAAGCCAAGCGTGTCCTGCCAGAAGAGTCTGGGTGTGGAACAGGGGGGCGTGTGGACATGGGCCCCGGAGAGCTGACCGATGCAGACATTGGATACTGGGCATTGGGAGGAGGATGGGGGTATCCAGCAGCTTCCGGCCAAGGTTTATGCCCCACAGGAGGTGGGACTCCACCATAACTAAAGTTGCGCGAGTTCACCATGTTGGGATCTTGCATGTGCATCCCACTGGGTCTCTCCTGGTGATTCATACCAGTCCACATGTTGGATAGGCCCATACTGGAAGGCCTCACACCTGGGTAATTGTGCTGAGGTGGTCCTTCTGGCCCTGGGAATCGGTTACCCATGGGGTGCATGGTGTGGCCATCTGGGCGGTGGTGGGATGGATACATGCTGGCTTCAGGAGGAGGGCCAGGCTGGAGGCCCACAGGACGTGGGCCCAGAGACGGGCCATGAGTTGGACCCATGTAGGGGTGCTGCTGCTGGTGTGGAGGCTGCTGCTGGTTACGATCTGGGACCATTGGATACCTAGGACCCATGTGATGTCCTTCAACCATGCGATGCTAGGAAAAAAAGAAAATTTAAGTTAGGGGCTTTGATTAGTATAACTGTACATCACGCTGTTTTACCAGCATCAAGTAGAACACACACAGAATAAGGTGGTCCTGAAGAAAGGTGTAATTGGGTCTGTATACCTGCATGTTAAAGTTGTGGGGCAAGTGGTTCAAATTGGGGTCTCCATGCCTGGGAATGTGAGCTTGGTAAGCAAAGCGGGGATCCATGGCCATTCTTTGGCCATACAGGTGTGGGCCCTGAGGACCAGGGGGGCCCGGTGGACGACGGAGCTGGTAAGACAATAGAGATAATTCACTATTTAAGTTTTTCTACTGCATTTCAGAAATCAAGAGAGAAGAAAACAATAGATTAAGGCGTTCATTTAACTAGTTAAAATATTGTTTAGTATAGGTGCCAAATCAAGTACATGGGATTTTAAGAAATGTAGAGGAAACAAGCCAAGTTATTCTCTGGATACCTGTTGCCCTGGGTGGTACATGAGCCTGATGTCTCTTTCATGAATGTGCTGCTGGCTTGGAGGCAGTCTGTAGGGGTGAGGGGGGCCATTGGCCCAGTGAAGGGGAGGAGGCAGTCGTGTTGGTTTGCTCTCCTCTTCCTCTGAGAGTGTGCTTCCTTTTCCCCCTTGGGAGTTTCGCTTACGTTGGACTTGCTCCGTAGCCTTGATCAGACTTTCAGGTCCCAAATGTTTACTGCTGCCACGACTGCGCTTTTTGTCCTTGCGCTCCTTGTCTTCACTATTGATGTGGAATTCCTCGTCTGTGTCACCATCCTCTGATGGAAAGTGTTTTAGTAGGGCTCGGCTAAAACACCGTTCAAGAGACTCCGCCATGATTGTGTACTCTGGGGAAAGGCAGACGTAAACATCAGCTATGCTCATATAATAAAACATACGTTCTTACACACAACCACATCTTCTGCACCCCCATAAACACATATCCTACTCATGATAACATATATACTCAAATAATAGCTTTGCATCTGCAAGTCACTCCATCCCTTACACATACACAGCCACACACACTCCCACAAACATTCCATTGCACTCAAACACTACAGAACAATATGCATGCCATGTACCTAAGGACACACACTTGCTCCTCTGTTCTCAGCCTAGCGCTGGCCGACTGACCAGGTCAGAGGGCGTAGATTGACCCCTGCTCCTCCAACTCCTCCTCCTCTTGCTCCACCCCGCGCCCCCTTACCCCTCTCCTCCCCCTGTCCCTGGGGAGAGTATGGGGAGTTGGATGGATGGCTCCAGACAGGGGGCTTAGGGGCTGGAATGTTTCTCTGGCACTGCAGGACTCAGATCCCCCTGAGCACTGGAGCACAGCTCAATCACTCCTCATTAATCACTGTCAGGGCTGCCCTGGCCCCAACACAGCACTAGGTCCGGCCCCCTTTCTTTTGCTCGCTCTCCCACTGTCACCCCCTGACTCTCACCCCAAAAATTCATATATGCACTCCTTTCTCACAACACACAGCAACTGAAATGGATTTTGACGCATCAGTCTTTATACCGAGGCCAAATTCTTAATGGAGACTTTTGGGGTGGAGAGGTTTGTGTTTGTGCATCGGTGTTCATTTACCACTGTCTTCTCCATTGTACTCAATGCAGTTCTCAAACATGAGCTTTACGTCGTCCACAAACTCCTCCTTAGCAACGTAATCCCCGTCACTGAGCTTCTTTTCAATGGTGGACAGGTCCATGGGAGTCTGAGGGGATTGGAAGAAAAATTAAGTTAAAACAATTGAAAACCTCGAGTAATACAATATTTGTGGTTGAATACATTAGTTGGGATGCGAAACACACACACACACACACACACACACACACACACACACACACACACACACACACACACACACACACACACACACACACACACACACACACACACACACACACACACACACACACACACACACACACACACACACACACACAAAAAAAAAAACCCATGCCAGCTATCACGGTCTTATATTTAGTACCTGGATGATCTCGTGGTAATTGGGGGCATAGGAGTCATCCACAGGCTCCAAGAAAGGCCAAGCATCTTTATGGGCTTTCAAGACCTCAAGCACTATGGAGGAGAGATTAGATCAAATCTGACACTGTAACAAATTAATTAATGCAGACTGAGATAAAGCAACAGCCCCGAGTAACTGCTCAGTAGGCATACCTTTGTATAGAGCAGTGTAGTCTTCATCAATTTCATAGCTGAAATGTCAACACAAAAACATGATATAAATAATTAACCTTCAGTCATTCTCACAAGTAGGAATTATCCGGAGTTAAAAGTAAAAAGCCTCTCACAATGCTTTATTTCTGCGTGTTCTATGGACAGGAGAAGAGGGCTCCAGATTTAGGAGTTCAGGTGGCAGGTCTTTTCCTTGAGACAGTAACCAGGCCTTTTCCTCTCGCATCTTCCGCCTTTTTGCCCGCTCTGAGAGAGAAGGACGGACACATGGGGCAATCAGAGGCGCAAACAATGAAACGAAAACAGTCTCAGGAGGCAAACATGCTTTTTCAGGCTCTTGAGTTACAGTTCAAATTGCACTTGCTGTCCACTGAGGCTGTCGGGAGAGTCATTGAAAACAAGGCCTTGGCCATCACAGACAGCTGCCGTTCAGATAAGAGAGCGATTCGTCAGCCATCTTTTCTTCCGCCCAGTTGATCAAAAGAGTAGAACGGAGCAGAGAGAGTGCAAATGTGTCACTGCTTTATCTTTTAACATGAGAGGCCTGCCGCACCACCTGCTGTGCGAATTAAAGAGGTTTGAGGGAGGATTCCACATATGCAATCCACACAGAGAGCTGGCCAGGTCCTGCTGTTCATCTATAATACATTAATGAGGCTCCTCCGCTGAAGCACAATCAGCAGTTCATTAACCCTTGACAGATGACATCAGAGGGAGGGGGGGGAAAGAAAAGTGATCCTGTGATTAAAGGCCTTGAACATTCCCTCTCCCAGTCTCTGTGTACTATACATAAATCACAAGGCTTTGAGCGCTGCTATGCTACTGCAGATTTAGAGCCGTTATGAGCCAAACCACAGCAATGGAGATGTGAAAGTCTGTGTGGGGTGCCTTTCACAATCCATTCTGCCCTTGATCCCGGAGTTAAAGAAGAGTGCGAAAGCCCCCTACCTGCTGCTGACAGGTCACTGATGAAAGGATGTGAAATTATCGATGCTCCTTGATATTTGACTTTTAGCACTCAGGATCATTTTTATTTTGTAACCCTTCTGCATATACTAGCATTATGTTTAAGTATGTGGGCTTGCTGCAGTTGGTTCCTCAGGGATACTATTTAGATCTTAAAACAAAAAGGTACTTTTTGCACAAACAGAAATTGTACATCTTTTCAATTGTGTTCCATCCATCTTACCCTCCACAGCTTTGATCTTCTCCATCTTTTCTCTCTGTTGTTCTTCTTGCTGAAGCCTTTCCTCTTCTCGCCGCTGCTCGGCCAGCAGGACCTGCCTGTCCAGCTCTTCATCTTTCTTCTTCTCCTCCTCTGCTATGGCCTTCACATTGTCCTGAATACATACACACAAGCCCATTAGTCTACTCTGGACTCAGAGAATGACAGGTTGGAATGAATATGTGGAAGCTGAAAGTTGGATATCTTTAACTATATCAATCTTGTGCATGCAACACCAGAAATAATGTAAAGAAGCAACCTGGTACACCCAAACACCAAAATACTGATAGAGGCTAAACAAACATCCATCCATCTATCTATTTGTTTGTTTGTTAAACAATCACCCTAGATTATGTGTGATTGGACGTTTTATAATGTCTAAGTGTACAAGACATGGACACACACACACACACACACACACACACACACACACACACACACACACACACACACACACACACACACACACACACACACACACACACACACACACACACACACACACACACACACACACACACACACACACACACACACACACACACACACACCTCCTCTTGGTTGATGTAATTTTTTGAAAATCCTTGTGATATACGAGCTGGGGCTGGGTCCAGTAGCTTCTGTTTCTGCTCCCTCTCCTGAAGAAAAAAAGAGAAAGAAAGGAATCAGCTCTGCTCCTTATAGCCGTTAAAAGGCACAATCCACAATCCAAATGTAAACAAAAAGGTTATCCTGGATTGAAACCTCTATCGCTGCCAAAATGATTAATTGCCTAATAACACAACTAAACTAAAGTTATCTATGTTTTGATCTGATAATGAGAATCACTATATTTTCAATTATTCTCATTTTTAGTAAACCATTCCAGCTTTTGTATTTATTTCTAAAAAACATATTTGGATAGGCCTGCAATCGATATGGTCAACAAATGAATTACTGATTGAGTCCTTAAGACAGAAGGACAGCCAGCCACACACAAGCCAACACACTGACAGGCCCTGGGGAGTTGAGTAGTATTGAGAGGTCACTGGCTCTGCTCTCCCCTCCCCCAAGTCACCCTCTCTCTCTCTTCTGCTGCCTGTATTCCCCCACCTTTCCCTGGGGGTGAATGGCTAACTAAAGTCAGTTTCACAAATAAACAACGCAGTGCTATAAACACCAGGTAGCCAATCCTGCAATTTTGAGCACTATGCATCTTGAAAATACAGTCAACAATCCACATTTCAATCCACATTAATGGTATATCAGTGATCCATATATAGCACACGGGAAAGGAGAGAAACACCAGCCAACAGAGAGCTCTAGGCAGCTCCCTTAAAAGCCTGTCTGTAGCAGAGACTGGCCTCTGCAGCTTATGTCAGAGTTCTTTAGGGAAGATGGCCTATGAATAACTGTCAGCCCGGGGTGGCCAACGCACTGAGAGGTGTCACAGTCAGGCTTCTGGTCACCCATAAAACTACCATGAGAGGCCTAAAAATGCAGTTGCAGCTGTATGAAGTCTGCGTGTGTATGCAGGTGATAAGGCAAAAGAGGAAGGAAGATGTGGGTGGGGAATGGAGAGAGAGAGAGAGAGAGAGAGAGAGAGAGAGAGAGAGAGAGAGAGAGAGAGAGAGAGAGAGAGAAAGAGAGAGAGGACAGATGTTCATGATCTGATCTATGGTGCCATCAACAATTCTTCTGCCTCGTCTTAGTGTGAAGCGCTGGCATATCTTGGGGCACCACAACTCCTTCCTACATTACCACCAGCACTAAATCCCCCCCTCCTCCCAATGCACACAAGATAGAGTGCCTCTGGTGAAGACACTTAAGAGAGGTCGAGAGAATCCTGCAGCGCAGCATAGCTGTCATTCAAGAGGTCTGCCTCAAGGTGAGCTCCCGCCTGCTGTTGGTGCCCCATGAAATGGCTGGTGACAGCAGCCTGAGACACTTGGAGGGAAGGATTCAAGACGCTAACACACACTGTCTATTGTATGCACGCACACAGCCACCTAAAGAAAGATATATTTATGTCAAATAAGGCCTAACATTTGCTGGCTCCAGCTTCTTTAATGTGGGGAGTGGCTGCTTTTTCTCTTTACTGTATCATTGTAAATTGAATAGTTTGGGATTTTGGACAGTTGGTGAAATTAAACCAGCAATTTGAAGACATTAATTTGGGCTCTGGGAAAGTACATCAACTTACATTTTCATGTCAACTAGAGGATTATGGGAGGTTGAAAGTGGTTATAAATATTACAATGTCTTTATAGTAATTAGACACCACTCAATAAATAACATTCACAAAAAAGATATGAATTTTTTAAAGAGCCTAGGTGTAAAGTGTGGTCTGGTTGCCTAAGATAAAAAAAAAAAAACAGCAAAGCAAGGACAGACTGTGTACTGTGTATTTCATTGGTGGTGATGTGATGTACATTTAAAGTGATGGTTCGGAGTAATTTCACCCTAGGGTCCTTTGCACCATGACCTCGAGCCAAACACCCCCCCCCCCAGAAGCTTTTTTCACCTGGGTCGAACATTGGGAGAGTTAGCATAGAGTAGCGTTGTCAGCTGAATAGCTTAGCGCAGAGGCTAATGGATCCGAAGTGTCTCTTAACATTACCCCACTAATAATGCCCGAAATGATACCAAACGTCTACAGTAGTACAAATAGGTTATGCACTCATAAAACGATGGATTGTAAAGTTTGTAAGTACACCAGAAGTTTATGTAAATAACTCTTGCCTGCTGGCTTCTGCTCTCTGCTGTTGTTGTTGCTGCTGTAAGACGAGTGCTTAGGGACGTCTACAAATTACAACACCGAAAAGAGATGCAACAAAAATATTTTTTTAATTTAACTTATTTTTTTAAAGTAAGTGCTGTAGTATAACTAGCAGGAGACAAGTTATAATTGAGGTAAGTTTGGAGACATTACCTTATTTAATCATTAAATTAATAAATATTTTTGTTGCATCTCTTTCGGGTTTTGTTGTTTTGGAGACGGCCCTAAGCACTCTATACCCCCGTAGTAACAGCAGCAGCAGCAGCAGCAGCAGCAGCAGCAGCAGCAGAGAAAGCAGAAGCCAACAGGCAAGTTGTTATTTACCTTACAAAACTTTCCAATCCTTTATGTAGTGCATAACCTATTTCTACTACTGATATCGACAGTATTTGGTAATGTTAAGAGATCCATTAGTCCCGCTAAGCCATTCAACTGAACTCTTTAACTCTCACAATGTTCGACCAGGGAAAAAAGCTTCTGAAAGTGTTTGGCTCGAGGTCATGGTGCAAAGGACCCTAGGGTGAAATTACTCCGAAACATCACTTTAATTAATACGCCGGATCTTTTAATGTGATCGCCTGCTGTGTGACATCAGTTGAATTTATTTGCACACAAGAAGAACATCAAGGGAATGCACTTCCCTTTAACTGAGACTGTTCTTTGAGCAAAGTATAATTAATCAGAGTATTTGTTTCCCCACTGTGATCAAGTCTGATAAAGACCATGTAAAGCTCTAAGTCTAACGCGCTGTAGTGGAATTTCATGCTTTTCAAAATAGAATTAAGATTAAATACAAGAGCACAACTAACACAAAAAGTCTTCAAGACGCTCCTCTATTGACCAGCCCAAAACAAAAACAACATGTAGGCATACTCTGCCTGCTGCTTCCATTACAAAACCACCAGATGCTTCATTCATATTCTGCATTGAGAAAAGCTAAAGAAAGAGAGTCCTTTTGATTGACATATTTAAGGTCAGCATGAATAGTACAGCTGAGTGCCCAGTCGATGAAGGATAAGACTACATTCATCCACTGACCAATTTGTCGGACGATGGAGAAAAGCTGCAAGGGTTTCTATAGCAACAGCCAGTGCTGGTTATATATTACCTAACCACCATCTTTATACAAACAGAAAGAACAAAAACAGGAACCTACTTTAGCTTTTACTAGCTGTAGCATCCAATGACTAAAACTAATTCCACTGGAAACTATAGAAAAAAAGTTGTGGGTAGTGTTGTCTTTGACTCATGCTTGCCTTGAACAGGGCACAACATATCTCTATAATCTCCCCCTGAGGTACTTAACACACATTCCAAGGAAGATATGATGATATGACAAATGAGCATGGCCCAAGGTATGGCCAAGCCCAACGAAGATTACAACAGAACGTGTAGCCTCATTCTACCAAACTAGCATGAGAGCATAGTTCTCCACAGTCAGGCCCGGGTTAAAGGCCTGGAGCCTACTTCATTACCGAGCTGGTGTGCAGAACTAAGGGCAAGCACAGACCGGCTTTCCTTCACTTCACCTCTGCTGCAGCTGGCCCAGCTAGCGTGTCCAGGATCATGTATGAAACTCCTGGGAGGAGGACAGTGAACTGTGTCAGAACATGAAAGCACCTGAATGGAGATTGGTGGAGACTGCTCAATCTTTCACGCTCCATTACTCCAGCTCAATGGGGGCCGCCAATGTCAAAAAGTCGTACGCATAGGGACTCAAATTAACCTTCATTTATAATTAAGTTATACAAAAAGGTAGGCAGCAGTTTACAAGGTTTTTTTCTTCTTCTTCCTACCACCACTGGGGGGTTTCCAAGTATGAGATTGGTTTAAAATTACATTTAAAATGAGAAGATTAAGTTAGATAGATACTGCCACCATCACTGCAGTATATTGCCTGTTTGAAAGTCCCTCGAGTAGTTATATTTGCATTTGTAGATGTTAAAACTGGCACATCTACCATGGTTGGACTTGTAGTTTATGAGCTGGTATTCATTCATGTTGCTTTATAGCTGACAAACTCTACCCAGACTCTATCTGAAAGAAGACATTATGTACTGCTGTAATGAGGACTAATGGTAGCAGTGTCTCTTTGGTGTCTGACCTTGTGCTCAATCATGCTGCTGATCTCAGGCAGGAAGTTCTGGCTGATGACACGGTAGAGGTGGCGGTCCTGTGGGGAGATCTTGTCCTTGATGCTTTCTGCCAGATTGAGCCATTGTTCCTCTGTATCACACACGAGGGACCAAGTGCCACGCTCACGGCCTGGTAGAAGCAAAGAGGAGAGACTTATGGCTTATTGACTCTAGCGAAAAGGTATAGAGGCAATTAAATCAGTGAAGCTGGTAGTCAAAACTCAAATAAAGCACCAATATACGCCGGGTTCCCCAATGTAGTAAACATGAAAATGAAATCGCTTGTATTCATGAGATCCTTTCACCTGTGCTAGGGGGGAGATCTTCCAGCCCATTTTCTGTCTTCACTTCTGTCACTTCACTTTCCACCTCACTGGAAGGTAAAAAAAAAAAAAAAAGAAACATTTGAGAATAATAGATACAAAACATTCCTACAAAGAAGAGAGTGATTAGAACTATTGCAGCTTCAGCTAGTTTTAATCTAAGAGCAAACGTCTCACACTAAAGGAATTTATGTTTGACTATTAGGCTTTTTGGACATTAGATTAGATTACACTTCTGTATGTACAATTTGGGACATAGAGTATATCATAGTGAGACCGGGAGTTATATTCTGACCTGACAGGTGGGGCGCGCCAAACGGGAGGAAATTTTCGTTTTTATGCCTTTATATCTACGGGAGTCTCCCGCATATTGATAGCAGCTCCTTGACACCCGCAAATGACATCCAATCTCCCGGAATCTGGAGCAAGACCGCGCACTAGACCAAGACTGTATGGCTGCAGCCTGGAGCGTCCCATGTCATGCCGACCCCTCTCATACCATCCCGCCTGGTGCCGTCCCCGAGCTTCTACTTTTCAAAATAAAAGCTGGCGTCTGGAATACTTTACTACTTTAATACTTTATTACTAATACATATAATTCTGCCGAAAAAAAGATGCCAAAAAATCCACAGCAATCTCTATCCCCACAGCCGCTCTGCTGCTGCGCTGGCTGAACGCATCCGTTCACAGCGCTGCCTGTCGGAATATTCTGCTTAACGTGAAAAAGCTTAACGTGGTTTAATGTACCTCAACAACGATCACCAAATTTATCATGGCCATATCTTGTAATGAACACTTAAGCCTGTCAAAAGAACTAAACCGACATCCAACGATTATAAGTTATCTTACATTAACATTTTCTTCTTCATTGGTGCCTATGACGAGGAAAAAGCTTGAGCTTGTGTGGTAATCATTCATCACTGATCAATGATTACCACACAAGCTTTCTCATATTGCTCCTCATAACCACTGAAAACTGTCAAAAAATATAACCAGAAATGTGCTGATGATTGATCGTTGTTTAGGTACATTAAACCATGTTAAGCTTTTTCACGTTAGGACTTATAAAGCCCATGAGAACCGTTGGGAGTCAACCCACAGCCGCTCCCCTGCTAAAAATGTAAAGCAGAAACGAGTCAGATGTCAGATAACGTCCATAATAATAGGACTTTGGGTTTGATTTTTTGACAGTTTTCAGTGGTTATGAGGAGCAATGTGAGAGGGAAATGTCATTTATCATTGTTTACGTACATTAAACCACGTTTTTATTCATCACTAAGCTACAGGATAGCGTCTTTCAAACATGACCTGCGTGAAAGAGAAAAAAAAAAATAAATAAAAAAAATAAAGTATTCGTCATTGTACCCAGCACTTCTGGAAATGTACTTCCAAATGAGTCTCTGTCCCCAGCACATTTCAAACCAAACTGACGCCCATGGATTTACCCGTGAATCAATCTGGAAAATAATTTGATTTCGTATTTTTGACCCTCTGAATTTACCGTTGGATACGCCTCGACTTGAGACGGGACGGCTTAGGACGCTCCAGGCTGCAGCCATACCCGCCTCCACTAGACTAGAGAGTGACCGTGTGTGTGTGTGTGTGTGTGTGTGTGTGTGTGTGTGTGTGTGTGTGTGTGTGTGGGTGTGTGTGTGGGTGTGTGTGTGGGGGTTTTTATAAATGCAGCGCGTGTGAGAGCAAACCATCCTTATAGCAGTGTTTTGCCGCTTATTAGACCGATCACCCCCGAAATTGTGCAATGCAAAACAGGCTCATTGCAGCCACTAATGCAGGGAGAATAGACCTGTCTTGCCAAATAGATTTCTCTTCTTTTCTTTTTTTAACAGATTGCAAAGTGGCACTTTTATTTATTTTGTATTTTTGAACTTGATACAAATTTTGACACACCTGCACTTTTATTTTCTTTATTTTTGAACTTGCTGTTATTTGATGTAGATAGTTGTTACTTCAATAAATTGGAACATTTTAAGCTTGTTGCGTATTTCATTAGCATTGTGTTGGGGCGATAGGGGCAGGTGGGGCTTGAAAATTCCCCCTTGTCAAGTGGGGAATGACCGAAAAAGTTTGAGAACCACTGTGCTAGTCTATATCCACGACCTTCCACTTCCGGGATCACTCCGTTGCCGTCGGAAATTCCGCCGTATGTCCTTCTTTTCGGCCAGATGTCTGTTACCTTCAGGTTTCTTTTTGTTGGAATTTTAAACTCCGGTGGATTTCTGAGGACTATGGTTAACTGCTCCTCAGATCTCTGCAGGGTAAATACAGCTAGCTAGACTATTCGTCCAATCTGAGTTTTCTCTGTTGCATGACTAAAACAACTTTTGAACGTACACATTCCACCAAAACAAGTTCCTTCCTGAGGCTATTTTGCAGCGGCACCGGGGCTCCGTGCGGCGATTAGTGCCGCCCAAGACGATTGTAATTGGTTTAAAGAAATGCCAATAAACCAGAGCATGTTTTTCTCCCATCCCGGAATGTTGTGTGGACTAGCCAGACCCTCCTCCGCAGCGCTGTGGAGGAAAGTCTGGCAATGTGAGACTAGCCTTGTGCTAACTTTTCAACTGTGCTGTGTACAGTAGCGAAGACAGGGTACATTTAGGGAATACAAAAAACACATAATGCAATTTATATACACTACTGGTCAAAAGTTTTAGAACACCCCAATTTTTCCAGGTTTTTATTGAAATTCATGCAGTTCAATGTCTCATTGTACTGTGAAATGAAAGAATAGAACAAATGAACAATTTAAGTTAAAAAAGAAATCATGGGATCAATTTATAAACCAAAATGTATTCTAAATTTTTGACTCATCAAAGTAGCCCCCTTTGGCAGATATAACAGCTGAACACACTCGTGGCATTCTTTCTACAATGGAAATCAAATATTCTTCAGAAAGTTCTTCCCAACTCGGTTGCAGAAGTTCCCATAAATGTGTGGCACTTGTAGGTTGCTTTGCTTTCACTTTTCTGTCCAGTTCATCCCAAACCAGCTCAATGGGGTTTAAGTCTAGGGACTGTGCTGGCCACTCCATGACTTTAAGCATACCATCTTGTTCTTTTTTCCCCAAGGTAATTCTAGCATAGCTTGGACTTATGTTTTGGGTCATTATCTTGCTGTAGGATGAACCCCTGACCAACTAGGCGCATACCAGAGGGTACTGCATGGCGCTGAAAAATGCTGTGGTAGCCGTTTTGGTTCAGGGTGCCTTTCACTCTGTACAAATCCCTGACCCTGGATCCAGCAAAACAGCCCCAGACCATCACGCTTCCTCCTCCATGTTTGACAGTTGATGTCACACACTGAGGAACCATCCTTTCGCCTACTCTACGGTGTACAAAAATCCTGCGTGATGAACCGAAGATTTCAATAACACCTTCTTCCAGTCTTCAGTAGTCCATTGACGATGTTTCTAGGCCCAGGCAAGCCTCTTTTTCTTATTCTGACGTCTTAGCAATGGCTTTCTTGCTGCAAGTCGACCTATCAAACCTGCAGCTCCAAGTCTTCTCTTTACAGTTGAAACTGAGTCTTGCTTATTACGACCACTATTAAGCTGTGCTTGAAGCTGTTGTCCTGTGACTCTCAGAAACTTGTCTAATGATTCGGTTGTGGCTTTGGGTCTGCCAGACCTCTTCCTGTCAGAGTTTCCCCCAGTTTCTAAGTGCCTTTTGATGGTGAAGAATACTGTACTCACTGAAACCTTGACTTTCTTTGCAATTTCTCTGTAGGAAAGACCAACATTCTTAAGTGTTATGATGGTCTGTCTCTCTTCCATTGTTAATTGCCTTTTTCCCGCAATTTTTATGGCAACACACTACTTTCTGCAGTACAATACTGATCATATAATGCTCACGAGGGTACGGTACCACAGTGTACACCAACAATACTTTTATACAAACAGAGGGGGTTGTAAGTAATCCACACAAGTTGGAACACCTGTGGGAATTGGTAGCACCAACTTTCAAAGCTTGATCAACCTCCATTGCTGCAGAACAGCTTTACATTGTTTACCCATTTCTTGTTCCCTGAAAAGGGCCTTTCTGTAAAATTCTGAAATGTACATTATTTTTGGGTAACCTGACTTTTTTTTTTTAACCTCAGGCAGTTCACCACTTAACCTTTATACCATTTCAAGCTATTCATTGGACTTGAACTGCTAAAATTTCAATAAAAAAAAAAAAAAAAAAAAACTAGAAAAATTGGGGTGTTCTAAAAACTTTGGACCAGTAGTGTATATCCATGATATTTTCCATAATAAACATGTTTTTTGACCCAAGAGACAATTTAAAATACAAGGGGTCTACACTTGCGGTCAAAATATGCTTGGAGAGTATGTGGCCAACAAATACTTTATTAACCATATTACATTTCAGATACAGCAGCGGGCTATGGGTCAGTCAACGACTGACTGAGAGCAAAGGAAATGATAACACAAATCTTCAAAAACCTGATCAGGTTTCTAGGGCCATGATTGCTCAAACCCTCACTATTGTTTATGCACACAAAGACCACATGGCAAACAGCTACAGCTTCTGCTGACAATTAAATGCAGGTTTCCTTTTGACATAACCAGTTCATCTGTCCAACACATGCCCAATATGAGCATTTCTCGTACGCTGTCGACCCTGACAACAAACTGAAGACAAAAATGTTTTTCTCACCTTAGCTGAGGCTCTTCCAGTTTTTTCTTCTTTGGTGGTCTTCCCCTTTTCTTCTTCTCTGGTAATGTCAGTTCTGTTGTTTCACTGTTGGAAAAAGAACATGAAGTAGAAAAGAAGTCTTTACAATGATAACATTTTTAACCAGGGTAATTAGCAATGGCAGACTCTATAATTAACAGGCCTGTAAACAAGGGTCAAACTACTACAATTATACACCTACTACATGCACAAGTTAACCACACCAGTCACATAACACATAACAAACATATAGCACATTCATGGTGCTATGTGAGATATACGATGCCCAGTGATATTTACCTGATCTTGTCTGCTTTCCTCTTGACGGGCTCTTCTTTGTACATGCGAGTGCCATAAAAGTACCAGTAGAGGGCTCCCTTCCCATCCTGCCCCAGCGGTTCCACTCTCAGGCTGTCAGCCTCCAGTCCCTGTGGGGTGGGGGGACACACATTAGCTTTCTTAAATCATGTGTAGGACTGTGTTTTTAAATCAGTCATAAGTGGGTGATGTCATGCAGTCCTTTGAGCCTACACGGCTGTGAATCATACACAGACATGAAGCACTTTCAGTATCTTTCTGAGTGCTTTCATAAATTGAGTCCGATCAATTATTTAAAAAAAATCTTTGAGATGAGAAAACTGTAAAATATATTAAAGGACAATGATAACTGACAGACAGGATGGAAGTAAAACTGTCAGGTTGTTAGTTATTCCAGGGTATACATTGCTGCTGTAATCTTTGGCAGATGTAATGAAAAGCTACATTACTTGTAAATTCAGTTAGACTGCAAGCATTTTCGTTATAAATGAAGGTGTAAATGTCAATGAAAATCTAACAGGTCCTCTTTGGCCACAGTAAAACACTATAAAAATGTATGATGCTTAAAAATTCACCAACCCGTGAGTGTGTTCTTCGTGGACAAAAACCATCACGTTTTAAACACACACAGAGTATCCATTTACACTACGTCTACTGTAATTAAAGTAGGAGCAGGTTTTTTGCATGTACTGACCATAAAGTCTTAATGGGATACAATGCTTCAAAAATCTCATATTATATGCATTTTCAGGTTCAGGTTGTGTATTTTGTAGTTTTTTTTTTTTTTTTTAGAATCTTTTTTGGGCTTTTTCCTTTATTAGTAACAGTGGATAGACAGCAAGGGGGAGAGAGATGGGGGATGACATGCAGCAAAGGGCAGCAGGTCAGATTTGAACCCACGCCGCTGCCAAGGCCTCAGCCTACATGGGGCGCACGCTCTTACTGGGTGAGCTAGAGGCCGCTCCGTATTTTGGGTTTCTATTAGAACATGTTTACATGTACCATTATATGTGTTTTTGCAAATCCTTGAACCCCAGTATCATTACTCTTAACCGCGTTGGCTTTGATTTCAATTCAGTTGTGACAACAAAAAACCCACAAAACTGAGTATAATGCATAAAAACCCATTTTTGAGCAAATTGCATGCATGAAAACAAATCTGTCGAGATTGTTTGAGCTGATCCTCGTGGACGTGTACCTTAAGCAGGTCAAAGACATCAGCAGCATCCAGACGGTAGTCGCACAGCCGGTGAAGCAGTTGCACCTGCGTACGAGGAGGGAGATTCTCGAAGGGGCCCCCTCGAAGTGGGTTGGGCTTCCCTTCCTCCAGCTCCCACCGGTAGCTGATGATGTCATCCAGGTAACTGCTAAATGCCTGGGGCCTAAAGGGCAGAGCAAAAGAACAGAAGAGAGACCGAGAGTGAGAGAGGCAGGTGCTATATGTTTCTCAAGACCACCATCAAAGCATAACTTGCACCAGTATGAAAACAACACCAGATAAAATCCCTTGAAATACAAATGTTGACATTTGGTTATTTGAGTATACATGGCAGCAGAGCAAATTCATTAGAATTCTTTTTAAATTCGGCACACTCTGTACCATTATATTATCACTATAATCTTTTGTTGTCGTCATCTCACTGTGTGTCAGTATCAATTCTACGGTTTTGTCCTTGCATAATCTGCAACATTTTCAACCTCAGATCTTCCATTTTAATGCTAGTATGGAGAGTTGTGATGGAGTGGTGCCTACTTTCTGTGAGGATCTCAGGTTGGTGGTGTTGAGCAGGTAAAGCTGATAGTGTGGGTTACGTACATCTCTTACGCATTTCCTATGTGTGACTTGTGTCTTGTGGTTTATTGTGCGCTTTGTTTTAAAGCAATTGTTGTTATTTCCTTGGTTTGTTTTGTAACTGATTAGTTCTATTTAGGGTAGGCTCATTCACTGTAAAGCCATTTGAAACACGTCAAATCAAATTTGATTACAATAGTACTTTAGTTTCTTATTGCCCCTGAAAAATTTGATTAATTTATGTTAGATTCATAATCTGACTTATTACACATTTTTTATGGATCATGAAGTTATAAGGAACCTAATTATGTATTAACTCCAAATTAAGATGTATATGTCCCTTATTATAACAAATAATAAAAAAGAAGCCAGATGGCCCATTGAGATCTGTCAGTGTAGATAAATGCAACCAATTCAATTGCAAATATTGTATGCACATTGTTAAGCCAACACATCATGTCTTAATATCAACTAGCAACCTTTTGTAATGCAAAGCTTAGGAAACAAACAAAGTTCAAACTACCCTGGTGGCTGGGGGGGGACTGGGGAAGTGGGACTGAAAAAAACGACTAGTTTCTTTGAATGAGAGTGGGGTTGTATCTCTGCTACGAGTGGGAGCTGGTGAATAAATGTTGGTTCCGGTTGAGGTCTTGCCGATTAATCTGTACCTTTCAGTTCCAAGTCAGATGAACAGAACAAGGGCTTGGGGCAGGGGTGAGCATCTATGCAACGGCACAGAGAAAGAGGGACAGAAAAAAATGGCTTATCTTGAAAGAGCAGTGCACTTTTCACACAGCTGCTGATGATCCTCCTCCTCCTCTCCCCCCCTCTCACTACCCAATCTCTCTCCTACTTTCTGTCCCTCGATCTCCTCAACATCCTCCCTCCCTCCTGTCCCCCGCTCCGGCA
Source organism: Perca fluviatilis (assembly GCF_010015445.1). Lineage (NCBI taxonomy): Eukaryota > Metazoa > Chordata > Actinopteri > Perciformes > Percidae > Perca > Perca fluviatilis. The sequence goes on from NC_053119.1 coordinate 38,474,826, forward strand.
GAGCGTTTAACACGTGCGGATGAAAAGGGCAGCGCTGTGAAAGGCCAGTGCTGAGCAGCCACCCCCAGGAAGCCAGCGCCTGTCCAGTCCAATAAAGCAGGTTGTCCTCCTGTTACCGGTTGCCTGGGTGGAAAAAACAGGATGATTCCTGCCTCTCTGCTTATTGGTTCACTGGTACCACTATGCTACCTTCTAATGATTGGACAGAGTAGGAGGTGTATGAAGGGGGAAGCCCCATTAGAGATTTAACATATTTGTGGCTTTGGATAAAAAACACTGCTAAGATACTCACTTTCTCCCATCATTTGATTACAGAGGAGAGAAAAGTTTCAGTGGCTGTGCAGTTTTTCAATATTGCTGTAGTAGTAGAGCATGATTTCACCACAGACCTGGAGTCACCATATTGTGAGTAAATTCTGACTCCTCAGTCATTGTTCCGGTGACTCACGCTTTCTATAAAAAGGATCTTGGGTGCTATGACTAATTTGAAGTAGATGGAAATAGTGATTTTATCTTGGCGTCTGCATATCAAACTGAAAATAAATGTGCATTGATTCTTTTCCACTGTGGTTCTGGGGTCAGGGCCGAAGGAAAAGTAGTAAACGGGTGCAGATAATAGGCCAGATGATAAAATCAATCAATCAATCAATCAATCAATCAATCAATCAAAACAAATGACATTGAAGTTGTCTTCAGTGTCATTGTCTGAGTTCTGGGTCACCGGCTGGTTTCAGTACATTAAGGAAAGGCAGTGCCCATTGCCCGTAAGTGAGCTAAACAAAGCAGGATTCATCATTCTAAATTTTGTGAAAAGATACCAATATGATATTGATATGACACCTTCTTTTTGGTTGCCACCTCATCAAAATCCTTTTAGTTAACAAATGAAGCCTAAAGTTCTAAATGTTGTTTAAGCACAAGTCGGGGTTTTCCCTACCATTATAAGGCTTAGGCACAGCACCCACGCCATTTTGGGCACCACCTATGCCGTATGAATGTAAAATCAATGTGAGCATCAAAACTAACTACTTTTCTCAGATCTAATGATTGTAGTTGGTCCACAGTGGGCTTCTTTGTCAAGTTTTGTCTTTAAGCTTTTTTGAGTGTTATTCTTTTATTATCTACTCTAGCATTTCCAACGTTTTAGACACAGATATGGTAATAATAATGCTCCAAAATGATGTGAAATTAAAGAATTTTTACTGAAAAACAACCCCTAAAAAAGGACCCCTAAACCCCCCGCCAAATACATGCACCTAAACGGAACACACCGAACAGACTCGAGTCACTGACCTCGCCAGACTGTCCGACCGCAGATTATCGGCTCGGCGTGTAGTAGGTTTAAGTCTTGCACAAACATAGGGAACAAATCCTATACTCACGTGATGTCATTGCGCTGGTAGCATCCCTGCAACAGACAAGCAATAAGGTCACCAAGGAAGTCCAAGTCCTGCTCTGACAGGGCTTTCTCCAGCTCCTGGATAAAAACAAAAACAAAACAAGGAGACAGTAGGGTCAATGCACACGTGACGAACTCTGCAAGAACTTTTAAAAAAACATACCTGCCAACAGTCCCGATTTACGCTGGAGTCTCCCTACTTTTAACCCTTTCTCCTGCCCTGCTCCCGATTGGTAATGTGTCCCGCCAATCTCCCGATTTCATAGTAATATGACTCAAACGAGGGCTTCACAGTTTCTGTGATATGTCCAGACTGTACGATATGTTGTGGTACTACCTGGCAACCCAACCCAACCCCGAATGACGTGCGATCAAGCTCCCGTTCGAGTCAGAATCAACTGAACACCGAATACCCTGACCCCAATTAGCTCCTAAAGAGAAAACGTTACGTTATGAATCAAAATGTCTGCCCTCTTGGTGCGAAACGTTTCTAGCCGCTAGTCATGTCCGCAAACACCATGCGTTTTGCAAAGTATGCAGGGCAGACTATAGTGTAGAAAACGGTGGGGAAAATGTTATTTTACTAATTATAGCATAATAGCATAACATAAAACCGTCTGCGGAGTCACAGAGAGGAACTGCTAACATCAGCTCGTTCGGTTGACACAGTGTGGCAAAGGCAGAAATGTCCATGCTAGACGCGAAAAAAACATTTTTCATATTGTGTGATTGTGAGTTCAGAAAAAGTGTTTCAGACTTGTTTTCTGACTCTGCAAAAGTCATTTAGTTTACATTGTTGTATTTATTGTATTAATTTGTGGTGTAGGGTTGTATGGGGGCGGAGATGTTGCGAGTAGGCCATCCCATCCGATACCCCAGAAAATCTCTTTTTTACAGCCCAATGTTGCCAGCTATGCTTTAGCTGAACATAGTGAACTCTTTCAATAATGCAAAAGCATTATGAGCAAAACACAGGTGATTTTTGAGGGATGGATGGATGTACAGTATGTATAAACAATTGTTAGTCATTATATGAAAAAAAGAAAAGACAATATCTCAGCTGTCAGATGATGCATCAAAAGAATAAGATATACTAGGGAGTTCTTCTCAGCATACATGTTTGACAGAGTTGGTATCAGTGTAAGGTACGCTGGCAGAGGCAGACAGCAGATGGGGTGGTTGGAATTTGCAAGTTGCCTTATTGGGGCTTCTTGGTTTGCCAGTGGTTGTTTGGCTGGAGCCGAGGTTCAAGTTCAGCCATGACCCCGCTCCTGCCTGGCATTGTGTTTCAGCCATTGAGGTTTAATGATGCGGCAGTAACTGGCAGAGCAAACTCTAAAAAGACCTGAAAGCACCAAGGAGAGACGGGAGGCAGCAGGGGCCTGGAGCTACAACACAGCCGTGCCCCCTCCTCTCCTTTGCTGACCAACCAAGACACAGCACCCCAGACGGCTTCCCAGCATGCACTGCTCTTCACCGATGATACCCAAAAGATCTGGAGTAGAACAGAAGGGGAGAGAGAGACGGAACAGGAGGCTGAGAGGGCAGAAATGCAAATGCCAAGTGCTCCGTCAACCAAGTGTCCATTTCACTTAAAGCAGCCCCCTTTTGCAGGATGCAAACAAGCCCCTACAGGCTGAAGTCCAACAATCACTCTTCAGAAAAAGAACATGACTGCCTGCAGCTGACCACACCTTACCCCTCCTAGTCTTCTAGCAACAGATCCAAACTCTTCCTCTGTGTCACTATTCCTCTCACTCATAAACTTTCACAGAAGTACTACTGCAGGTTTAAAAAGGTTAGAAAATGGCCCAAAATGATCTCAAGGACAAGGAGGCACGTTTAATTATTGTGCACTCACTCGTCTCTTTTCAGTCTGCCTCTCTCAAGAGGACACTTGGTTGAGTTCAGGGGTCATCAAAGGCCAGCTTACACACCTCCGGGCCATGGAGAATGACGGAAGCCAGGAGCCAACAAGCCAGCACGAGGAAAAACAGAGGAGGAGGGGAGAGAAAGAAAGAAAAGAGGTTGAGAAAGAAGTTGGAAAAACAGGACAAGATAAATGTTTCTGCTTGAGGTAAGACAAGAAAAGGGTGGGAGGGAAAACTCAACAGCCTGCTCCTGCTTGTGACTGAAGCTTCCATAGAAACATACCACGAGAGTGAGTTTGATGACAGGACATACAAATCAGCTACGTCTCATGACAAGAACCGTACAGGTTTTATGAGCACAATCTATATGACCGATTTAAAAGTAGATCAATGCGCTCACAGTGGCAAATTACACAGATTTTAATGGATTTATAACCAGTGATTTCCTTCTAAACACATTATACATGTTAGAAAATACTTCAGAAAAGAGTTGACCGTAAACAGTTTTTCAACATTTCTGTGTCCAGGATTTTTTGGGCGGGCAGTAAGTCATGGCTCGATGATGCAATGGAGCCATCCTTAACATAACACCTCCCCTGCAAAATACTATGTTACTACTAAGGTTAAAGCCCATAGCATTAGTGTTGTTTTGTTCACTCCCTTGTGTAAGAGGTGAGTTAGCTACTTTCTACAAGCTCTCTTAGCGTTTTCAGTCTTAATAAATGCATTGATAAACAACTCTGTTAAATGCTAAAATCATTAAAAAAATAATAAAGCAAAACAGCCATCACCAATGTATCGTTGAGTCTTTTAGACAGTTACTGGTCACTGGTGTGGTGTGCTTTGTGCCAACGTTGGAACGAGAGTCTGTCACCGTCAAACGGCCCACATTCTTCGGCTCGGGGGGGTTGTGCTGTGCTACCATAGACTGTGTGTGTACTACTGGATTAGCTGCTAATGGTAGTCGGTCGATGCGCACCGACTTGTTCTTCAGCTCAGCGCCTTCAGCGGACACATTGAGGTTACTGAATTGGTGAGTCAGCTGGTAACGTTCTGTTGTAGCGGGCAAGATGGCGCCTGGACGTGACCCGACACCAGATTGTCATAGATTAGAAAAATGCAGCGCAGTGAGGATACAGATGTATGTAACAAGGATCTACCGATGCGCATTCAGCCCGTGTTGGACCGTTCATAGGAGTCAGCAGTCATTCTGGTTGTCACCGTTAGTAGAGACTCCAGTCTGCGTCGCCATTGCCCCCACACCAAAACTCTCATTCCACAGGTAACACCAGGTGAGTGCAGCATGTGAGAGTAAGGCCAGGAGCACACAAGATGATATTTTTAGTTTTACGGTAGCAGGACATCTCACATTTTCCAAACACAAATTCCTGTCTTGCCATGGCAACTGTGCCTTCATACATTTAGAGAAAAAGACCAAAAATGTAAAGAAACATAGAATTTAGGAATGCTGATGGTTGGGTGTACAATACAGAGCTTTGACAACAAAGAGACTGATTAAATGTTTAAACAGTTGCCCAACAAGCGCATGTGTCATGGCTTGTTCACATATTATGTATGCTCCCCAGCAGCATAGAGGAAGGATAGAAAGATAGTGTGTGTATCTCTGTGTGTACAAGCGCATGTTCATAGGATGCTGGATCCTGTGTCACGCTCCCTTCCACTTCCTGGTCCCCCTGTCAGGCAGCCTCTGGGCCAGAGTGAGCCCATCCATCAGAGACAGACTGCACTTTGATCACCCTTCGAAAAAGCCGGGGGAAAAGTGGAGAGTTGAGTACAGCACAGCAGAATGGAGGACTTGCTACAGCCCCCTGGATTAACACAACCCTGCTCCACCTTTGAAGTGCCACACTGCATCTCAGATGGCAGAGGGAAGGGGAATTAATGTGGTGTGCGTGCCCTTTCTTCAGCCATCCATCCAGCCGGCCAATCCCTATGAGGCCTAGCAAACACTCATCTTGAAGGGCTGCATGGGACACTCCGCTGCAGCTGGACATGTCCCGTGGGAACCTTTCCCCTCTATCAGCACATACACACACAAAAAGTAGTGACCAAAATAATACACAAGGACACAACCTACAACCTTCGGCAAACGTGGTCAGCAACCGACAAAACACACACTTTTACCGACGCTCATTCATACATGTGTTTCAACAGAATAAACACAGTGCAGTACTTTGGCTGCTTCACATTAATGATCAATGGGAATCAAAGATAAGGGAGCTGGATAAGTGATAAGCTATTAAAAAAGGAGTATATATCATAGAGCTAATCTGACAATGTATCACTAAGCTACTGCAAGGAACAAAAAAGGCTATTCGTATTCACACACACACACACAGGACAAAGACTGGAGGGAGAGTCAAGGCTTGTCAAAAGGTGTGTCATCACCACAGCATCTCCTTAGGCCTCACTTGCAATCAGCAATTTACCCTGAAGGTATTTGCCATTACTCTCACCCGACTCCCGTCCTGTTTCTCTCTCTCTGCTTCTCTTTCTGGCTTAATGTCTTATTCCTCTCTTTCACGCCATTTTCCTCCCCCTGTCTTGCTTCCTAGGTTCTATGAGGGCCTCTGAGGCATTCTATTATTCCCGACAACATCCTTGCCCAACTCTCCACCCGATTCTTTTCCTCGCTCTAACCACTTTCACACAGCCCGTTAAAAAGGCAGGAATGTTGCGCCGTTATTCCGCCCGCCGTTCTAGGTACGGACACGGAATGGGGGGGGGGGGACAGAGTAAGCCAGCAGCCGTACGGAGCAACGGCACCTCTGCAAAATAGCCTCGGGAAGGAACTTGTTTTGGTGGAACGTGTGTACGATCAAAAGTTGTTTTTCGGTCATGCAACAGAAAACTCAGATTGGACAGAGATGTGAGAAAAGGTTAACCATAGTCCTCATGAATCGACCAGAGTTAAAAATGCCAACACAAAGGAAGCCCAAGGTAACGGATATCCGGACTAAATGAGTGAAATCCTGCAGAATTTCTGTAAGTGGAACGTTGTGGATGTAGACTAAATGTACTTTCGTTTAACAGAATATCCCTGAATTTACATAAAAAATATGAACTATACTGTAGGTTGTATTTGCAAAACGGACCAAAGTTGTTGTTGCACCAAAAGGAAACAGACTATGAACAGTAAATACGTGTGGAAACAACAACCACACCGCCTAACCCTAACCCTAACCCGTATTTTATTTTTCTTCTTTGTCTCGCAGGAAATCAGCGCACCAGCAACTTGTAGCGTTTGTTTCTGGTGGACATCCATTTTTGGAACAAATTAATTCTGTCTCGTGCATGGTATTACGTCATTTTCTGTGTTATTTCTCGTTGATGTTTTCCTGACAAAACGTAGTTTGGAGACAAGACAACAATGGGGATTCCTCCTCCACATTGTGTGAAAACCACAACGACTTCAAGACTTTTGGTTACGAGACAGCAAGTCGTGTGATGTGAACAGTACAGTGATCTGACAACTTTGAAAGTTGTGTAGTGTTAAGTTTAGCCTAAACCTCATTTAACCGACTCCCCAGAAAGAGAGTGAGAAAGAAGAACAGGGAGAGAAATGGAAGGGTGCACAGCAAGCAAGAGGAAGAGCATGCTTACAGACATAAGATGTTAAATTGAATCGGCTTTTATATAGTACAGACCCAGTATTATTCTGTGTGATTCTATGGTTTACCAGTGAAATGTATGACATTACATTGCAGACTAAAGTCTCTGCTAAAAGGGGACAACCAGAGATTAACCGGTTACAGCTGTCCCATAAAAATGGGTCCAACATGGGTTGAAAGTGCATTCAGTAAAACTGCATCTGCTGTATGAAAGGGGTTCAATGATGCCAAGGTAAAGATAAGTCTCCAGTAGGAGGACAAAACTCTAGGTCTCCGTTTAACATCAGAGCCAAGACGGTCAATGTTACGAGACATAAGACATGAATCAACTGGGAAGAGGAAAGGAGCAGACGTTTTAATAGAAAGGAGATGTCAAGGCTAACTGACTTCAAGGCAGAACACACCATCTGCATTTGCAGATAAAAGTGAAATGTGCTTTTCTCAGTGGACACCGATTGCCCCATCATGTGTCCCGTTCATATCTGTTGAGAGAGACAGAAAATTTTAGATAATGTATCAGCAGCTGCAAGGTTGTGGCAGATCCACAGAGCCTGTAGTAGGAGGTTGGCCCCTCTGGCTATCCTCACAGTAGATACTTTCCACGTCACTGCCGTTAACAGCTCCTCCGGGGTCTATATCACCAACAGTTGGAGGACGTGTGCACAGCTAGCTGAGGGGGAAGGGAGGCCTGTTTGTTGGGTAAAGGCCCCTCTCTTCCTCTTCTGTGCTTCTTTCTTTATTTCTTCCTCCCCCACTCCCCTCCCCTCCCACTTTCAACTCCCACACGGTTCCTCCAGGAGCCATCATCTGACAACACCCTCCACCCCCACACGTAACCACCTCCTGCCACATGACACACACACATACACACAGCCATAACACCACAGGAAAACGCCCTCGCATCCTCAGGATGTACCATTCATCTGATCATCAGAGGAAAGCATCAGCATCTTTGAGTTGCTGCCAGGCACATCTGACTGATCAAAACACAAACTTGTTGGCTGATTTGCCTGAATAGTCAGTCTTGATTTACAACGTGTCTGTTCGAGCCAGAGTGAAACGTTGTGTCCTCCACACCTGTCTGAATTAGCATTTTGACACATTCAAAACAACTAGAGCCTGCAGACGAGGACACCATTTGTTTATAAAAATATGTGAACAGGAAGAAAAAAATGACTACAGGTTGACCTAAATGAGCTGCACTACCATGTGGTAACAGTGGCAACCACTAAATATAGTTCATACAATACACAACTGTAAGGTCAGTTTCAACTTTTTGTTATAAGGTGTCAGGGCCAGGTGGGACAGGTGGCTGGGCTGTATGATAGGGTAGAGAGGCTGTGTGTGTGTGTGTGTGTGTGTGTGTGTGTGTGTGTGTGTGTGTGTGTGTGTGTGTGTGTGTGTGTGTGTGTTGGACGGGTGGACAGCTCCTACCTGAAACAGATGGAGACACTTTGCCTTGGCCTACCTCGCTTGCTATGTGGGTAAAGATCATAACGCACAGGAGATGGAAGGCCACCCAGGGCAGCCCAGCGCCTCTCGTACGTACACTGTCAGCATGGATGTATTAAGACTATCAGCTCTGAGAGAAGCACATCATCAACTTCCTCATATAAAAATGGAGCTTCCTGCTGCAGCTGACATCCCAGTGGTCCCATTCGCTGACTACATAAATATGCTCCAGCATATACGTGCACATACACACAGAAACCGATCATTAAAATTCAGCCTGGTGGCCCTGAGGAGAAAGAAATAGTCCCGGACAAGAGTGGTTGTAGACGGCAGAGGGAGGAGTCTTAAATGGAGAGAACAACATGAAGCAGATGGCTTGCAGCCTTGGAGTAAAAGCACACAGACATGAGGAGAAACTGCTTCTTGATACTTGACAGGAGAGGAAAAGCAGCCTTTAGAGGAAATGTTCAATTCTGAAATATTAAGCGGCACACTGGGAACAGAAGTGTATCTCTTTCCAAAGTGAAACTTTGAAGACACTGGTCTGTGGCAAAGATACCTAAATACGTTGGGCAAACAGGTGGTGCAGGAGCAGCAAAACCTCCGATTTATAGTGCTTTCGATTTGTACTCGGAAGTCGGATTTTCCAATATCAAAGTCGGAAACGCCCACTGACCATGGATTTCCGAGCTCAGAACTCTGACGACCTCCGAGTACCCCAAGCTCAAAATCCAACATGGATGCCCCATGCATCAACAGTTGTGAAAGCTGTAGTAAAATACAGCTATTAGCACTTCTGTCTTATTTGTGTCTCCCTAAATCACTCATACACACAGTCCTGTCCAACTTTTATCTGTTAACATGTTGTTACTGTTTGTATGCACAACTGTATCAACTTTCTATCAACTGTTATTGCTAACGATGGCTAACTTGGCAAGAGCTGACCCCACAGTGAAAAATAGGACTTGTAAATGGAACGCGTTCAACTCAGATGGGACGTCATTCCTAGCTCCAGCTTCTGAGTTCCACTCTATGAGCCACTTTCACACAGCCTGCTTAAGATGGGCCTTCAATTCACCTTGCCCTCTGTATAAGGGCGTGTTCAGAACAAAGCAAGCGATGCAGTGTGGGAGTGTCACCAAATGGCCCATTTGTTGTGTTCTTTAACCCTGCAGTGTCGCACAAGTAGACTTTATATCTCACAATTATTGTTTTCTGTCAGATCGCTTTTATTGAACTCAACATTTCTGACAGCACTTGAATGCAGCTTCATTTCACGGAGAAATAGAGAAAGAAAAGAGTCTTTTTTTTTTTAGCGTCCTACTTAAAAAAAAGAAAATAAAAAACTAGTTTGCAGCCTGAACGCACTACCCCTATTCAAAATGAATGGAAAGACTTGCGTTTCCAACGGACCGCCTGACGACCACCTGAATGTGTGTGTAGCCTTATGTTGCCGTTGTTCGGTTCAGTGTGAAAAGCAAAGCAGCCGTGATGGCTGACCTTCATTACAGTGATATTGCGGAATCTCTGTGTGTTCCAACAAACACAACTGGCTGTGTATGCAGGTGGGAACCCAACCCGCACTAGTGACTAACTATACATTATATCTATTTTCAGTATGCTGAATTCATGCATCAGAGGAAGTTGGAGAGTGTAAAATGTTGGAATAGCTGTTCAGCTTACTGAATCAGTAGGTATTGTATTCTGAGAATTGCTTGTAATCTTAGCACAGTGTTTAAATGCAACATTTAACAGGAGACATGAGATGGCAGTGTTGGGTCCTGTTGGGTCCACTTTTTTTTTCTTTTTTTTTTTTATTCAGTCTGCCGTGTCAAGATCCTGACATTTCCAAACAATGGCGCAATAGCTCCAAAAGGCACCTAGGCCACATTCAGACCGATATGAACCCTGTGTGAACAAACCCAGCCTCAAATTTATTTGCATAAGCCCCTACACGGATTGCAAAAAAGTTGTTTGTTAACACAGAACCATCTGAGAAGCCGTCATTGGAAACTGTTTAAGAAATGGCGGTCACTTTATGCAATGCAGAGAGCTCCGTCAAAAAAAGTTGAACCTGTCATAACTTTTGAGGCAATGCAACATCATCCAGTAACCCCCAAATTCCACTGGTTGCGGAATGGCGGCGGAGTCATTAGGTTTCCATTAAAGTCAATGTGTGTATTTTCACTGACTGCAGAACGGCTGCAGAACAGCTGCGTTCCGACTCCGGCACAGTTCCGGCGATCCGCAGCCCTCCAGAGCAGATACGCAGAGCTTCCGCAATAATTCAGCACAGGGCAGATAGTGCGGGACAGAAGCAAAATAAAACATCCGGTTAATTTTCTAAATAAAATACACCGTGCTCACGACGGATCATATTTTCCTGCACTACACAGAGTTGTTTCCCCTCTACTCCTCTGGATGGAAACAAACTGTTGTTGGTTTTGTGGTTCTATTCTACGTGAATTCGCGAGATCTCGTGGGTCCAGCTGTCAGTCATGGCCACAGCCGTTACGCAACAAATCCGGACCTGGTGGGTATTGACGGACGACGGAGCCAACACGCAGCGGAGCCGGTCAGCAGACATTCTGCATTCGGTGTAAGTAAGTCCCCAGTAAGGCGCTGCATTCCTGGATTGCATTTCATCGTGTCACCAGTAACTGAAACACCATGCACACACCAATAGAGAGCCGAAGTCCCGCCCTTCTACTTCCGGTCCATGGAACCTTAATTCGGAAAAAATATTAACAAGAGTCAATGGAGAGATAATAATTATGTTTTGATCCCGTTTTTATTGAGCCATGGATTACAAATATGATGTTCGTCAATTTAAAACATTATTTTCAACTGAAGAAAGTCTCAGTTTGTTGTTAAACTGTTGAAGTATAAGACTGTGACTGTGAAAATACGTAACTAGAAAGACTACACACTTCAATGTCTCATGGATGACGTCTTGCTGAAGCTACGATGTCTGTGTGTATCGTACCGGGGATGTAACGTTACTCTAATGAGCAGAGGATCTCGCTCGTTCTTTTGCTTATCTGCTGAAAACACTTGACTGGACAAAACCCAGCAGGTAAGATAACGTTACGTGTTGTGGAACAGAGCTAAGCTAGCTAGCTAGCGAGCAAGCCGAGCATCATGCTAGGTAAGGTAGATTGTGTGAGACGGGAGATGTAGTCCACTGAGCGGTTTCACACAAAACTAAGAGGTCATATGACAAACCTACGCCTAACGGAGACTTTCTTCGGTTGAAAAATTCTCTTTTAAATTGACGAACATCATACTTGTAATCCATGGCTCAATTCAAATGGGATCAAAAAATAATTTGCCTCTCCCAGTTCACTACCGTTCATATTCTTTCCGAGTTAAGGTCCCATGAGATCCACCGGAAGGGGCGGGACTTCGGCTCTCTATGCAGGATTGGATTTGGTCTGAACGCCCACTCAAAATTAACTTTTTCAAATGACAGTGTCATATGTCACTTACATTCTCTGGGAACCATTCTGTAAACACAAACTGTTTAAAGAGCTACATTTATGGTTGAGAATGCTCAAAGTGTGCTGATCAGAAATCTTTATTTCAGCCTGTGGCCTCCTGCAATTCATGTAGTCAGCCAAGTCTGCACCCAACTAAAACCTCACAGATCACAACCTCATAGATGCATCCCCTTGTGCCAGTTTTCAGAAACTTCAAAACTCTCTAGTCAGCATTGCTATAAAAGAATTCAACTCAAAAGTTTTTGAGTAACATTCCCAATGTTCCCTCCCTCTTTACATCATACTTTTTTTTTGCCAACTCAGTTTTCTATAGTAACAAACAACTTATTACCTCACGCCATTTCTAGCCTGGGTGCTTTACACGTACAGTATATTAACCCGTGACTCCAAAAAGTTTTCCAGGGATCCCACTGGATGAGACCTGGCTCGGTGATGTTCTCATCACTTGGTTTCTTCTCATCTCTGCTTCACAACCAACCGCAAAGGAACAGAGTGAGCGAGCAACAGTGGAGGGATGCCGCCCCAGACTGGAGACAGAGAGAGGGAACCATGGGGAGCTGCAACAATAGAGCTGGCTGAAACAAACCCCGGTGTATGTGGCCCTCTACCTCCCCCTCTGTGCGCACACTCCCCATGTGAAACCATCTGATGCATGTACTGCTGCTCTCACTTGTCAATCACAACTGGGGGAGGGGCAGCAGCCACTTACAAAGCCCCCCTCCCAGTGCATGCGAGGGAGGGTATTAAATAAGACATGCAAAAAAGGTTCTTGATCTTCGACGGGTACTCGTGTGAAAAAAAGTTTCGAAAGGCTTTATGGGTAGCCTGATCTGGAAAGGAAAGTGTCAGAGGTTGGTGTCTGTGAGGCTGTAAGAAGGGCTGAGTAGGGATGTGTCAGTGGGTGGGACAGAAGGGAAGAAAGGGAAAGGGATGAGTGAAGATCTGGGACAAGAATGGATGTGTGGCTCTAATCTCCTCCCTGGAAATGACAAAGGAGGTGATACAGCCCAAGGTTGAAGGTAAACATTAATAATTATCAGTGATTTAAGTCACCAAGAACTGATCCCCGATGATGATGATGGTGCAGATATCACAGCAAACACCAGAAAAATCCCCAAATTCCAACCTCTGCTTGCTTCTGATAGTTATATCCTGCCACACATCTTCACTACAACTAGGGGTGGGGGAAAAAAAAAAAATCCATACAGCATAGTATCGCAACATTTTCCGTGGCAATACTGTATCGATACACAGATGCCAAGTATCGATCTTTTATTATATATGTGTTGGTCTGCTTGACAATTCCATTTTGCAGTAATACAATTGAAATGAGATGAACAAACAGAGACATGTATCTTTTTAGACAAAACAGATGTTGACAAAGTTTTCTTTTGGGGACATAATTAGAAATTTGGAAAAATTTGAAGTTGGAAAAAAGGTAATAAATTGCAATATATCGCAGAATATTGCAATATCTTTAAAATTGCAATAATATTGTATCGTGATGATATCGTATCGTGGGGCCTCTGGTGATTCCCACCCCTAACTACAACCTCACATCAAAGCCCCTTAATTGAGGCCAGACTTACAACACATATTAATTGACTGCCATGTGCAGTAATAATCCACAAAAACTGGGAATCAGCGAGAGTGTGTGTCTGTCTGAAGTTGGGCCATGATGGAGCAACACTTAAGCCTTGATCCTATTCCCTGTTAATCCATTTGCTTTCTAGACAACAGAAACAAGGACGTGCTCACAGGCTGCCTGTTCTTGCTTATTTACCAGATCTAATATGACTAAATCTTCTTTTACAACACACTGGGGGCTTTACGCAAATAGGAGCCCCCTCCCTCGAAGGGCTGCAGCAGCAGCTAGCACCCAGTCAGAGTGGAGAGCCTCCACCCTCCAGGGGGAAGGGAAAGAAAGAACCACCATCTGGGGTTTAGTCATGGTGATGCCAGCGGCTGGGGCTCAGGGACAGGGAGGCTGCTGGGGCTCGAGAAGGGGATGGGGAAGAGGGACTGCTAATGGGCATGGGGTAGTGGGACAAGTGATGGCAATGAGGATGGGGCTTGGGAGAGGTAGACAGAGATGCTTGTCCTTAAAAACGTGCCAAACACAAGACTGGAGGCCAGAAGGGTCGATGTAGCCTAGATGAAGCTGGGTTGCAGGAGTTTGGCAGGTAATGATGAGTGAGAAGATATTTTACAATCCATAAACAGGAGCAGAAACTAAAATAAAAGCTTACGGAGATCTTCAAGGATCTGCATACCCAAAGTTTAGTTCCTCTGGCTGATTAAACTATCTACGGTAAATCAGGTTGAAGTTGAGTGTAGCTTTGTGATGTCACCATGTCTATGAACTAACTACAAATAATAGTGGTGTAAATTGTGCCACTCCCACAGGTGCAACCAAACTAACAGGAGAGTGAGGGAGCGGTAAATCTAGGTACACAAGCGAGAAGAGGTCTAATCAGGCAACATAAGTTTGAAAATTAAACCATGTAAACCTTTTCTGATATAAGCTCTAAATACAATTATGAACCTGAAAATCATCATAATATGAGCACTTTAAAACATCTGTGTGGGACGACTATGGGTGTGTGTGGGGCTTTAAAAGTTCAGAAGATACTGAGGAATTGAGTCTGTCCAGAACATTAACAGGCAGAACAATAAAATCCAGGGTGTGATTTAAAAACTCTCAACAACAAAGACTAAGAATAAAGGGATATGTTAAAAATAAAAAAACTCAAAACAGGCTACTAAAAGTGGAGACAGAAGCCAATTTTCTTCATATAAGTTAGTAACCGCTCTCAGTCTTTGTAGCAGTTGTAAAAAGGTGAATGGCACTAATGGCTGAGCTCTTTGCCAACAACTGCACAAAATTGTTTCCAACTAATCAATCATGGTATCAATCAGGTCACTGGCAACCAGGAGGAGATGGATATAAATATTCCAATTAACTAATCACAAAATCATCATTTGAAACCTTTATATTTTACACTGAGAATATTCATTGTTCAGAAGTTCTTCATAGGTGGCCCTGCAATTAGCAACCGAGTGTTTGAGAATAAAAATCCAGTAGACTCCGAGCTGTTTTAGCAGACTCAGTGACCTTTAATTTATTATGCTACAACAGGAAACACAAGTCCTCCTCCAGACACGTTTTAAATAATGTAATAATGCTCTGCTATGATTAATATTATGTTCAAAATGGTTTTGCCACGTACAAAGTCAACTCTGAAAAAGGGGCTGGAGGTACATCTAGGTTGCGCTTCATTAGTAGTTCCACTTCCCTGTTCACTTCCCCTCAGACCTTGGTTAACAGCACAAGTCACATGGTGAGTAGTGTCACTTTGCCAGACGTTCCTCCACAGCGCTGCAGAGGAGGGTCTGGCTAGTCCACACAGCATTTCGGGATGGGAGAAAAATGTGCTCTGGTTTATTGGCATTTCAAGCTCAGCACGGAGCTGCTGCAAAATAGTCTCGGGAAGGAACTTGTACGTACAAAAGTAGTTTTAGTCGTACAACAGCAAACTCAGATTGGACAGATAGTCTAGCTAGCGGTCTGGATTTACCCTGCAGAGATCTGAGGAGCAGTTAACGATAGTCCTCAGAAATCCAGCGGAGTTTAAAATTCCAACACAAAGAAAGTGGAAGGAAACTGACATCGGCTGTAAAGACCAAGGGGGTAAGCTTTGCTTCAGAACTCAAACCTCCTATGGCGCCATTTTGATGCTACAAAGGTATCACCTCCCGTTAGCATTGCACTGACTAGCATTCATTTTGACATCACTTGACAGCGAATAACTTCACATCTGAAGCGTTTAAAGACTCTATTTGTCCATTGTTTATTTCTAAAGAAACAAGACAATGTATAAAAGGCTCCATTACCTTGTACCTCACGTTATGGCTCCGTAGCAAATGTTTTTGTAAAAATAGGCTAACGATTGTGTCACATAGTAGAGGAATTACCGTATAGTACAGGAGAAGCTAGCAGGCAGTTTCGACTTACATGAGCTGTTTAGGTTTAATTACTAATGTTAACTAGCATTTTAGTTAGCAATAATTAGCCTGTGCCTATGTTATCTCCTTACATATACCTACGCTCTCTGTCTCTGCAAGATTGGGAATGAATGAGATTTCTCTTGGCACAGCTACCAGAAGACTTACAACTTTCAGACACGTTGCTCACATCACATTTACATTGTCTCTCTCAGTTGGAGGCTGCACAGTAAAAACAAGAGATCACCGGAAAAGTGCTTCTAATAGCCTTCACTGGTCTCCGTCCAGAGCAACGGGGTCTGTTGGTCCATTATATACTGTCTATGGTAAAGACATGCATCAGCCGGAATTTCCTGCGGCACCAGAGCAATCCTGGAAGTGGAACGTGATGGGATATAGACTATATGGTGAGGAGAGGGAGAGTGGGCGGGGCAGGGACATTTTATTAAAATGAACGCACCTGCCCTTGTACACTTTCAGCGCAAACTGTCATGGATTGACAGTTAGCACTACTGCTTCAAGTATGTTTACAAATCATCACAAATACCTTTAATTAGCAGAATGACTTTCTGATTTAGAAGGTCTGTGATCTGTATCGTGATTATCATAATTATTATTGCTAAGATTATTTTTTTCAAATCCATCAGCCCAGAGAACGTGCCGTTAAAACAGATCGGTGGTGCAGTTTTGCCCTCATTGTTCTGAAGTTTAAAGGAAGTGATGTAATGGGTTTAATGTGGAGTGAGCACTGTGCCGGACTCTGTTTAATTGCTAATTAATTTGGCACGCAGTTAACACACCAGTCACTATTTTGATTTCATGTAAATGAAACTCCTGGCATTTGGCCAATTTAAGATGAAACCTGTCAGTCAGTCAGTCACGTGACCCAGCTTTAACGTTTTAACATTAAAACCTTTGAAGTCATGATCAACTAACATGCTCACAATGACATGCTGATGTAGCATTTCAAATATTTCCCATAATTAAGGTCTTAGTTTAGCATGTCGGCATGCTAACATTTGCAAATTTAAATAATATATTAAGAAATGCCACAGCCAAAAGATTCTATTAAGGAGGCTTTCACACCAACAACTGCACTATGGCAAACTACAGGGGTCTTTAAAATGTTTTGGGCCAAGGACCGCTAAGCTGAAAAAGAGGCGAGTAGGGACCCCTACTACACCATACAGTACATACATACAGTACATACATACATACATACATACAAAACTGGGCCTACAATAACATGTAAAGCCTTTACACACACCTTTTTATGGTGCCCTATAATATTAAGCTACTATATACATAGTAATATACCATCATGTTTTAATGTCAAACACACACGGAAGGTACAGTGAATCCATTAGCTTAACTGTATCTGTGGATGCCTACCATAGTGGCTACCCTACAGGCCAGTAAGTGTATCATCAATGTTGTTGAGGTTGTTGTTTTTTTACAAATGTGTTGGATATATGTTAATGTATGTTTTCAGACAGTTTCATTTTTTGAGGGGAAAAACTTAAACAATAATTTGCCGGCCCCCCAGCAGTGACTCTGAGGACCCTCCAGGGGTCGCGGACCCCCTGTTGAAGATCACTGGCAAACTGCAAAGAGCTATGTCGGTCATTTGTACTGAAAAAAAAAAACATTGAGGAACAACAACAGCAACAATAGAGGCCTGCATCATCGGTTTGCTGTGGGAGTTTAGGCATCATTTCACAGACACATAGCCAAGAAGAAGAAGTTAAGCATAAGCCAGACAGAAAAAAAACAGGCAAAGTGGCACATTGACCCTGGGCCTCCTTCCTGCAGATCACGCTCTCACTCTTTCATACTAATGTGTTTTCACTTCCCGAGCTTACTACCTCTCCATCTCTAGGACACTTTTCTCCACTTCCCCTCTTCCCTCCCACTAAATCCTTTCTTTCCTCTCCATCTCACCCACTCAACTTTCTCACACACACACACACACACACACACACACACACACACACACACACACACACACACACACACACACACACACACACACACACACACACCTTTTCCAGTTTACTGCCTGTAGCCTGAGGAAAGTGGAAACCAGCGACAGTGAAGTGTATCGGCCACGGAACAATGTGCAAAGCAGGCTGTTTTGTAAGGCTAGCCAAGGAGATTGGGGGAAGAGACTCCATTATCACTGACTAGCACCGTAGGAAGAAAAGGGCTGCCCCAACAGTACCACAGCAGCACACAGCATTGTCAATACCCACCCTGGTAGCAGTTTCAGAGGGTACAAAACATTGGTCTCAAATGGGCCATCATTGTCATTACAAAAGTCTCCATTATGAGAAAAAGAAACAGGTGTTTCAATGACACTGTTACAGTAGACATTTAGTCAGTTGCCTCGGGCCATTCTGAGTTCTCCACACTTATTACACTTCAGCTTGCACAGAACAAAAGAAAAAAGCTCAAAAACGTTGGGTATTTAAGTCTTTAATCTTTTATTTCCATTGTTTTTTTGTTTTGTTTTTGCTTGCTCATTTTCAGTTTGGATCTTACTGTATTTTAACAATGTTTATCATGTGAAGCACTTTGTGACTGTCTGTAAAAAAGGTGCTATATCAAATAAACATAATAATATTAACTAGTTGTTTGTGTTTATAGTATGATGAAATAGACAACAAGAGCTCAGACTAGTCACTCCTAACAACTGAGCTCCACACCCAACTAAAGCTGAAAGTATGCTTCCCCCACACCCTTATTACTCACCTCCCATAGGTGACACCAGAGGGCAAACCCAGAATAGATGTCTAACAACAAATAACAGAAATACTGTGACATGCAGAGTTGGTTGAGGCCCTCAGCAGCAACAACCCTGGCCCCTATAATATAGGGACAGGGTGGCAAAGACTGACAACAGCGGCCAAAATAAGATGCTACGCCCACAAGGAAGGACGGATGGTATGTCAGAGAATGTTGACACTTAAGCCCAAGACAGTGAAATCAATCGACACCACCCACTCTGTCTTGACCAACGACAGCCACTTCCTGCCCCCTTTTCCACCCCTGATTCTTGGGCAACTCAACCTACACAGCCAGGGATAGGATTGCAACTGGTGCTGACTGGCACTACCCAACCATTCTTACACTAGCGCAACCAAAAGCATATCTTGGAGGAAGATGAATGAAAATGAACTTCAAGTTGAAAGACTTTTTCAGATTCAGATTGATTATTATGTATGCGTGGATCATCAATCATCAAAAAGGTAACAGAGAGAGACAGCCCAGGCTACACTTGTGACAGTGCCCGGGACAGCTTGTCTTGTTGCTGGTATGTGGCATTAAGCAAAACAAACATGTCTGCCCAACAGTTTCCTCTTATTTATACAGACACAAAGTCCTCAGAGAGTAAACATGTTGGCTCCAAATGTCCTCACTCTGGAACAAGCCAATCCTGACTACTGTTCTACATTACTCGAGTGCCAGAAGTTAGTGTGAATATTTGAGTTTGCCAAGCCACAGAGCGGCAAGAACTGAACAAATAGGACAGGACTATGTGAGCTTTACATCTCAATATATCGTCATATCTAAAGTGCAGTGATTTGTGCGGAGACTTCCTGTATCTGCGGCGTGAGACAGAAGGTCAGACTAAAGTGGTTTGCATGGCCCAATTTGTATAACTTCCTGACACGACACAGGTCCAAAAGCCCACTTGACACACCAAATGGCAAGGTTTACACAGGTGTAAAAGCAGAGCTCCAAGCACAATTGTGCCTAAAAAGACCATATAGCCACATTCAGATGCAAAACAGTCTTATGGCAGTACAATACTAGGGACTGCATTGGGCATACTGTTTAAGAGTACCTGATACTACTAAACATCACGTAGGCTACCTCACGTGGTCGAACATGTGCAGGTGTATAGATATTTAAATAATTCAAAAGCAACAAAACAATAAAGAGCATTAATATGACATTCAGAAAGAGACAGTTTATTCTGATCAAGGTGACTCTACAAGGTACTTGAACACTTGAGCACAATTTTACGTTGTTTTTTTGTTTTTTGTTTTAAACTGAAACTTTGTTAGGCCAAAATAACAGTGCAGCTGTTCTTATCGGGTCAGCCCCTCCCAACTCCAGTTGCACGAGTGAGACTAGAGTGAATAAGAAAGGAGCTTAAGTTGCGAGGCAGGCAGATACCTTAGGAAATGTAGCTTCTTTAGAATATGTTGCTCTACAGCTGAGTCCTCCTCTCCAGTTACGTTCCTAAATATCTACAGGATACCTAAATACTAGTGTGCTAGCTTCTTTGATGACTTTACTGAACTGCTGTCCAGGGTTCAACATTAGCACCATCCAACAGCCAAATGCTGGTAAAATACGCAAATGGCTGGTAGATTTGTTTCACACACCAGCCCAAAAAAAACAAAAAGACAATTGTAATTTGTTGAGTGGCTGGTAAAATTAGAACATTCACTTGTCATTTGGCTGGTGGACGAAAATGACAATTTTGAACCCTGCTGCTGTCTATAACCTGTATCGAATAACCATGACGTCGCACTGACACAAAAATCACTTCCAGGTAGACAAAATGGCAGTCGGAGACATGTGAAATCTGCAAACTTCTTTATTTTTGTTGTCATTTTTCTCCATAACTGTAACGTTTAAAGAATTTGTAAATAAAATTGCAGTGTTATACCGTATGTTAACAGTATTTTTTTTATATTTCTTACTGTCATTTATGTTTTTTTATTCTTCATATGTCAGAGATTAGCCGGAGTCAAACTCCTTGTTTGTCTACGCAAACCTGGCCAATAAAGCCGATTCTGAGATATACAAGTAACCCTCCTGTTTTCCTCGCGTCAAATTTGAACCATTTTACAAAGTTCTCCATCAGAAATTTGGGTTTCTTTCAAACAAACGGTCGAAGAAAAACAACGTGGATGGTTCCATACATTGCTCTTCACAAGTAAATAAAATAATGCAAATAAATCCTCAGTTCACTACTTTAACAAAATGTGGGTGTTCAATTCAACTTTATAGCATTAAAGAAAAAAAAAAAGTTAAAAGAATGTTGAAAAAATTGACAAAAAAGCATCAGAAACTGCAAATAAACGACAAACACGTCGGGAAAAGTGTCGAAAAAGACAACCAAAACGTTGAAGAAAAGGTTTTCAATTTTGACCCAGAAAAACAAAAAGTTGCAACGTTGACGAGAAGACAACATGAGAGTTAAACACGATGGTCCGACCTATCGGACGTTTCTGTTGTGCTTATTTTCTGTACAGTGTACAAATTTAGCATAACAAACAGCAACATCTCACCGCCGGTCGGACTGCCTGCTAGTTTGGGTGGTGTCATTTTCTGTAGTCTGTGGCCCAACAGGTAGATAAGGTCTCCAACCTAATTTTAGTGAAAGTGTTGACATATGAAAGCATGCATTTTAGATGAACAAGTGAGAGTATAATTAAATTGTATGTACAGGACGCAGGAGTTTCCTACCCGGAAGTTATTGTAAACAAACATGATTGGGTGATTGGTAGAGCTGCAGCAATTCCACATGTTGCTGTATCATTAATTGTCTCAGAAATAATTGCAATTAACAATTTTTTAAGATACATTCTTTGGTTACATCATTGTCATGTGACCCAGATAATGTAATAACACAGCCTATGAAGTAAACAACGTCTCTTTATTATCATAAAAACATTTTTTTTTCTAACTGTATCCCCCTGGCCATTTTTGTTGCTATGAACGTGCATAATAAAAAAAATATATGTAGTCCAAACAATAATCACTTATATAATTACAATTTGGCATATCTAAACAAAGTCAACAATGACCCGTCATACACCTTAAGACCTTAGCTAATGTTAGCAATGAATTACAGTTAACACAGAAACCTTGATTATGTAAAAAAATAAATAATGTGACAATTAGACATTATGTATTAATTGTTACAGGCCTAGTGATCTGGATCTATTGACTTTGACTGTGTAGTTACCGTTGGTGATTTCAACATTCATGTTGACAACCCCCGGGGACAGAGGGCCTAAAGAACTGTGTTGTGTTCTTCATAACTATGGACTTACTCAGCATGTGACTGCACACACACACACACACACACACACACACACACACACACACACACACACACACACACACACACACACACACACACACACACACACACACACACACACACACACACACACACACACACACACACACCAAGAGTCGCACTATGGACTTGATTATCTCCAAAAAGGTCTGAACATTTCCAAGGTTATGGTGACCGATGTTGACTCTCTGATCACTCCTGTGTTTTCTTTGACAGCACTATACCCACACACACAAATGTTCAAACAAAAGGTCATCACAAAACAGTAGCCCGCATCACTGAAAACACCAGTGAAACAATCAATCATTCACATCCAGGATCATTTCAATTCTCAAATTACAAATGTTATTGATGCCATTGAAAGCTTTCTCTGGTAAGACAAGATCTCCATGGAGGAATGCCACGCTGGTTAGAACAGAAAAAAATTGCCACCATAATCAGGTACAGGATATGAGTTGTCTCTGTGTCCAAGTAAAACCAATTCAAATACCATGAGACAATTCTATGCAATCAACCATAAAAACCTGGAGGACAGTATACAACATCTGAAATCATCCTCCTGCTGCCTTGATATTATGCCAACAGGCTTTTTTTTTTTTTTTTATGTTTCAAATTGTTCTGATCTACTACTGATTGAAAACACGTCTCTTCTCTCAGGTATCTTCCCACAGACCCTGCAAATGGCATCAAGCCACCCCTAAAAAAGAGAGAAATGTAGACACGTCACAGATGAGCAATATAGGCCCTTATCAAACCTTTGAAAAAGCAGTTTTTCAACAGCTAAACCTTTTTTTCTCATCACTCAACAACAGTCAGGTTTTGGATCACACCACAGCACTGAAACTGCTCTTGTTAATGACATCAACTTAAATACTGACAGTGGCAAAAAACAACAACAGGTTTCATACACACATGTTCGTCAAAATATGATCCCTTTTCAAGCCTATAAGTGAGAATCTGACACTCAAAAAATAAGGATCAAGGACCCAAGAATGTCACATAGCCATTTTGATATCATTCAGAATCACCAAACGTCCCAGTAGACCAATGGAACAATTCAATCTGTGATTTGGACCGGCTTCTGAAACCATAAATGTGCGACAACATGAGATTAACTCAGAAATATGTGCTCTCCTCCTTGTTTCCCCTCCACTTTAAAGTGGAGGTTTCATCATGGACACAATATTTCTCCATTTTCTTTAGAAGGCGTGTTTTTCCACTGGCTTTCAATCAAATCATCTAAAGCAATAAGCATAGATTGCCATTTACTATCTAGCTATTATAGTAACTGCAGCTGCAGGTACTATTACTGAGAACCAAATGAGTTATACCCTTGAACATGCACGCATGTGTCTGATTGAGATGTCAAAGTATAAGACTACTACATCAATCTCAATATTTCCTCGAAATCCAGCTGAGGGGAGGGGGGGGTGTATCCGCACATGTGATGCTTAGTGATGCGGTTATATGATGGGCACTGGGTAGCCCCTCGCGTTAAACTGAACGACTCAAACCTTGTTTGGTCTACAGAAGCATTTGTAACGTTAAAATCAAGAAGCTCAGCCGATCAGTTGTTTGCAACTGGAAAACTCATTGTTGGCTTCAAAAAATGTGTTTTCCGCGTAATTCCAACCCCATCTGAAGGAGAAATGCAACAGCACAAGACCCTTAACTTTGATATAAACTAGGCGCAATGCGACCCCCCCCCCATCTGGCTTGCACCTCGTTTAATGACAAAGCGGTGGCTGCGTGTGTTTCTCTGCCGAAGGGGGTGGGGATGAATGAGTGATGCAGACTGTTGATGCGTGCTGTTGACCTCTTCTTTAAAGTGCAATCCTTCCTCGATGAATTAAACAATCTACATTAACTCTGATGTAATAGGGTACTAGAATAAATACATGTCGGAATTAGCAGTTATGTGAAATCCGAATACATCTCAGGGAACACGAGGAGTCGAATCGAGTGATAAAAGTTGTATTATGTAATCGTGGTGTAATAAATTCCGTTTATTCTCTGGTACAACAGAGAGAGAGAGAGAGAGAGAGACAGAGATAATGTTACCTCTTTAATTTATTGTACTCGATTGACATCGAAAACAAACGTTTAAACCATCGCTTATTGTAACAAAACAGGACTTGGGCGAGCAAACAATGCCCGAACAGCATCTGCGTCCCTATGGCTACCCTAGCCAGATGGCTTGCAACTGCAAGACAATCAACTCGAAACTAACGATATGAACTTAACTTTATATGACAGGGAAAAAAAAGAGAAACAAAAACACAGCCGTATGGTCCACTCAGTAAGCAGGTCGACAATTCAACTTATTGCGCGAGTTTTCGTTCTAGCAATTTCTACGGTCACATAAATAACGTTTAACTACCAGTCTAAACAGTCATTTTCATCGTCACTTAAATGTTCACAAGTTTATATCGTTTTTGTCACACAGCCATGGTCTCCTCATCTTCTCGGTTAGCCTACTTTTTGTTTACCTAAAAATAATGTCGCTCTTCAAACATAAACATGAGGCTCTGGCCAAATGAAAACAAACGAGTGGCACATGGTTGTTACGAGAGCACATCTAAAGTTACTCCGGGACATCGGAGCAAAACGTTATATATAACGTTAGAGCAACCCGTAACGTTACTATGGACCATCAGACCATACAACTCTTATCATGAATGCTATATCCAGCTGACGTCTTATGCAATTTTTCAACTTTGAGGACCAGCCACTTTAAGCTAGCTTTTAGCTGTGCAAACGAGCGAGCTAGCTAGCTCGTTAACGTTACCTAACAGGATTGCCCAGTAACGTTAATGTACGAGAAGTTCAGAGGACACCGCTAAACTGGTTAACCAGATAGCTAGTTACACAACATGCGCTCCACAGACCAAGCAGACAAAAAAGCTGACACAAACAACTTTTCATTTCCGTTAG